>NC_066630.1:43954985-44270708 GCF_025201925.1 Gopherus flavomarginatus
TGTCAGAGGCAGTACTGACTTGTTTGTATTGGTGTATAAAATGGAGTCTCAGAGGGAGTATCTGTCCAGCCGAAGGGGGAATGGAAAGTCTCACCATTCACTGAGCTGCACCCATTGTTATGGGCATACATATCTTAGTATCCTTGTAGAGTGTGCCAGGTGCTATTACCATGCTTCATCTACAATAAACCTAGCCTGGCGCCTTCGTGCCTTAACGGATCTTGTGGTCATTGGGCAGCTCGCTGGAGATCTGCTGTGCTGGCTGTCTACTGCAGAGCTGGGGCAGCACACAGGGAGAACGCACACACACAGATGAACATCTAACCATGCAGCCTAATGCCCTATTAGCCACTGGGCTGACAGGGCCGTGACCAGGGGCCCCGGAAAAAATCCATGTCTGGGTGGCAGAAGCCTGGAGCCCCAGCCGCCGGGCAGGTAGAGGAAGCCCACGCATCCCCCATGCTTCCCCGATTCCTGGCAGAAGCCATGGGGCAGCAGGGCAAGCCCCCATGCCCGACCCCACAATCCAGAAGAAGTGACGGGTGGGTGAGGTGGGAGAAGAGCCAGCATCCCAACCCTGGTCCTCCGCAGAAGCATGGGGAGTGGCAGGGGAAGCCCCAGCACCCAGACCCCTGCTGGGGCCCTGGGACTGGAGGAGCACTCACCCCCTGCTGCAGCCCCAGGGCCATGGTATGGGGATTAAGCTTCTCCAGTCTTGAGCCACAGCCGGGACTGGGGGACAGAACTGAGCAAAGGGGTTGCAGGGCCACAGTGGGGGTGGGGGCGGGGGCGGGGGCAGAATGGGGCAGGACCATGGGTAGAACAGGATCAGGGCTGCGGGAGAAGGGGAAGAATGGGGTAGGCCCATGAGCAAGGCCTCAGGCAGAACGGGTGGGACTGCAGGTGGGAGAGGTGGAAAGGGAGTGGGATCGCAGGCAGAGGGGGTGGGACTGCAGACGGGAGGGGCGGGGAGGGGGGTGGGACTGCAGACGGGAGGGGCGGGGAGGGGGGTGGTACTGCAGGCGAGAGGGGTGGGGAGGGGGGTGGGACTACAGACGGGAGGGGCGGGGAGGGGGGTGGGACTGCAGACAGGAGGGGTGGAGTGGGGAGGCGGTGGGACCACAGGCAGAAGAGGCATAATGGGTATGGGAGCGAAGGCGGAAAGGCTGGGGATGGGCCCCCCACTTGCTGTGGCCCAAGGCCCCAGGAAACCTTAATCTGTCTCTATTTGAACCACGAACATATGTCCTTGCTGAGCTGTTCACGAGGGCACTGGGAGCTTGCCTTGAGAGCTAACTCACTCGCCTTCGGGCAGTTGACACTGTGCCCCGCATCAGGTATCCCCTTGAGTCCCAGCTGCTCTGGGGTAGCCTGATTCCTGGGCAGTGCCTTGCAAGCCTCCCCAAACCCTGTGGTGCAATGCAGCAAGTCATGTCACCCCACGTGTTACAACCTGCTGCGGCTCATCAGGAATACGCTGCTGGGGCTGATCTGCTGGGGCAGCCCTCCCTTAACCTTTTTCCACACTGACAACTGGCCATTTAGTCCCTCTCTTTGCTACCTATCGCTGAACCTATTTTAAATGCATGACAGGGCATTACAGCTCAGTCTATGATTCCCGGGCTCCCTTAATAGCTGTGGACACTCCCAGGTGATGGCGGCTCCGTTCATCTTCACTAAAGTGATGCTGTTTGTTACTGTCACATCATGCTGAGCTAGGAGGGGAGGTTAGCTGCCTTCAATTATTTTCTCCAGTGCTTTTCCATGGTACTGAAGTCAGCTGGATAACCTTGGGGTTCACCCCAAGCAACTATTTTACAGGTAGCATGATATTGGCCCCTGTCCAGTCCTAAACTGTGCGAAGTGTTTATTTATTAGTATTACTGGGACTTGCCCCACACCACTCGTCCAATCACTGATACAGCTAGTAACAGAACCCAGGCACCTTCTCCTCTAACCACTAGATCATACTCCCTCCACTTATTAACTTGACTGATGCAAAATTATCCATAAGAACGGCCATACTGGGTCAGACCAATGGTCCATCTAGCCCAGTATCCTGTCTTCTAACAGTGGCCAATGGCAGGTGCTTCAGAGGGAATGAACAGAATGAGGCAACTTATCGAGTGATCCATCCTCTGTCGCCCAGTCCCAGCATCTGGCAGTCAGAGGTTTAGGGACACCCAGTTCATGGGGTTGTGTCCCTGACCATCTTGGCTAATAGCCATTGCTGGACCTATCCTCCATGAACTTCTCATTCTGGTTTGAACCCAGTTATACTTTTGGCCTTCACAGCATCCCCTGGCAACGAGTTCCACAGGTTGACTGTGCATTGTGTGCACTGTAGTATAGCCCCCGCACTTAGGCGTCTCTTTTCCAAGCTGACCAGAGAATCATAGAATATCAGGGTTGGAAGGGACCTCAGGAGGTCATCTAGTCCAACTCCCTTCAGAGCAGGACCAATCCCCAACTAAATCATCCCAGCCAGGGCTTTGTCAAGCCTGACCTTAAAAAGCTCTAAGGAAGGTGATTCCACCACCTCCCTAGGTAACCCATTCCAGTGCTTCACCAACCTCCTAGTGAAAATGTTTCTCCTAATATCCAACCTAAACCTCACCTACTGCAACTTGAGACAATTACTCCTTGTCCTGCCATCTGCCACCACTGAGAACAGTCTAGATCCATCCTCTCTGGAACCCCCTTTCAGGTAGTTGAAAGCAGCTATCAAATCCCTCCTCATTCCCAGTCTTTTTACTCTCTACTCATATGAAAGCAGAAGAAAAGAAGGGGACTAGCAGTCAGGACTCCTGGGTTCTAGGACTTGCTGTAGAGGTCAGAGAAGAGAGATTGCACACTGGACTCCTGGGTTCTGTTTGTGGCTGTATTCACCATCTGACCTTGGTGGAGTTGTTTTCCCCCTCTCTAGGTGGGAATAATGCTTCCTGCACCTGGGAGGGGGCTTGGAGGCTTAACTATCACCTGCAAAGAACTTCGGGTCCTGGCACAGGCACAGCATGGATGTTAGCGGTGCTGTAGGCAGGAGGATGAAAGCAGAGACCCCTCATGGCTTATCACAGAGAAAGGAGGAAGTGTGGCTGGACATCTGGGCCATGGCTCTCTCCATGACTGCACTCTCTGTTGCTGCCAGTTGCAGTGCATAACACGAAGAGAAGATGCCACCCCAGCCTTCTCCTTGTGCCCAGCAGCCAACACGTCTCACAGCACATGTCCCTGCCACACAGGGAGGGAAGCTCCGACATATCTGCCACTAGCTAGGGGCACAGAGAGGGGGGTTTCCACTGAATTGTGTGCCCTGAATTCCTGGCCAAAGTTGGAAGATTGGAAGCTCAAGTAGGAATGACAACAGCTGAGGACATTAACGCCATGTCAAGGAAAATATTAGCCGACATAAGTGGTTGAAAAACAAAAGATTCTCGGATTGATATCAAAGCACAGTGGATGCAATTTTCCAGGCCCATGAGATTGCAATTGGGACACATCACAAGAATGAAAATCAACAGAGGTAGGACCAAGCTCTGTAAGTGGTGTCAGGCCCAGGATCTAACATCTGCCTGCACTTCAGAATGTGACATTGTAAGGCTAGTCATACTCTTTGGATTTGACACATTGGCCCAAGCCCTTACAAAAGACCACATAAGAGTCCTGGCCTGGATTACCACAGCAACAGAGCTTTGTGGCTCTATTTCAAAGTTCTATTTTGAAGAATATAAGGGAAGGGCCTGGCCAGTCTCTTGCGTGTAGCATTGTCCATCATACCAACGTGCGACGGAATCCATTGACCAGTCAGTGTTTTGCCTCCTTCTCCAATCCTCCAAGCCAGCTTCTGAACTGCGTTGGTGATGGCATTCTGGTTTCTTTGAAAGGAACTGAGGATCAGCACCTGTGAACCAACAAACACCACCCCTGCCTCTCTTCCTGCTATTTACTTCTTGCAGTGTGCTGAGCATAGCTTCATTCAGCCGTATCATTCGAGCTGATCGACCTTGAACAAATGCTTTTCCTGTACACTATTAGGCCACTGGCTATAGACCCCAAAACAACCATTCCTGAAGGATTTGTCTGAGGAACCATCAATGTACCCATCAATCCATTTGTCTTGTTACTGATACTGTTGGATGGTCTTTTCTGAAATGTTCCTTAGAGTAGCCAAGTTTGTGTGTTCCTTCAAGCAAGGTTCCTAAAAGGAGAGGTCTTTACTAAAGTGAATAGGTTCACATGGAAGAACTACTGGGCATACGAGCTTCTTCATCTTCTTTACCCTTCTAACATCACAGGCTTTCATTGCTTCAGACATTCTTTAGACATTCTTCCATTTCTTCGGAAGATCATTTCAGCCTTGATTTGGTTTCCCAATTTCTGAACAGACCTGAACAGTGATAACATGCAGGTAGGGAAGAAAGATGATTTCCACGCTGGAATTTGCTGTTCCTTTTCTCCAGTTCTCCAGAAGCTGAACATCAGACCCTTGTTTACAAATTGTTGTTGGAGTGGATCTTACACCTCCAGTTATCGTGGGAAGTGCAGATGACTGCACAATGTCCATCTCGACAAGGTTATGGGGAGCAGAATATAGCCAGAAAGGGGAGGTGTATTCAAGAACTGGGCGAACTATCGATCAATGTGCTGTTGTCACTGTCCTAGCACATGAACCCCAATTGAGACTGGCAATGCACATAGAAGATTCAGTCTCTTCTTTGCTTTGGCCACCATCTTTCTGAGTTGTGGTCCAAACTTAGTTCTGTGTCTGTGGTCACTCTGAGGTAAACCAGGTTCCTCTCAATAACAATTCCTTCTCCATCCAATGCCAATTTCAGACTACAGTTGAACCTCTTGGGTAAGGAAGGTGGACTTTGGTTTTGCTAGATTCCGCTGGAATTTATTTTCATTTGCCCATCTAATTACAATTCCCAAGTCCTCCTTCAATGCGTCTGTTTCATAAGCTGTGATACTAAGCACAAAATCATCTGTATGTGTGTATGCAGATGATGTCACAAGAGCTGAAAGTTCAGCAGGAAAAGAAGAGGGAAGGGATGGTATGATGGGAGAGCCTAATTTTGGCAATTGATCTTTGATTATCGCCAGATAAGTATGCCCAGTGGTTGGTGATGGGATGTTGGATGGGATGGGATCTGAGTTACTGCGGAGAATTCTTTTCTGAGTGCTGGCTGGTGAGTCTTGCCCACATGCTCAGGGTTTAGCTGATCGCCATATTTGGGGTTGGGAAGGAATTTTCCTCCAGGGCAGATTGGCAGAGGCCCTGGAGGTTTTTCGCCTTCCCCTGCAGCGTGGGGCATGGGTCACTTGCTGGTGGATTCTCTGCAGCTTGAGGTCTTCAAACCACAATTTGAAGACTTCAATAACTCAGGCATAGGTTAGAGGTTTGTTATAGAAGTGGATGGATAGGGTTCTGTGGCCTGCTTTGTGCAGGGGGTCGGACTAGATGATCACATTGGTCCCTTCTGACCCTAGAATCTATGAATCTATGAAGGTCTTAAAACTGAGCCCTCAGGAGCTCTCACCTTGAGTAGCCTTGTCTTTGAAAAAGTACCATTTAGTCTCTCTGTTATTTTCCAGCGCTGTAGGAAATCTCTTACCCAGAAGCACTCAGAAACGCTAACCATTTTCATGCCATGAGGGCAGCATAAATGACCAGTGCCCTAGTGCTGCATGCCCCTATGCCGATGATTGGGGGCCAGAGAGGAAGGTGTAGCAGTCAGTTATGCTGGCCCTGTGTCCCCATCCCAAGGCAATCCTTGTGCACTACCATTGCGAAGATACATTACATCTCTAGTGCCTATGGGTGTCAGAGTGATGCTGCTGGAGACCTCGCCACAGACTGAGGGTCAAGTAGACCAAGAACTGTTGATTGTTTGGCTGTCAAAGCATGATTTCCTTGGTTGTTCTTTCTGTCACCTGAACAGTATTAAAGTGCATTAAACTTTCCTGTGAATGTTATTTAATTGCTGCATCACCATCCCCAGGTATCAGCATAGGGATGTGGAGAATTTGGATTTGCAAAAGTGGTTGTGAGTCTGCTACTCTAAGGAAATTTGCCCAGCCTGCAACACCTGCTTCTGCTCTCTCCCTTCTGAAAATCAGGCCTCACTGAGATGTCTCAATGAGGGCTCTCAAAACCAGAGGCCACCAAAATCACTAGTCACTTTGGAAAGTCTTGCCCTGAAGTCATGCAACCTTTCATGGCGAGGATTCAGACTCCTACTGGAAACAAGAACACGCCAGTCACAAGAGGACACAGATACAAATGGTCAGTGGGATGCTCTTCCCCATTTTATGACCAGGATCCTATACCTGGAAGCATCAACACAGCTCAACCACCGTAAATAAAGCTTGTAGATTTCTGCTGCAGGGCTTGAACGAGCCTAAGTAACAAAACAAAGCCTGATTTAATCTCCTCAGCAGTAATCAATGCATCAGGCAGGTCTGCCTGCCACCCTCCTCCAGCACAGCCAGCAGGAGCTGGGGCGCATCACTCACATGCAGAGATATTCTGTAAAAATAGGCTTCGGGCAACATTAACAATCGGATAGCAAACCCCAGTCAGGACAGAGATAGCATCTCTAATGACCATGCTAGTTCCGCTAAAGCCCTCCCACTCCACACTGCAATTCATTCCAAAGGTCAGGAAGGAGGAAATGAACAGCACAGAGCTATTAGTCCAATTGCACCTGCCCTAACAATGGCTAGTTTCCACCAGGCCCTCTCATTTCATCCTGGAATCATCTTGAAAAGCTCCATCTACTCAGTGGCTCCAGGGCCAGCTCTAGGTTTTTTGCCGCCCCAAGCAAAAAAATTTTTGTCTGCTCCCCGTCCCAGCCCTGGGCTCTCCACTGCACACCCCTGCTGACCCAGCCCTGGGCTCTCCCCCCACACACCCACCCCCCCTGTCGTCCCAGCGCTGGGCTTCCTCCTTTCCCCTCCACTAATGCCCTCCTCCCACCCCCCTGGCACCCCAGCACTGGGCTCCCCCCTTCCCTCCACCAGTGCCCCCAAACACACCTCCTGCCGCCCCAGCCCTGGGTCACTGGTAACGCTCCAGGGCAGGTCATTCAGCAGGAATTTTGGATGTGCACAGAACACAGACAGGATTGGTTCCCATATGGTTACAGAGCTGCAGTGAAGTGGAATAATTTTCAGCTTGTGTGATTGGAGGATCTCTCTTAGACAAACGCATGAGGTCCGCCTCCTTCCTTCCCAGTAGGTAGTGGCCAAGGGAATGCTGGGAAATGTAGTTCTTTCCCTGCTCCAGGGCTGGTTTTATAGGCAGGGAGCTAACCAAGGAACTACAGCTCCCAGAGCCCCCTGTTGGTTCTCAGCTCCCATACTGGATCCCTGCCGCCCCTGCAAATGCGCTGCCCCAAGCAGGTGCTTGCTTTGCTGGTGCCTAGAGCCACCCCTGAGTGGTGCTGCACCAATTTTCCACTGTATCCAATCCCATTATTACTCCTGAACTCTGAACTGACTCCCTAAGATAGCACTGGCTCATTCAGCAGTTTGCACCAGAGGAAAAAAGATGGATTGCCAGTGTGACTGAACAGTATAGGACCAAAACAGTGCAATGATCCTGATTCTTTTCTCCCTCAGAGTTGTGTAAGTCTGGAGCAATTCCACAGCCAGTGGATTTCCAGCAGGTTAAAGTGGGTGCAACAGGAGGAGAAATTCCACCAAGGCAAACCAGCGTAAATACAAAGAGACTCAACCCCAGTCTAAGGGCTGGGCACCACACAGACACTGCACCACTTTAAATTGGTTCCTGAACCCAGTTCAGTGCAGTCCTCTGTGCATGGATACTCTGAAAGTGGGGTAAAAGTGGCCAGTGCTGATTTAGTTTAATTCATTTGGCTTCTGAATGTTACCATTGGTATCGCCACTCTCAGACTGAATTCAGAGCATTCACACGAAGGGGTTGCCTTGATCTCACTAAATGGGTTTAGTTAAAATGGGGCCATATGTGGATGTAGACTGGGCCTTCAAATACAGAAATCTGTGACTCCGGTTTCAGCACCGCCTGGCCCTCTGCCCCGCAACCCTGGATATGGCTCCCCATTAGATGCCACATAAACAGGAAGGTTCTGATCGTCAAAGGTATTTTCGTGCCCTAAATCAATGAGAGTTTTCTTTTTTGGCATCTAGCAGAGTCCAATGCTCAGTAAATAGTATCTAAGTATGCGAGATAGCCCTACCAATGGGAGTCCTGCAGGGCTTGGACACACTGAGGCTGCAAGTTCTGTCCCCAGGCCAGTGGAGATTTTCACAGCCAGAAGCCCAGATTGGAAGCACTTTGCACCACAGCTCTTCCAGCTATTCCAAGCAGTGATGGTTCGCACCACTGGGAATCCCGCAGTGCTGGACACAACTACTCATCAGTGCTTGTGCAAGAGGAGAGCACTGGAGCACCGGTCTCACGGTATAGCCGCTTTTCAGTTTCTGGGCCTAAAGAGATGGCACACTCCAGAGGGTTCACAGTGGCACATGCAACCTGGGGACAGCAGAGCAGACAACCACCCTGAGTTGTGCCCTTCAGGGCTGTTACAACCAGTGCTGATGAGCCTCCCGAGCTGGGGTAGTGGCTTTGCCGCTCAGAAACGCAGCTGAGCCCTTCTGTTCATAGCCGCAGTGCTTAGGGGCACCTGGAGCACTGCACTGATTGGCTAACACCTCTGGGACACTGCAAGTGCTTGAACTGGCCAAGGCCACAGGCCTATTTTCCATGGTAACAGTGCTTAGAAACCAAGGGAGCAATACAGCAAAGGGCCCACTCCAAAACCTGGCTGGCTTGTCAGCACCACTTGGATTGGCAGGGAGGCGTTTTGTGCACGGTGACAGGATTTGGAAACACAGCCAGCCTCATCAAAGTTCACCCGCTCCCAAGTACCCGTGTAGGACCCCTCTGAGGACTCCTCTACAGGCCTCTGACCACCCGTCTGGGGCCTGTGGGGAGATCTCAACGGTGCTCCCGGCACTGAGCAGTTTTTGCTTTCAATGGATTTTAAAACTGTTCACCCAGCATTCCACAGCACGAGCCTAGCATGAGATCTCAGAGCCACCTTCAGCTTTCCAGTGCACCCATCCTAGGGAGGGAAGGGGGCGAAAGCTGGGGAGAACTTCTGAAAAGGGTCCAAGTCAAGCATGTTCCTAAGGAGTGGACATGGTGGCAGAGGAGAGAAGCAGCTCTGGTCACCACCTAACCAGGAGAAATTGCAGACTAAAAGGAGGGGCTAAAACTTGGGGGTGTCAAAATCAGGCTTAGATGCCATCTCACAGCCTTCAATATGGCAGTATGGCCGTGGGTAACAGATTCATGCCAAGCCAGAGACTTTCAGCCAGGTCTGTCTGCATCCAGCCCTGCATGGCTGGCTGAGCTAGAGGAGATTTTGTACAATGACAGCCCACCTTGGGTTAAAGGCGGATAGGGATGGAGAATCCCCCAGTTGCTAGGTAAGTTATACCAAGAGCAAATTATTCTCCCTATTACAAAAATGCACCTTATTTCGAGGCTGAATTGGTCTAGCTCTGCCTTCCAGGGCACCAGAACGGGGAGGGACCCAGGGGTCATGACCCCACCACTTTTTACCAGCCATAAGGGTGAGCAATAGGGTGAGAGGCAGAGAGGAGTGAGCAGGGGGTGGGGTCTTGTGGGGAAGAGGCAGTGCAAAAGGCGGGGCCTGGGGGAGAAGGAGTGGTACAAGAGGCGGGGCCATGGTTCTGGCATGTGTGGCCCCCCTTACCTTTAGGGCGCATCCACTGCTATGGCACTGGAAACCCATACACCGCTTTAAAAACCACACCCAAGTCTGCGAGTTATGTGTGAGCTGCAGTCAGCGGGGTACACACAGCTACCAGCCTGGCAGCATTTGTGGCATCAGTCTGCAGGTCTCTCCAGCTTTACAATCTCTTCCTCCACAACTGGGAGTTCGCCTGAGATCAGTCAAGTAAGTTACGCTGCCCCTCTTTGCTCATTGCAAAGGGACACTGCTGCCCTTTGTCCAGGAGCAGGCTTCCCTGGGAACTGGCATTTGGTTCCGTTCTGAAGCGCTCAGCACTGCAAACCTGGAGCCTGCAGCTTATTTGGGGTCACAGAAACTAAAAACAAAAAACAAAAGTAAAGTTTAGTTGGTAAGGAAATAACCCAGCCAGTGCTGTTTTGGGAGCAGTGAGCTTTGGGCACAGAGCAGAGTTCTGGAAACCACTCTGGTTTCCCCAGACATGTTAAAGCCATTTCAAAGGATTTTCTGTACGATCCAAAAATGAAACAGACAAACAGGCAAGCCCCCAGAGCACTGCTCTAGGGCGAAGGGAACAAAACAAGGGCCGGACTGGGTAACAAAAGTGTCTGATTTCAACATTTAACACTACACAAGTACACCTGGGCACAGGCGCCGACTTTCTGCTCCACCCCTGCTCTGTCCCAAGGGCCCGCCCCCATTCTGTCCCTTACTCCAAGGCCCCACCTCAGTATGCCTCTTCCCATCCCCACTCTGCCCTCCTCTGAGGCCCTGCCCCTTCTCATCCCCACTCTGCCCCTCCCCAAGGCCACACCCTTGCCCCCCCTCTTCCTACCCCAGCTTCGCCCTCACCCCAACCACACTCTATGTCCAACACCAGCTAAAGCATCCCAGCCAGGGCTTTGTCAAGAGAGATCAGGAGGAAGCTGTTTGCTCCATGCCTTTGCTGAGGACGTTGCGTTCATTTTCTCCAGGGAGGTGCAGAACTTTGGGTCAATGTTCACAAGTGGGACAGAGGCTGAGCGGGGTCAGTATCCCTTGGCTTAGCTGACATGCCTAAAAACCAAGCTGCTGTCCCCAGGGCAGGACTTCATACCACAAAGATCAGAACAAAAATGGCAACTCCAGGGGAGCCAACAAACCATCCTTGTGCCTTGGGGTAACTAATTCAGGTAGGATGCGGCCAGGAGTGTGGACTTGTCACTCTGTCATGGGATGGGCTCAGCTGGAGACTATCTAGGTGGGATTAATATGAAAGAGAAGGTCACTGCACATGAATCAACTCTACAGGAAATGGAAGCGAGAGGTTAAGAGTCTGGAAAATGCAACCTTGGACAATGAAGACATAACAACAGTGCTGCTCAGAAAAAACAAAGTGCTACAGAGCAGGGTGAATGGAAGGGGAGGAAGGTGGGGGGCCTGAATTCAGCCTTCTCCGAGAGTCAGAACCTGGTAGTGCCAGGCTACTTTTCCATCTGGCTGACAAGATTCACGGCATTGACTTTGCACAAGGCTTTCCCTTGTTTGGGAGATCGCTGCACTGCACGGGATGGGCCTATGTGCACTCCAGCGGAGCAGAGCACCTAGTGTGGCACCAAGGTGATCCTCTCAGCAGCTGGCACTGCCGTCACTTCGGAAACCCTGCTGAGTTACTTGGGCACCAGGCTGCGTGTGGCTTACACATGTGGGAACCACATCGGCTGTTGCCACTTTTATTCCAAAATTGGAGGGTTTGATTTAAGGCTTTTTACACTTTGACATGTGAGATTGGCACTTTGTAGTTATAAACCATTAACTTTAACTTTTTGGATCTCAGTGGTCACTGTCGTTAAATACTTATTGGCTCACACACACACACACACACACACCATTGTGACGGGTTGGGTCACAGAAATCCCCTTAGGACTGCTACCTGATGTGCTGGGACTACCTCTGAGCCTGTTTTCCCTCGTAGCTTGGGACTTCAGTACCCTGTCTTGTTGAGCCAGACATGCTAGCCTGCTGCAACACAGACCCAGGTCTGGTCCATGCCCCAAAAACTGCAGGCTTAACTGAAAACAGCTTAAGAAGTGCTCCTGTCTCCAACACACAGATACCCAGCTCCCAATGGAGTTCAAACCTCAAATAAATCTGTTTTACTCTGTATAAAGCTTATACAGGATAAACTCATAAATTGTTCACCCTCTATAACACTGATAGAGAGAGATACACAGCTGTTTGCTTCCCCAGGAATTACTTACTTACTCTGGGTTAATTAATAAGTAAAAAGTGATTTTATTAAACATAAAAAGTAGGATTTAAGTGGTTCCAAGTAATAACAGACAGAACGAACTAAGTTACCAAGAAAAATAAAATAAAACACACAAGTCTAAGCCTAATACAGTAGGAAACTAAATGCAGGTAAATCTCCCCCTCAGAGATGTTCCAATAAGCTTCTTTTACTGACTAGACTCCTTCCTAGTCTGGGTCCAGCAATCACTCACCCCCCGTAGTTAGTGGCCTTTGTTCCAGTTTCTGTCAGGCATCTCTTTGGGGTGGAGAGGCTATCTTCCGAGTCAGCTGAAGACAAAATGGAGGGGTTTCCAGGGGCTTATATAGTCTCTCTCTTGTGGGTGGAAACTCCTCTCTTCCCTGTGTACAATCCCCTCAACCAGATGGAGTTTTGCAGTCACCTGGGCAAGTCACATGTCTATGAATGATTCAGCTTTTTGCAGGCCGCCACCAGTGTTTACATGTCAGTTTGGATGTTCCCAGGAAAGCTTATATCATAGAATCGTAGAATATCAGGGTTGGAAGGGACCCCAGGAAGTATCTAGTCCAGGGGCGGCTCTAGGCACCAGCAAAGCAAGCACCTGCTTGGGGCAGCCCATTTGCAAGGGCGGCATGGGAGCTGAGAACCACCAGGGGGCTCTGGGAGCTGTAGTTCCTTGGTTAGCTCCCTGCCTATAGAGCCAGCCCTGGAGCAGGGAAAGAACTACATTTCCCAGCATTCCCTTGGCCACTACCTACTGGAAAGGAAGGAGGGGGACCTCATGCGGCAGCGCTGTGAGTGGAGAGTTTCACCATATTTTAACATTCAAAAAATAGGACACTCCACGGGGAGGGAGGGAAGCCCCACCCTGCCCCCATCCACTCCCTCCGACTGCCCCCCACAGAAACCCCAACCCATCCAACCTCCCTCCCGCTCCCTGTCCCCTGATCACCCCCTCCTGGGACCCCTGCCCCTAACTGCCCCTTGGAACTTCACCCCCTATCTAAGCCTCCCTTCCCCTTGTCCCCAACAGCCCCCTCCTGAGACCCCCCCTAACTTCCCCCCTAGGACCCCACCCCCTACTTTCCACCTGACAAACCCCTGGGACTCCCATGCCTATCCAACCGCTGCCTGTCCCCTGACTGCCCCCGCGAACCTCTGCCCTATCCAACCCCCCCTGCTCCCTGTCCCTGACTGCCCCCCCCGAACCTCCACCCCATCCAACCCCCCCTGTGCCCTGTCCCTTGACTGCCCCCCTCAGAACTCCCTACCCCTTCTCCAACCCCACAGCCCCCTTACTGTGCCACTCAGACCAGCGTGTCTGGCTCCATGCAGTGCCAAACACGCTGCTGCATACATGCTGCTGTACTCCCCTGCGGAGCCTACAGCCCCCTTTCCCCTCCACACACCCCCAGCACCTGCCTTCCAGATTTGAACACCTCAAAATTCAGGAGTGCTCAAGCTCAGTTTGGGCAGCTGGTACTTCATTTCTCCCAGATCAAATATACTGATCCACTGTAACCTGCTGTAGAAAAGTAGGATGAAATTGAGCAAGAAATGCTTCCCAGTGGTTATTGGGACTGGAATTGCTATTTTCAACAGCCATGGGCTATTTGTTTGTTTAAAAGGAAGACAGTGATATTGCATTGGCAAATTCCCCATAGAAAGAAAGAATGGAACAAAAGAATAATAAAGGCACCTCAACTTTTCCTCATTTATGGAGGACAGTCTTATAATATGCATCCAGAGATCCTCCAATCACACAAGCTGAAAATTGTTCCACTTTACTGCAGTTCTGTAACCGTATGGGAACCAATCCTGTCTGTGTTTTGTGCACATCCAAAATTCCTACTGAATGACCCGCCCTGGAAGCGAGTTACCAGTGACCCAGGGCTGGGATGGCAGGATGGTGCAGGTGTGGGGGGAGCCCAGGGCTGGGGTAGCAGGGGTGTGTGGGGGGGAGCCCAGAGCTGGGACAGGAGGCAGCCAAAATTTTTTTTGCTTAGGGTGGCAAAAAACCTAGAGCTGGCCCTGTATAGAATCATAGAATCATAGATTATTAGGGTTGGAAGGGACCTCAGGAGGTCATCTAGTCCAACCCCCTGCTCAAAGCAGGACCAATTCCCATAAGAACATAAGAACAGCCGTACCGGGTCAGACCAAAGGTCCATCTAGCCCAGTATCTGTCTACCGACAGTGGCCAATGCCAGGTGCCCCAGAGGGAGTGAAGCTAACAGGCAATGATCAAGTGATCTCTCTCCTGCCATCCATCTCCATCCTCTGATGAACTAAGGCTAGGGACACCATTCTTTACCCTTCCTGGCTAATAGCCGTTTATGGACTTAGCCACCATGAATTTATCCAGTTCCCTTTTAAACATTGTTATAGTCCAGCCTTCACAACCTCCTCAGGTAAGGAGTGCCACAAGTTGACTGTGCGTTGTGTGAAGAACTTCCTTTTATTTGTTTTAAATCTGCTACCTATTAATTTCATTTGGTGACCCCTAGTTCTTGTATTATGGGAATAAGTAAATAACTTTTCCTTATCCACTTTCTCCACATCACTCATGATTTTATATACCTCTATCATATCCTCCCTTAGTCTCCTCTTTTCCAAGCTGAAGAGGCCTAGCCTCTTTAATCTTTCCTCATATGGGACCCTCTCCAAACCCCTAATCATTTTAGTTGCCCTTTTCTGAACCTTTTCTAGTGCTAGAATATCTTGTTTGAGGTGAGTAGACCACATCTGTACACAGTATTCGAGACGTGGGCGTACCATGGATTTATATAAGGGCAATAACATATTCTCAGTCTTATTCTCTATCCCCTTTTTAATGATTCCTAACATCCTGTTTGCTTTTTTGACCGCCTCTGCGCACTGCGTGGACATCCCAACTAAATCATCTCAGCCAGGGCTTTGTCAAGCCTGACCTTAAAAACTTCTAAGGAAGGAAATTCCACCACCTCCCTAGGTAACCCATTCCAGTGCTTCACCACCCTCCTAGTGAAAATATTTTTCCTAATATCCAACCTAAACCTCCCCCGCTGCAACTGGAGACCATTATTCCTGGTTCTGTCACCAAGTACCACTGAGAACAGTCTAGATCCATCCTCTTTGGAACCCCCTTCAGATAGTTGAAAGCCGCTATCAAATCTCCCCTCATTCTTCTCTTCCACAGACCAGCGTTGTATAACAACGGGTCTGACTCACGGGCTCTCCGCAGCTGCCAGAAGGTAGCTCTCAGCAATGGCCTCTCCCAGCCATGGCCAGCCTGCAGCCCTTTGCAGTTTTCTCGCCCTCTGAATGTACCAGGTGATCCCGTTCAGTCATCGAGAGCTGCAGCTGCGCCACCAGTGACATGCCCGAGGAATACTGAAAAGCTAGGGAGTGAATGACAGGCAACAGGGTAAAACCCTGGCAGTAAGGCCGTAGTGGGCAGGGCTGGGCCTCAGGCAAGCTGGGATTTAGTCCTGACACTGCCATGGCCTGCGGGGTGACCTTGGGTGAGTCCCATCCCTGGCCACTCTGTCTCTCACTCTGTGCCTATGCCATCCACCCACCTAGCCTGAGCTACGGGCATTGCTAACATCCATCCAACAGGGTGCTCAGGCAGCCCTAAAAGTGCATGCGTGCCTCACCCCTCTGGATTTCACTTGGCTTGGAGGATCTGGGCCTCAGATCTGACGGTGAGGAGATCGGCCTAGGAACCGCTGTCGAACAGCAGAGTGCAAGGGGGGAGCCTTGCACCATAGCTTGCCAGGTGGACTCAAACACATTGACGTTATGGCTGGTGTGCAAGCACCAGCCCTAGGGTCCTTCGTTCACCAAGAGGCAGACTCCTGATCTCAATGCGGGAGTCAGCAGCTGCAGTAGGGGTGGGGCCAACAGAGCCCCCAGGCCCAGCCTGAGATCTGGATCTGGAACGCTGAGCTCGCAGCGCATTCAGAAGGGAGCTGGGATCCTCTCACACCCACAGCACCTCTTTTACTTGGCCTGCTCCACATTTCCAACGTGTCTGGCCTTTGGCTCTGGGCCTAGGCTGCACAATGTCCCAGCCCCAGTGCAACTAGTTCCCAATCCAGCCCCTGCTGAGGCCAGCGAGAGATCTGTCACTGGGAGCAGGACTGGGCCCTTCATGCACCCCCAGGGAAAGCTGCCCCCAGCAAACGGCAGGGAGAACATGTGTTGGGGTTGGTTGTTCTATCCACCCCTGCAAATGCTTGTTCCTTTCCTCCTCTTGGGTTTGTATGAATGTGGGGCTCTTGCTCCCTCCCCTGGACCCAAAGCTTCTCATAGGTTGGCTTTTGCTGGCCACATCACTGGGAGGATCCTTGGGACGGGCACATCCAGACAGGGGCCAGTGGTCAGCCTTCTCCAGGTAAGGCGTCGGAGGAAAGTGGGGAGCACTCATCAGCCAGGGGTTTCCCCGGTTCAAGGACAGCAGGTGAGAAGGGTCTAGGAACAGGAGGTCGGCCACAATGGATCAAACCACCGGGGCCATCAAACCCAGCGTCCCGCCGCCACTGGCTGTCAGCGCGCGCCGCACACAGCGCATCCCAGGGCTGCATGGTGTGAGGCCTGGTCTCTTTTCAAAGCAACTGAACAATAAGTCCCTGCTGCTTTCTACTGGCATCTCTCCCACTAGTTGGAGGCTGCTGAGGCGCTAGGCCTTTCGGGGACAAAGCTGTCCCTGCTGCAACCCTTTATCTCCTGGCCATCACACCCGTGGGCAGATCATTGCATGGACCTCAGCACGCTGAGAGGGGAGCAAATCCCTTTTGGCTCAGGAGAGGTGGCAGCTGCGGGCTGTGGCCTGAGCTGCCATAGAGGGTCCAATCGCTCACCATCCTGGAGCAAGTCTCTTATGTTTAAGACATTCCTGGGCACTCCTGTGCCAGAAGCCTGGCTGCACCACTTTCATGGCACTGGTCCCCACCAGCTGGGAACCCTCAGGAGCCCAGGGCTTCATCTCTAGCCTGACATTCCCAGACGGGATTAGCTAGAGCACAGAGGGTCACTGCTCAGCCTGGTTTGTAAGGAAATAGGGGAATGGGGCAGCTGAGACCCGGGGGAGTCGAGTCCTGTGGGTCTAGCAAAGGTTTTGATCCAAGAGCCTCTGGCTCTGGCTCTGTTTATGAAGTGCTGCTAGCCTGGGCTTATGGGAGCAACAGGCGGTGCCCCGAGTTGTCACAGGGCAGAGCGCAGGCTTGAGCCACCAAGTTTATACTTTGTTTTTCCAGAGGGTCAAGTTGCTTCCAAGGTTTCAAAATTTCCACGTTTGCTCAGTGAGCTCTAACAAAAAAAAAAAAACGTTGAGGCATTTCTGGCAACCAGAGCTGGAACTGCAGCATGGAGGTTTCTGTCCAGGGCCCGGAGCCTGAGCCTCCAAACAGGGAGGATCTGGAATCTTTTTCCAAGGGATGTGGTGCATTGTCTCTCACTCGGAGTCTTGAAATGGAGCCTGGACGTTTGTCTAAGAGAGAGGCTCTGGTCCAGCCACAGGTTGTTGGGCTCAGTGCAGGCACCACTGGACGTTCTGTGGCTTGTGTTACGTGGGAGGCCAAACTGGATGATCACAACAGCCCCGCCTGGCCTTCAGCTCTGAAACGCACGAATATGGATGTGAGTAACACATGTAGCAACTGGGGGCGGATCACCACAGGGGTCAGAATGGTCTGGAACAGCCACTGAACAGCTATGGCCAAGAAGTTCATCTATCCTTTCCTTGGCACAGAAAGGTGAAGAGCTACAAAAGGATCTCTCAAAACTGGGTGACTGGGCAACAAAATGGCAGATGAAATTCAACGTTGATAAACGCAAAGTAATGCACACTGGAAAACATCATCCCAACTCTACATACAATATGACGGGGTCTATATTAGCTGTTACCACTCAAGAAAGAGATCGTGGAGTCATTGTGGACAGTTCTCTGAAAACATCCACTCAATGTGCAGCGGCAGCCAAAAAAGTGAACAGAATGCTGGGAATAATTAAGAAAGGGATAGATAATAGGACAGAAAATATCATGTTGCCTCTTTATAAATCCATGGTACACCCACATCTTGAATACTGCGTGCCGATATGGTCACCCCATCTTAACAAAGATATATTGGAATTGAAAAAGGTTCAGAAAAGGGCAACAAAAATGATGAGGGGTCTGGAACGGCTTCCGTATGAGGAAAGATGAATAAGACTGGGATTTTTCAGCTTGGAAAAGGGACGACTAAGGGGGATATGACAGAGGTCTATAAAATCATGACTGGTGTGGAGAAAGTAGATAAGGACGTGTTATTTACTACCCATAACACAAGAACCAGGGGTCACCAAATGAAATTAATAGGCAGCAGGTTTAAAACAAATAAAGGGAAGTTCTTCTTCACGCAGCGCACAGTCAATCTGTGGAACTCCTTGCTGGAGGATGTTGTGAAGGCCAAGACCATAACAGGGTTTAAAAAAGAACTAGATAAGTTCATGGAGAATAGGTCCATCAATGGCTATTAGCTAGGACAGGCAGGGATGGTGCCTGTAGCCTCTGTTTGCCAGAAGCTGGGAATGAGCGACGGGATGGATCACTTGATGATTGTCTGTTCTGTTCAGTCCCTCTGGGGCACCTGGCATTGGCCACTGTTGGAAGACAGGATACTGGGCTAGATGGACATTTGGTCTGAGCCAGTAGGGCCATTCTTATATTATGTGTGTGCGCACTGGGAAGGGTATTTGGGGTGCTGTAGGAGGTATTGGGGGGTGCTGGAGGGTGTGTGTGCACTGGGAGGGATATTTGGGGGTTCTGGAGGAATTTGGGGGTGCTACAGGGTATGTGTGTGCACTGGGAAGGGTATTTGGGGTGCTGGAGGAGGTATTGAAGGGTGCTGGAGTTGGTACCTGTGGCCTCACACCCTAGGTAGGGGGCAGCCTCACACTCCCTGTCACGGTGGCAGAGTGGCTGGCGCAGGCTCGGGACACAGTGCCAGCCCATCAGTCAGTGTCTCCCTGCGGGGCTCACCTCCTCCCCAGGGTGGGGAGCGAGGGCCTGGTCCTGTCACCCTTCCCGGTCGGGCTCTGGGGCTCTGCGGAGGGGCAGGGGGCATGGCCGAGAGGCACTTGGCAGCTCCACTAACCTGGCAGGGTGGGCGGGATCTGGCAGCTGCAGATGCAGGGGAGGGACCAACTGGGGCACGGAGATGGCTCTTTCTGAGCTACAACAAGCAAGGAAAAATTCTGGACATTTCCCATTGAAAAATCCTCCTGGGTGAAGATCGGTGGACCAAAAGAGAGGTAACATCCAGGAAACCCGGCTGTATGGTAACCCAATCCCAGTGCGACCTTCGGCACAGATCCTGAGAGGTATTTAGGCACTAATGCACAATGATTTCAGGGGGATTTAGGTGCCTAAATGCTTTTGAGAATCAGGGCCTTGGTTGCTCCTTGCCTCAGTTTCCCTATCTGTACAATGGGGAGAACAGCGCTGCCCTGCCTCACGTGGCATTACAGACTGTGAGATGTTCAGACGCTACCATACAAGTGGGGAGCTGGTGTAAATGCACCGAGATGCTGCACTTCTATGCCCTCTCAGTATGCAGACAGAAGGATAACACTGCTCCACTAGACTGGCAGCTGACAGTGAAAATAGAAATGTCACCATAAATTGCAGCTCCCTTCCTCCAGCCCCCTTCTTCCCCCTCACAAGCTAGTCACGTGGCTGAAGGAGTCACATTAGCGATCTGCCCAAGGCTTCCTTCGAAGGGGCTCCAGCAGAATGCTGTGCAATTCCACGCTTCGTGCAGGCTTCTCAGGGAAGCGGGCCCAGCCCGGAGAGAAAGCAGGACCTTGGCCAGGGCAGGCAGACGTATGGTGGGAAGCCAGGCTGAACAGAGCCGGGCCAGTGAACAGAGCATTGGTGTGAAAGAGACTGAAAAGAGAGGAGGTGCAATACAGGGAACACGTGTGTGACAGCAATTCTATTACTTACTTGCCGTGTGAAATACAGAACCCAGTCGGTCTATGCCTGGTGAATACAGTAGCTCTTATTCACCAATGGTATCACAAGCAGGGCTGCCCAGAGGATTCAGGGGGCCTGGGGCAAAGCAATTTCAGGGGCCCCTTCCATAAAAAAAAAGTTGCAATACTCTAGAATACTATATTCTCATGAGGGCCCCCGCAGGGCCTGGGGCAAATTGTCATCCCCCCCGGAGCGGCCCTGATCACAAGCATGGCTGAGGTTCCATTGTGTTAGGCACTGTGTATACACACCGAGTGCGAGACAGGCACAAGGAGAGAGAGGCCCTGCGAGGGAAGTGACTTGCCAAGGGAAGAGGACTCATGGCCATTCCTCCTAGCCCACTGCGCCATTCATCCAGCACATGGCCTCACAACGGGCCTGGGTCTATGGCCTGTTCTCATGCTCAGTTGGCCTTTCCCAGGGAGGTTGCACCACAAACTCCACTGGGGCTACTCGGTCAGGGAGCACTACCCCGGGTTGTGGAATCAGGCCCTTTGCTGGCTTCATTATCACAATGCACTGGGGCAGTAGTTTGATTTAGGGTCTGACCCCACTGGAGTGGGCAGGGTCATTTCAGGGGTTCACCTGCAGTTCTGGGACTCTTCCATTGCCCTCCACACTCGCTGCCTTCCCCAGACGTCTGCCCTGTATCACAGATGGTTGGAATGGCAGAGAAAATTCTTTGGTATACCAGCAGGGAGGCTCTTGCAATGGGGTGGTTAAAGGGTCTGGCCCTGACACGCTCTCGGGACACCTGTACCGCTCCACTGGGCTGTTTTCTGACTATATGAACAGTTAAATAAAACAAGCTTTAAAAGAAGAGAGAGCGTGGGGTAGTGGGTAGAGAATTGGTATGGGACTCTGGAAACGTAGGTACTATTCCCCTCAGGCAAGGCACTTTCCCTCTCTGTGCCTCAGTTTACCATCCTACCATTTGCCTGTCTTGTCTGTTTAGGCCGGCGTAGGCAACATATGGCATGTGTGCCAAAGGTGGCACATGAGCTGATTTTCAGTGGCACTCACACTGCCCGGGTCTTGACCACTGGTCCGGGGAGCTCTGCATTTTATTTTAATTTTAAATGAAGCTTCTTAAACTTTTTAAAAACTTTATTTACTTTACCTACAACAATAGTTTAGTTACATATTATAGACTTAGAGACCGAAAAACGTATGACTGGCACCCGAAACCTTACATTAGAGTGAATAAATGAAAACTCGGCACAGCACTTCTGAAAGGCTGCTGACCCCTGGTTTAGACTCTAGGCCTGTCATAGCAGGGACTAGGCATCTGTACAGTACTTAGCACAGTGGGGCCCTGATCTTAGTTATAGCCTCTAGGTGCGACTGGAAGGCAAACAGTAGTGATAGTTCAGGTTCTCAGATGGCCTTTTAGCAGCTTCTCCCCACAGATGCAATCCCAGCACTTCCTCAGTTACCCCATGGTGACCTGTGGCTCAGCACTCTCACCTCTGAAATCCCCTGCTCTTGCTAAGCGATCTTTCACCCCTGAAGTGGAATCCCGTCCCCCGCCCTTGAAGTGCAGTTGCCTCCGGTGTCCGATGCACCATGAAGACTGAGGTCGGTGGCCTGAGTGGGAAGTTAGCCAGATCTAAGCCAGCTGTGGTGGCCGCACAGGGGTGACAAAGCACCCGGTTATGCATTGTCTCTGAAAGGTGCCCCCTCCCCCACATATCACAGCCTCACTTGGCACAACTCACTCCTGACTCCCCAGCAGCACTTCCCGCAGCACCGACCCTCCCACCTGCACCCCGACCAACATGCCCCACCGGGAGGTACAAGCACACAGCACTTGCCCTACATAGCACTAGCTCCCCCTGTCCCTGGGGCTGCTAGAAAAGGGGGAAGAGATCTTCCTGAGCTCGGGGGGATTCCGTTACACTCACGTTTAAAACAGGTGAACAATCTTACACCTCCGCTTATTTCCATTGGCAAGGGTGTCCTGTCCCTTTAACAGCTTGCTGGAGAGGGAGACAGTGTGAGTATGTGCACGCTGGCTCTCACACACTGTGTGTGTGTGGGTGGGGGGTAATGGGTACACACGGCTGCACTGTCTGACCTGGGTACACACGGCTGCCCTTACCCAGAGCTCAGTTTTACAGCCCGTCTGCGGGTCTGGCTTTGGCCCATTTGCGGATGAGCTGCCCAGCTCGGTTTAGTTGCCGGGTGTGTCTTGCCCCGTTACAGGCCAGCTGCAGAGCCAGCCCGCATCATCTGGTTTCCTTTCTGTTCCTCAGCGAGAAATGCTGCGGTTGCTCTCACTGAGCGCTGGCAGCAGGGTGCGTGCCAGACACCACCGCAGTGCACCAAGTGGCCCTTCATTGCAGCCACAGTACAGGAGGGGGGAATTGCAGTTTTGCCAATAGATTTGGTGTCCTTATTTTCCTTCCGCCTTTTGAACCTTAAAGGTGCACTGGGGTCACATTTTGAAGCTTCCTCCACACTCCTAGAAGTGGAGCAGGACTATTGTCTTGGCTAGCTTGGGTTTCTTTTCAGCAATGAGCAGGCGTCTCCATTTCTTTGACGGGGTTACTGGCCGAGTGCAGGGGGGAAGCAGGAGACATGATGTATCTTGATGTTAGTATGGCTTTTGACAAGGTCCCACATGACATTCTCACAAGGAAACATGGTCCAAAGGAAATGACTATAACTGTACTATACTACTCAGAGTAGTTATCAATGGTTCACTGTCAAACAGGGAGAGAGTATCTGGTGGGGTCCTACAGCGGGTCTGGTACTAGTCAACATGTTCATTAATAACTTAGAGAACAGAGTGGAGAGAGTGCTTATCAAATTCACAGATGACACCACACTGGGAGGGGTCGCAAGTACTCTGGAGGATGGGATTAGAATTCAAAATGGCCTTGACAAATTGAAGAATTGGTCTGAAATCACCAAGATGAAATTCAATAGAGGCAAGTGCAAAGTACTGCACTTAGAGGGAAAAATCTAATGCACAACTACACCACAGGGAATAACTGGGGAGGCGGCAGAACTGCTGCAAAGGCTCTGGGGCTCACAAATGAAATATGAGATGTGAGGCAGCTGCGAAAAAGGCTCATATCCCTCTAGGGTGCATTAACAGGTGTGCTGTATGTAAGGCACAGGAGGGGAGTGTCCCACTCAGCACTGGGAGGCCTGAGAAAGAGCACTGTGTCCAATTCTGGGACTCAGGAGTTAGGGAAGATGTGGACAAATTGGAAAGAGTCCAGAAGAGAACAAAAATGATCAAAGACTTAGAGACTCTGACCTGTGAGGAAAGGTTAAAAACCTGGACATGTCTAGTCTGGAGAAAAGAGGCCTGAGGGGGTAGGTGATGAGAGTCTTCAGATAAGGACTGTTCTAAAGAGGATGGGCATCAATTGCTCTCACTGTCCACTGAAGGTAGGACAAGACGTAATGGGCTTAATCTGCAGCAAGGGAGATTCAGGTCAGGTATAAGGAAAACCCTTTCGAACTCTCAGGGCAGTTAAGCTCTGGACCAGGCTTCCCAGGGAGGTTGTGGAATCCTGTCGATAGAAGTTTTTAAGAACAGATGGGAAAACACTTGTCAGGGCTGGTGTAGGTTGTACTTGGCCCTGCTTCAGCACAGGGGCTGGACTTGATGACCTCTTGAGGTCCCTTCTAGCCCTATGTTTCTGTGATTACCTCTGCTGCCCTGCTGTTCCAAAGCCAGAGAGCCCAAGTGAGAGCCTAGGAAGTGCTGGGTAGCCATTGCCCTGCAGCTCTGAGCCACTATCTGGCCTGAATGAGATGCTTTTCCTCCCTGTACTCCCTGAGCCGGCACTGTGATGCTCGGTACCTCAGGGGAACACCCCGCACGCCATGTCCATCCTTACGATTGTGTGGGATCCAATGGAAAGTTTGTCATGTCAGGTGTCTTTGGAAGGTTCACGATGCACTGAGCATTCTTGTTATAGTGATGTTATAGGCTGTATTTCATGTACATAGTGATGAGGCTGAAAATGTGTCCTCATGGCTGAAAACAGGCCCAGGCAAAACTCTCCAAGAGCAGAGGGGCAGTTCGCACCTCCTCAGGCCATGCATGGGACAAACCAGAGCAGCCTCACAGGAACAAAGGACACTGGCCTAGGCAGCAACAAAGGATCTGTTGGACTCTCGAGTCACCCCACTTCCCTTGGTCCGTTTGGGACTGCGATGAGGTAATGCTCTTCTGACCCTGAAGGGGGGCAGGGGCAAAGCCAAAAGGGGGGGGGAGAAAAACATGATTAAAGGGAAAGATGTTCGCCAGGCTCTTCCTCCCTCTTCCACCTCCATCTACAGACACCACCACCAAGCAACTGAGGTGCTGATCAAAGGGGAGAGCCTGGCTGAAGGGCAACCAGCCAGCCTGTGGTGAGAAGCATCTAAGTTTGTAAGGGCACTGAAAGTGTTGAGATCAGCTTAGAATGTGTTTTGCTTTTATTTCATTTGACCAAATCTGACTTGTGTTTTGACTTATAATCACTTAAACCTATCATTATAGTTAATAAATCTGTTTGTTTATTCTACCTGAACCAGTGCATTTGGTTTGAAGTGTGTCAGAGACTCCTCTTGGGATAACAAGCCTGGTACATATCAATTTCTTTGTTAAATTGATGAACTCATTTAAGCTTGCAGCATCCAGCGGGCATAACTGGACACTGCAAGACAGAGGTTCCTAGGGTTGTGTCTGGGACTGGAGATATTGACTAGTGTCATTTGGTTGCACAATCCAAGCACCAGCTGGCCAAAAGTGCTCACTCACATGCTGGGAGCAGCTTACATGCCAGAGGCTGTGCATGAACAGCCTGGGAATGGGAGTCTCACAGCAGAGCAGGGTACGGCTGGCTCCCAGACTCAAGCACTGGACACGCCTAGCAGATCACTGGTCCAGATAGCACCAGAGGAACGTCACAGGCACCCTACCAACGCACACATTCACAGGGCCCTGCACACCTGGGAGCTCCTGCATGGTTCAGCCTGGCTTGATGGACAGGTGTGGCAGCCAGAAGTGACAAATCATGCCAAGCTGAAAGTCTTGGGAGAGCTGGTGAGGAGGGCCAGGATGTAGAGTGAAAAACCACCTGTGACAGTGAAGATGCAAATGGACAACCACTCTCTTGCTGACTGCCAGGAAGCTGCTGGTGCCTGAGACAATGAAGATGTGATAACCTTGTTAGGATTTGACAAAGGCAGTTCACAAATGGGTTCTGAATCTGCTGGGAACAAGACCCTGAAGGATGAGACAATTCAAATGAGCCCGCTGTTGTCTGAAGCTGTGAGATAAAATCCAATGCAGAGCTCTGGGCTCAGCTGTTCAGGGCTGCGAGGCCAGGCTTAGGACTGTTTTTCACTCTCTCTCCATCCCTCTCTTAGGGACAGCGAGGACGAGTGGTGCAAGCACAGGCTGGGAGGAGCCCAGTACTCCTTTGTTCTAACCCAGGGGTCGGCAACCTTTCAGAAATGCTGTGCCAAGTCTTCATTTATTCACTCTAATTTAAGGTTTTGCGTGCTGGTAATAAATTTTAACGTTTTAAGACGGTCTCTTTCTCTAAGTCTATAATATAGAACTAAACTATTGTTGTATGTAAAGTAAATAAGGTTTTAAAAATGTTTAAGAAGCTTCATTTAAAATGAAATTAAAATTAGAACCCCCTGGACCAGTGGCCAGGACCCAGGCAGTGCGAGTGCCACTGAAAATCAGCTGGTGTGCCGCCTTTGGCACACATGCCATAGGTTGCCTACCCCTGTTCTAACCTCAGCTCTGGCACTGGTGAGTGTGTGGCCTTGCACAAATCACATAACTACTCTGTGCCTCAGTTTCCCCAAACTGGCCTAATACTGCTTAGCGATCTGCCTCGCATGGGGTAATTAGACAGCAAATGCTCAGCAGTGCTCTGAACACACACAGTGTTAAAGGAGTGTTAAACATTAGTCAGAGGGATGCAGCAGGGCCGGATCAGGGCCGAGGCACAATTTAGCATATGACCAACTTGTGCACATGCAACTGCCAACTCTGGCCAAAGCCGGGCAACTTCCTTTGCTGCTGTCAGCCTGAAAGGGCCACTCTCCTTTAGCTCACGTAGCTGTTACCCATTTGGCTAGGAGACTGTCTGCCACATCTCAGCAGAGACTGATTCCCCTTGGCAGGTGAGGGCTGTTCTCACGCTCCCAGCACAGGAGCCAGCCCTGTACTGTAGTCCCAGTACACACACGTCCCCTTCCCCCAGAGATATGGAATATGGCCAGAATTCCAGTGGTGAGTATATACCACTCCCTCTCCCCCCACACAATGTCCTTGTGATAAATTGCAGCCCCATAGGATTATACCACTCCCAGGGAAATGTCTTCACGCACGCACACACACGCACTATAGAATAAATGGTTGAGTCTCTCTGGCCCCCTCTGCTCACTGATTTTAGGGTATGTCTACACTAGAAATGCTACAGCGGCACAGCTGCAGCATATACACTCCCTACAGCTATGGAAGAGGCTCCTTCCTCACTCTAGTCAATCCACCTCTCTGGGAGGTGGGAGTGAGGTCGATGGAGGGACTGCTTCCGCTGACCCAGCGCTGTCTACACTGGGGCTCAGGTCAGCTTAACTACGACTCTAAGGGGTGTAAAATTTTCTCATCTCACATGACACAGCTGAGTCAACCTACATTTTAGGTGTCAATCAGCCCTTAGCCTAATGTCCCACCCCTCTGAGCAGCTTCAAATCCTGATTTGGAAATGAAATAGCCTGCCACAAACATTCCCTCCTCCTCTTTCCCCCAGAATTCCCCACCCCTCAAAGGACAGTGGCCGCAGGACAATTGACATTCAGTCTGGGGACGGTGACAGCTTTGCCGGACCTCAAAATGTCATGGCATTCAAGTCTCTGAATTCTCCCCTCCGCGGGACCAGAACCAGGAGTTCTCCAGAACTGGAAAAGAAGGGAGCATCCAGATTTGGCAGCGGGCCCAGTACTGAGGGCCAGCGATAGGAGGTCATGAGATTTGGAGGAGAGGGGGGTTCTGTTTAGAAGGTTTTATGGTTCCCTCTGCATTCTGTACCATAGAATGCATAGTCATAAAGGTTCTGGCTTTACAGGCAGTGGGACACAAAAAATAATCCCAAGAACAAGTCTGACAACTCTACACACCATTGCCATCCATGCAATTTTTCGATAGCAGCTGGGATATCCGGGGGCAGGGCAGCGTGATGTGGCATCAAGGTGTTACTGGCTCTCGTCTGGGATGACTTGCCCTGCCTATGGCTCCCTGCTCACCACACACCGCCCAGACCTTATCTTTGAAAACTCATGGCAATCGGGGGAGGTCCCAGATGACTGGGAAAAGGCTAATGTAGTGCCTATCTTTAAAAAAGGGAAGGAGGAGGATACGGGGAACTACAGGCCAGACAGCCTCACCTCAGTCCCTGGAAAAATCATGGAGCAGGTCCTCAAGGAATCAATTCTGAAGCACTTAGAGGAGAGGAAAGTGATCAGGAACCGTCAGCATGGATTCACCAAGGTCAAGTCATGCCTGACTAACCTAATTGCCTTCTATGAGGAGATAACTGGCTCTGTGGATGAGGGGAAAGCAGTGGACGTGTTATCCCTTGACTTTAGCAAAGCTTTTGATACGGTCTCCCACAGTATTCTTGCCAGCAAGTTAAAGAAGTATGGGCTGGATGAATGGACTATAAGCTGGACAGAAAGCTGGCTAGATCATCGGGCTCAATGGATAGTGATCAATGGCTCCATGTCTAGTTGGCAGCCAGTTTCAAGCGGAGTGCCCCAAGGATCGGTCCCGGGGCTGGTTTTGTTCAATATTTTCATTAATGATCTGGAGGATGGCATGGACTGCACTCTTACCAAGTTTGCAGATGACAGTAAACTGGGAGGAGTGGCAGATACACTGGAGGTTAGGGATAGGATACAGAGGGACCTAGACAAATTAGAGGACTGGGCCAAAAGAAACCTGATGAGGTTCAACAAGGATAACTGCAGACTCCTGCACTTAGGATGGAAGAAACTCATTCACTGTTACAGACTAGGGACCGAATTGCTAGGAAGCAGTTCTGCAGAAAAGGACCTAGGGTTACAGTGGACGAGAAGCTGGATATGAGTCAACAGTGTGTCCTTGTTGCCAAGAAGGCTAACGGCATTTTGGGCTGTATAAGTAGGGGCACTGCCTGCAGATCGAGAGACGTGATCATTCCCTTCTACTTGACATTGATGAGGCCTCATCTTGAGTACTGTGTCCAGGAGGATGTGGAAAAATTGGAAAGCATCCAGTGGAGGGCAACAAAAATGATTAGAGGGCTGGAGCACTTGACCTGTGAAAAGGGGCTGAGGAAACTGGGATTGTTTAGTCTGCAGAAGAGAACTGGGATAGTTTGCTGCACCTTTCACCAGAATGAGGGGGGATTTGATAGCTGCTTTCAACTACCTGAAAGGGGGTTTCAAAGAGGAGGGATCTAGACTGTTCTCAGTGCTACCTGATGACAGAACAAGGAGTAACAGTCTCAAGTTGCAGTGGGGGAGGTTTAGGTTAGATTTTAGGAGAAACTTTTTTACTGGTAAGGTGGTGAAGCACTGGAATAGGTTACCTAGGGAGGTGGTGGAATTTCCTTCCTTAGAGGTTTTTAAGGTCAGGCTTGACAAAGCCCTGGCTGGGATGATTTAGTTGGGGATTGGTCCTGCTTTGAGCAGGGGTTTGGACTAGATGACCTCCTGAGGTCCCTTCCAGCCCTGATATTCTATGATTCTATGACCTGCATTCCCGGCGGCGGGATCTGGGAAAGCACTCAGCACTGGCAGAGCCTTGCTTCCACTGACTCCTGGGGGAGGAGAGTTAGGCCAACACAGAGTGCTTTTGAAAACCCCTCCCTCTGTATGCACAGCCTGTGCAAGGACCACGGGACACAATGCATTTGTTACACTCCTTTGATGGCTTCTCCTGAGCTCTGCTTCTAGATCCAGCTGTGCTCCCCTTCAAAGAGCTACTGGTTTGACTTCCAATGAGGGGAGTGGAACAGGATAATTGGTCAGAAATATTTGCTGCTTTTCCAATTTTCCCATCCCGAACACATCAGGGTTGAATCGCATCCCGCTCTGCAGCAGGGACACATTGGTCCCAGCAGTGAATGCTTTCTACCATTGGAGAGGAGCTCAGATTCTCTGCCCCTTTCCAATGGTCAAATGCTTTTGCCTCCACCACTGGCAGACCAGGGCATTGGCCCTTCGCAGCACCAGTTCTTATAGCCCGAGGAGCTATGATTTAGAGATTGTTTGTAGAACTTAATTCATTACATTGTCCTTCCTCTCTCGACACCAGAGCAGTTAAACTCAGAGCAACAAGAAGCTTGAGTTACAGAGGAGGGGTGTGAAAATAGCACCCCAAACTCTCCAGCCCATTTACAGAAAAATGTTTTGGCATAAGCAACATCCATGATGGTGCAGGATGCTATAGAGTCTTTATTGGCACAAGCCCAGGGAGGCTGCATAACCTAGGGGCATAAAGCCAGGAGGGAGCTATGTGAGCCATTCATGACGACTGCGGATCAAATGATTATGCCATAAGACAATTTAGTCTGTATAGGACTTGTATATAACAGGAAAGAGCCTAGAAATCTAGCTGAGGTACTTAGCTGGGCCCCCTTACGCAGTAGCCGAACACCTCACACCTCCCTGTGTGAGGTAGGGCAGTGCTGTCATTGCTGTTCTTTGGATGGGAAACCAAGGCACAGAGAGACTAAGGGTATGTCTACACAGGGCTCTGTCATGGGTTTAAGCACAAGCCGCACCTTCCATCCACGCACAAATCCATCTGACGGGGGGCAGCAAGCAGCAGGACCAGCGCTAGGGGGGTGGGTCTGAGCCCACATCCTGCTGTGACCCAGGTCCAAGCCCTGTCATTTTGCAGTGTGGATGCAGCTCAAGGCACACACCTGAGTCAGAAGGTCTGCGCAGTGCAGACGTTAGCGCAGCTGTAAACCCACGTTTACAGTGCAGTGGGGATGCTCATGCTCAGACTTGGACACATCAAGTCCAGAAGCCCAGGTCCCACAACCTGGGTTTACAGCGCAGTGTAGACATACCCTCAGTGACATGCTCCAGGGCACACAGGAAGGCTGTAGCAGAACAGAGAACCCAACCCTGGTCCCCCGAACTCTAGGTTAACACTGTAACCACTGAGCCATCCTTCCCCTCAATATTAGAGTCCCATGTGTGCAGACAGCATCCTGCTGATCTTACGGTGGAGCAGAACTGGGTTCACTTTCCGGTTCTGCCCCAGACTCCTTGCTGCACCTTTCACCGGCTCCGCACCCCTGCAATGGTGACTGCCTTACCTGCTTCTGTTGTAAGCTGCTTGGGGCAGAGACTGCATCTCCCTAAGCGTATAGAGTGCCCAGCCTGGGACAGAAATGATGAGACACACTAAGCACACGACAATGCAGGGATTGAATCCTTTATTAGTATGACCGGCTGGACGTGAGCCCTCCCCCACCTGCTGTTGCTCTCACCTTCCTGGGGAGACTGAATGGAAACCAGACAGAGGGAGGTTTTCATGTATTAAAAAAATAAAATCACCAAAACACCCAGATGAGCCAGAGTCGTGTGGGGGAAGTCCCAGCACGGAGGGGCTGGGACCCAGCTGGCTCCACAGGAAGAGTGGAGCGAAGGGCTACAATCCAAATTCCACAGCATCCTCAAAAAAAGGCTTCGACAGCAAAACTGCTGGGGGGTCAGCAGGAGTCCAGTTTGTGCTCAGTATGTGGGGTGAACCTTGATCCCCTCGTCCGCTTTCCCAGGCTGCCAAGCGCTGGTGCCCCGAGACCATCAACAGGCAGGGCAAGGCCTTATCTTTAGGCAGGAAGTGGGCAGCTCCTGCCTGCTCCATCTGATTCCTCCCACTGCCAGCAGCATAAAGGGCTGGGAGAGGGACACTGCCCTGGGCTTTCGTGGGGACTGGCGCTCAGAGTGCGCCCACTGGGATCATGCCAGTGGAGACATGCTACTGCCATCGGCTAGGCAATACTACCCCCAAAGTGCCCCCACCTGCTGACAAACCCCCTCCCTGCCTTTACAGTAAAAGGAAAAACCCTGCAGGACATACAGGTTGAGTCTTGGAGAGAAAAACTGTTTCTGTCTCTTATTTTCAGCAGCTGCCAGCCACTGGCCAGTTCTTGGCCATGCAGGGAGGAGCGGGATGCCCTTGTGCCAGTCTCACGGCTTGGTCTTGCTCAGTCGGATGTCACGCTCGATTTCAAACTGCCTGTGATCCACACGCTCCAGAAATGCTTTCCTGTCAATGTACCTGCAGGGGAGAGGGAGGCCGAGAGAAGCAGGGTCAGCACAGACTTGCCCTGGAGGGATGCCAGGCCTGGAGCCTGTAGTGTGGAATGCTGCCTTGACTGAAAAGTCCTGGGAGCATCCCAGAGCAACTTTCACATGTCCCCAAGCAGCCAAAGCGAGCAGCTGGGGGCAAGCAGTGTATGCTACACGACTGTCTCTGTCTTTACCCAGCCTCCATTAATGAGCACCTCGCATTCCCTCCTCACCTCCCCGGGAGGCAGGGCAGCGCTATTCTCCCCATTGTACAGAGGGGAACTCAAGCACAGCCAGACTAAGTGACTTGCCCAAGGTTGGCCAGGCAATCGGTGGCTGAGCAGGTAACGGACCCCAGTCCACCAACCTAGTTCCCTACCCCCACCCCCCAAGATTATTTCCCCATCTCCCCAAGCTCTCACAGAAGTGCCTGAGAACACTGTCGGGCAGAGACACTTTGCCATTTGTTAATGAGCTACAACTGTATTATAATACCCTCTGCCACAAACCGTACTCCAGCTAGCCTGGGCTCCGTGCTACTCATTAACCTATTGCCACAGCAAAACGGGAGCTGTAGTTGACTCATCATGCTCGTTTGCCTTTTGCTCCACCATGGAACATGTTCAGCGCTCAGCACAAGGTCACTGCACTCAGCATGGGGATGCCAAGACATGCCCAAGCCCCAGGCCCCAGAGGAGTGGGTTTGCTCGGGTCCTCTCTCATTGCCACCCCAGGTATGCTTGGCACACACAGCAGGCAGAGAGTGCTAACCACCTACAGAAAGTCCAGCTCCAAAGCAGTGGCGAAGGCTGCAGCTGAGCCAGCCCCAGGGCAGTGAGGGGACAAATATCCCAAGACTCCACCTGGTTTAGAAGCTATTAGCTGGCTGAGCTGGCTCTGTCAGTCCTCTTCCCAGGGCAGCTGGCCAGCAAGCTGAGCCGCACAGCTGACATCCTGGGTGGCAGTGAAGGCAGGGACTAAATCGGCTACAGAACCATTCACTTGCCTCTAGGATGGACGCTCCAGGACAGGAGGTGGCGCGTCGGCAGAGGACTGGGGGTGGGAAGCTCGCTCTGCCGCTGCCCCGGCTGTGCCTGCTTTCAAACTGCAGGGATTCCTGGCTTGCAGCCCCCTTTCACAAGCTGCGATAACACATTTCTCTCCCCTCTGGCAGTGACTGGCCAGCCTCAAACTGTCCCACTCAGAAGGTTTGGTGAGCAGCGTCCTCCAAACGCAGTGCTATCTGGCCTGCCACCACGCCTGCACATTAAGGGATGTGTCTTTGCCCCTTGCAGCCCTGCCCCAAAGACAGAAGTACTGTCCGACATGGTCCTACCCTGCGCCATCTCATGATGACAGACGCGGGTCAGCTCGGGGGGAATGCTGCCGAGGAGCAGTGGCCCAGCGTGCTAGTACTGGTCGCTCTCCTGGGGGGACCTGCCCGCAGAGCCTGCTTCAGTTCACAAGTGCCCAGTAGTTGGGTTGCTTCGCACAAGTTCCTGTTTCTCACCAGTCACAAGTTGCCACTCAGTTTGATCCTCCTTGCAGTGTCTGCTTAGCCAAGGCCTGGTCTGGCCTAGCAGGGGACGGGACTGTGAATCAGAGGTGAGGCGCATGGCACAGCTCGCTGCGTGGGGTAGGCACCCACACCGGGTGCTGCGACTATGAACAGGGGTGCACAGCAATGGAGTGTGGAAAAACTTGCAAAAGAGCTCCTGGGCACCGTCCCCACCCTATGCCAATGGCACTAGCCCTTCACTTCCCAGAGAACGACCCTCCAATCACAGCAAACAATTCTATGGGGCGAAGCTGGGAGGGCTCAGAGCAAAGGAAAACCAGGGGCACCTGAGAGTGAGCCTTTTGCCCTGACAGAGCTTAACTGCTCCTGCGCTGGGCTCTCCCCAACTGAAGAGAGAGGTTGAGGCCCTAGTGCATTAAGTGCCTGTGAACGCTCCAGTAGGCAGGAAGAATGTTGCTGCAGTGGCTGCGAGAACTTCTGCTGAGTCAGGCTGGCCCTGGGGCAGGAACGGTACCAGCCGTGGGGTTACAGACCACATGGCACAGAGCTGAGCGAGCCGAGGTCGGGGCAGGCCCAATGCAATTCTAGGAGCTTGTCAGACTCTCCCCTGACTGCTGCCCGTGGCTCTGGCATGCACCCTCTCACCTGAGAGCTGAACAGCACTGCCAGTCACTGAACGGGCCAGCCATGGTTTGTGAGGGAGGTCCATGGGGGCCAAGAGTTACCTGGATGTGGACAGAAACTAGAGGCACTTCTAGAGCAAGCACCCCCACTGGTGTCCACACCCCAACACGGGCATGCCTGGGGGTCAGCGTGGTATGCTGGCGTCTGCACTGAGACACCTGGATGAGGGCCACATTTGCAGAGGCAGCTCAGGGGGCTTCACCTCCCCTAAACCACCTCTGGAAAATCAGCTCTATTCAAGTGCCTAACATGAGGCCCTTGTGCCTGGAAATTCTGGTGGCAGTGAGGTCTTCCGGCTCAGACATGAATTAACTACCCCTCCCAACCTCCCTGTGAGGTGGGGTTCAGGTTACCCCTTGCTGCCATGGGGTAATGGATACAGAGCAATGTCCCGCAAGAGTGAGGATTCACACTCAGAGCATCCTAGGTCCTGGTCATGTACCCAGCCAGCTCCACCTCCTGTGATGTGCAAACCCCCCAGGGGAACGTGTCAGTCCACAATGAAGCGCTTGGTCGGCCTGGCTTGGCAGTTCAATGAGAGGCATCGGCTGGGATTGTCCAGATCTGCGTTCTCCAACAGGCTCCTCGCTCTCATCTGCATCCCCTTCCCCGTCCTCTAATATGTGTGGGAAATGAACGGGGCGAACCCTGCTGCCTTTCTCCCTGGCTTTCTCAGCTGGCCTGGTTAGTTGTAAGCCTAGCTGTGGATCCAGCCTGGCGTATCTGAGCACCTCCCAGCAGGGCAGCGCTAGCCCTATTCACAGCTAGGGAGGCCCAGGTAGCCTTGCCCCAGGTTACAGAGAGGCGGTGGCCGAACTAGGCACTGAACCGAGGTCTCCAGCTCCAGTGCCCTACCTCAACAACGTCTGCTCCACGACTGTACCTGCCACCAGGCCAAGGAGGTCCCCATCTCAGCAGGGGCCACATGATAACAAACTGAAGCATAACAAAATGCAGAGCACAAAGGATGCTGGGAGCTTCCCCCTCCCCCAGACTGATTAACCCGCTCACCTGCAGCATGGGAGGTTTGCTGGAGATTATCTTCTATCTTATTCACTCTGCCCTGGGCTGCGGGGAGAAGCTCAGGAGAGCTCCAGAGAACATGGCCGCGGAGGCACTGAGGCCACATGAGGTTTTGTAGAGAGCTTCGAGTGACAGGACAAGTCACAGCAGCAGTTTGTGCATGTTGCTAGGAGCCCTTGGAAGTCCAGCCTTCACCGGGGTACCAATGAAAAACAGCTCCAAGGGAAACGTGGAAATGCCTATTTGCTACATTTCACAGACACCGGCCTGGCCACACGCTGGGACAGTGCTCTCCGCCCGGCCTCAGAGATCCTCGAGGACTCACCCCTCTTGGGATGGGGAGTTTTTGGGTTGTTCAGCATTCACCCCTCTACTCAACGGAGATGTGTGAATGGCAGGCAGCCCTCACCACCAGCCCCATGAGCGATGAAGCCAGGCTGCTCCTGGCAAGGGGGTAGGTTCAGGGGTGCCGAATGGGGGTCACAACAAGGGCACAAGAAATGATGAAATGCAACCTGCACTGACACAGGAAGCACAACAGGGCTTTGGTTAAGGCGATGCGCTGGACTAAAGAGATGCGAGTTCAACCTTTGCTTTCTCTGTGCCTCAGTTTCCCATCTCCACACTGGGAATAAGAGCACCTCCCTTCCTCGCAGAGCTGTGGGGAGGAGAAATCCGTTGGTGCTTGTGGGGCTGATGGCACTGACCTCCTTTGCAAAGCACTTTGCAATCCGCTGGTGAATAGCGCTCGATAAAAGCTGGGGGTTATTAATTATTCCTGGGAGAAGCCTGGATACTGCAATGCCGAGGGGCACAGGAAAGAATCTGGCATTTTGAGAGAAAGTAAAACCAGGGTCACTTAGAGTGGGGAGGAGACAGAGTTAGGGATGTGGCTTCATCTGACCCCTGCTGCTTTTCTGACTGGGTTTCATCACAATGTCACTGAGAGTCTCATCTCTCTGGTAACCTTCAGGCAGCAATGGGGACGGTTCAGGTATGTCTACACGGCAGTGTAAACCAGTGGGACCCGGGCTTGTGGACTCATTGTTTGCAACCCTGCAACTGAGCATCCACACTGCATTGTAAACTTGGGCCCAGTTCTCACAGCCACACTAACACATCCATGCAGCACCCTCTGACTCCATGCAGCACCTTCTGACACTGCAGAATGACGGGGCTCTGACTGACCCGCCAGTGGCGTCCTGGGACCCTGGTCCTGAGTGAGTGCTGACCCGAATAAGACTGATCTGAGGGTGTCCCGAAAGGGGGCCTGGTCTCAAACCAGAGTCAGAGCCCAGCCTTTGTGCGCAGCGCAGACGTACCCTGTCTTGGTGAACATGGTTCCCATAAAGTCTGGCGATTCACCTCTCCCTCAGTATTGCAATTGATACTAGGGGAGCACATCTACACTCCATTCATGGATCAGTGGCTCACTGTGTAGACACAGGAAAATAGTCCCTACCCCAGGCAGCTTGCAGCCCAACGACAGACTTGCAGCATGGGAATCATCCTTCCAGCCTGGGAGGACTGGTGGGGACTCCCTTTAGAGTCAGCCAGCATGGCTGCTGTTAGCTCACTGCTAGGCTAAGGCTCAGCAATGTGCCAAGTCCCTCCCACCCAGGGGCCAAGATTCAGATTGAAAACAGAACCCAGGTGCAGAGCACATCACAACTGCTGGCCAGCTCCACGCTGGATGACATCAGCATCACCCTGTATGAAACACTGCCCAGCCCAGCCAGGCTCACTGCTGGTGGGCACTGGGGCGTGGGGAAGTGCCTTTTCAGAATGCTGCACAGGAACGGATGACTGACGGCTCGGTCTGTACTCACGTTGGCTGATGGCAGGTGCTAATAAGAGTGTGGCGTTGATTTCGCACACACTCACCTGTCAGCCTGCTTACAGTCCAGGCATGCATGGATTAGAGAATCAGTACCAGGGACAGAATGATGCCGTCCCTCCTGAATGTAGGACAGCTCCGGTCTTCTCTTGTCGTTATCAGATCCCAAACGTAGCTTGTGGAGGTAACTCCTTACAAGAATCACAATGAAGGAACATCATTTTGTGCCACAAAAGCTATGTCTATGCAGCAGCGGGGAGAGATAATTCCCAGCATGGGTAGATAGATGTGCTAGCTCTCCCTGGGCTAGCCCCTAAAAACAGCAGTTTGGCCACAGGACTAGCTGCTGCAGTACAACCCCAGTCAAGATCCTAGGCACATACTCGGGCAGCTAGTTATAACCAAAGCAGCCTGAGAGGAGTCACAAAGGGAGCTCACTAAACTGAGTGATGGGCAACAAAATGGCAGATGAAATTCAACGTTGATAAATGCAAAGTAGTGCACATTGGAAAACATCATTCCAACTATACATATAACATGATGGGCTCTAAATTAGCTGTTACCACTCAAGAAAGAGACCTTGGCGTCATTGTGGACAGTTCTCTGAAAACATCCACTCAATGTGTGTAGTGGCAGTCGAAAAAAGCTAACAGAATGTTAGGAGCCATTAGGAAAGGGATAGATAAGAAAACAGAAAATATCATATTGCCGCTGTATAAATCCATGGTACGCCCTCATCTGGAATACTGTGCGTGGTTCTGCTCACCCTGTCTCAAAAAAGATATACTGGAATTGGAAAAGATACAGAGAAGGGCAACAAAAATGTTTAGGGGACTGGAACAGCTTCCATATGAGGAAAGAGAAACTAAGCAGGGATATGCTAGAGGTCTATAAAATCATGACTGGTGTAGAGAAAGTGAACAAAGAGGTGTTATTTATTCTTTCACATAACACAAGAATGAGGGACCTAGACAAATTAGAGGATTGGGTCAAAAGAAATTTGATGAGGTTCAACGAGGACAAGTGTAGAGTCCTGCACTAAGGACGGAAGAATCCCATTCACTGTTACAGACTAGGGACTGAATGGCTAGGCAGCAGTTCTGCAGCAAGGACCTAGGGGTTACAGTGGACGAGAAGCTGGATAAGAGTCAACAGTGTGCCCTTGTTGCCAAGAAGGCTAACGGCATTTTGGGCTGTATAAGTAGGGGCATGGCCAGCAGATCGAGGGACATGATAATTCCCCTCTATTTGGCATTAGTGAGGCCTCATCTGGAGTACAGTGTCCAGTTCTGGGCCCCACACTACAAGAAGAATGTGGAAAAATTGGAAAGAGTCCAGTGGAGGGCAACAAAAATGATTAGGGGGCTCGAGCACACGACTTCTGAGAAGGGGCTGAGGGAACTGGGATTGTTTAGTCTGCAGAAGAGAAGAGTGAGGGGGGATTTGATAGCTGCTTTCAATTACCTGAAAGAGGGTTCCAAAGAGGATGGATCTAGACTGTTCTCAATGGTGGCAGATGACAGAACAAGGAGTAATGGTCTCAAGTTGCAGTGGGGGAGGTTTAAGTCGGATATTAGGAAAAACTTTTTCACTAGGAGGGTGATGAAGCACTGGAATGGGTTACCTAGGGAGGTGGTGGAATCCCCGTCCTTAGAGGTTTTTAATGTCAGGCTTGACAAAGCCCTGGCTGGGATGATTTAGTTGGGGATTGGTCCTGCTTTGCGCAGGGGGTTGGACTAGATGACCTCCTGAGGTCCCTTCCAACCCTGATATTCTATGCAGAACTAGGGGCCACCAAATGAAATTAATAGGCAGCAGGTTTAAAACAACAAAAGGAAGGATTTCTTCACACAACACACAGTCCACCTGTGGAACTCTTTGCCAGAGGATGTTGTGCAGGCCAAGATTATAACAGGGTCCAAAAAAGAACTAGATATGTTCATATAGGGTAGGTCCATCAATGGCTATTAACCAGGAGGGGCAGGGATGGTGTCCCTAGCCTCTGTTTTCCAGAAGCTGGGAATGGGCGACAGGGGATGGATCACTTGATGATTTTACCTGTTCTGTTCATTCCCTCTGGGGTACCTGGCATTGGCCACTGTGGGAAGACAGGAGACTGGGCTAGATGGACCGTTGGTCTGACCCAATCTGGCTATTCATACGTTAGTTGAAGCCCCTGTCTGTACCGCTGCAGCCACGCTGTTTTTAGGTGCTAGCTTGAGCAGTGTTAATCTGTGTATGTTCACCTAGGGCGGAATGACACCTTCCAGCTGCCATGCAGACATATGCAAAGGCGAGGCCCTTAGACGGGGGCTCTACCTTGCGAAGGGACTGGTGAAATCACTCCGCAGATCTGTCCCTGCCTCTCAAGAGCCATGGCAGCTAAAGAGGGTAAGCAAGTCTCAGCGCCTAGGTCAACTGACTCCAGTATGCCAGGCTCATGCTACTGGGTTAAAAACAGCAGTGTAGATGTTCCTGCACAGACTGGGGCCTGGGTTCTGAAACCTGGCAAGGGGAGGTGGGTCTCAGAGACCGAGCAGGAACGGCTACACAGTGATTTTTAGCCCAGCAGCATAAGCCCGAGTCAGTTGGGGTGGGGTGAGAGTTTGCAGTGTAGATGTTCCCGGAGCTGGAATAATTGAATCACAGATTAGGGTTGGAAGAGACCTCACAAGGTCATCTAGTCCAACCCCCTCCTCAAAGCAGGACCAACCCCAACTAAATCAGTGGTTCTCAAACTTTTGTAGTGGTGACCCCTTTCACATAGCAAGTCTCTGTGTGCGACCTCCCTTTACAAATTAAAAACACTTTTTAATATATTTAATATATTTAATATATTATAAATGGTATAATAATTTATAAATATATTTAATATATTTAATATATTATAAATGGTGGAGGCAATGTGGGGTTTGGGGTGGAGGCTGACAGCTTGCGACCCACCATGTAATAACCTTGCAACCCTCTGAGGGTTCCTGACCCCCAGTTTGAGAACCCCTGAACTAAATCATCCCAGCCAGGGCTCTGTCAAGCCGGGTCTTAAAAACCTCTAAGGATGGAGATTCCACCACCTCCCTAGGTAACCCATTCCAGTGCTTCACCACCCTCCTAGTGAAATAATGTTTCCTAATATCCATCCTAGACCTCCCCCACTGCAACTTGAGACCATTGTTCCTTGTTCTGTCATCTGTCACCACTGAGAACAGCTGAGCTCCATCCTCTTTGGACCCCCCCCTTCAGGTAGATGAAGGCTGCTATCAAATCCCCCCTCACTCGTCTCTTCTGCAAACTAAACAAGCCCAGTTCCCTCAGCCTCTCCTCATAAGTCATGTGCCCCAGCCCCCTAATCATTTTTGATACCCTCCACTAGACTCTCTCCAATTTGTCCACATCCTTTCTGTAGTGGGGGGCTCAAAACTAGACGCAATACTCCAGAGGTGGCCTCACCAGTGCCGAATAGAACGGAATAATCACTTCCCTTGATCTGCTGGCAATGCTTCTATTAATGCAGCCCAATATGCCGCTGGCCTTCTTGGCAACAAAGGCACACTACTGACTCATATCCAGCTTCTCGTCCACTGTAATCCCCAGGTCCTTTTCTGCAGAACTGCTGCTAAGCCAGTCAGTCCCCAACTTGTAGCGGTCCATGGGATTCTTCCTTCCTAAGTGCAGGACTCTGCATTTGTCCTTGTTGAACCTTATCAGATTTCTTTCGGCCCAAACCTCTAATTTGTCCAGGTCACTTTGGACTCTATCCCTATCCTCCAGTGTATCTACCTCTCCCCACAGCTTAGTGTCATCTGCAAACTTGCTGAGGGTGCAGTTCATCCCATCATCATTAATAAAGATGTTGAACAAAACCAAAATGACCCCTGGGGCACTCTGCCTGATACCAGCTGCCAGCTAGACATGGAGCCGTTGATCACTACTTGCTGAGCCGGACAACCTAGCCAGCTTTCTATCCACCTTATAGTCCATTCATCCAATCCATATTTTTTGCTGGCAAGAATACTGCGGGAGACCAAATCAAAAGCTTTGCTAAAGTCAAGATATATCACATCCACTGCTTTCCTCTCATCCACAGAGCCAGTTATCTCATCAGAGAAGGCAATTAGGTTAGTCAGGCATGACTTGCCCTTGGTGAATCCATGTTGACTGTTCCTGATCACCTTTCTCTCCTCCAAGTGCTTCAGAATGGATTCCCTGAGGACCTGCTCCATGATTGTTCCAGGGACTGAGGTGAGGCTGACCGGTTTGTACTTCCCCGGGTTCTCTTTCTTCCCTTTTTCAAAGATGGGCACTACATCTGCCTTTTTCCAATTGTCCAGGACCTCCCCTGATCGCCATGAGTTTTCAAAGATAATGGCTAATGGCTCTGCAATCACATCAGCCAACTCCCTCAGCACCCTTGGATGCATTAGATCTGGACCCATGGACTTGTGCACGTCCAGCTTTTCGAAATAGTCCTTAACCTGTTCTTTCAACACTGAGGGCTGCTCACCTCCTCCTCATACTGTGTTGCCCAGTGCAGCAGTCTGGGAGCTGACCTTGTCTGTGAAGACCAAGTACAAAAAAAGCATTGAGTACTTCAGCTTTTTCCACATCATCTGTCACTGTGTTGCCTCCTCCATTCAGTAAGCGTCCCACATTTTCCCTGACCTTTTCCTTGTTGCTAACATACCTGTAGAAACCCTTCCTGTTACCCTTCACACCCCTTGCTGGCTGCAACTCCACTTCTGTTTTGGCCTTCCTGATTACAACCCTGCATGCTCGAGCAATATTTTTATACTTCTCCCTAGTCATCTGTCCAAGTTTCCACTTCTTGTAAGCTTCCTTTTTGTGTTTAAGTTCACCAAAGATTTCACGGTTTAGCCAAGCTGGTTGTCTGCCATATTTGTTATTCTTTCTGCACACCAGGATGGTTTGTTCCTGTGTCCTCAATAAGGATTCTTTAAAATACAGCCAGCTCTCCTGGACTCCTTTCCCCCTCATATTAGCCTATTCCTTCTTGTGCAGCAGCAGGATTGATTAGGACAGTCCAAACAGTCGCACCCGTAAACACCTAATGAAAGCTATGGGGCTGTGCACGGGTCACTCAGCGCAGCAGTGGGCCCGAGAACCCTTTGGGAAAGTCAGCCCAGCTTGACTCCAATTCCGGCCTAAGTTTGCATGGCTGGTAGCAATGGGAGGAAAAAAAAAGCCAACACATTGCCTGTAAACGGAGCATGTCTGGCGTCTCTGAGAGATGAACACGGAACCCCACACACCCATTTGTCCACAGCCGCTTTTCGGAGCATATGCATGCAAAACAAGAAACTACAGGAACTAACAGCTGCCACAGTGCAAGTTGGGCAAAGACCTCAGAGCAGGAATACAATGAGATATAGCGTCGGAAACTGACAGTGACACGGAATTACTCATGCTAGGGAACGGTTTTGTTTTTTTTTTTTAAATAACCTACATTGCCCAATTCATTATTCGCTATAAATAACCTGCAATAATGGAAGTGGGGTAACCATGAGCTGTGTCAGATGAAGGTACACTTGCTGTAAAAGATGTCTCTGCTAATGAGGAGAGCTGATAGTTCCCTTTGGGAGGATTTTATTGGCACTTTGGGTCCCCTGCCAGTCATTTGCAATCACACAGTGTGACAGCCCCAGTTTGCCTGAGACAAGGAGAGGAGGAGAGATCTAGTGCAGATCCCCCACTGGGGTTGCCCTACATAACACGGCACAGTTAAGAAGCTGTGCCACACATTCAAGTTTATAAAATATGATAGAGCGACAGATTTACAGCCAAAGGGATGTCTCTTCCCCCACCCCCTGTCTCAACGTCTCCTTTTCAAAAGCAGGACAGGCCCTGAGGATCTGACAGAATTTGGGTTGAACACAAACCCAGATTCCATTGCTGATGAAAAATAAACCCGTGGATTGAAAATTGATGACGAGGGGCAGAAAGAGACTTGGGCAAGTTAGACGTAGCCAGAGGGTACCACTTGTCCCCTTTAGTTTTGGGATTACAGCAGGCCATGCTGCAGAGGGCAGAATGAACGGTGTTACGAAAGGAAGGAAACTGCAATTCCACCACTCAGCCAGAACAAGAATGCTGATGGAGCAACTTCTAACAGCTTGAGAAAGCAAGCGAAGGCCTGAGGCGCCGCCCTGAGATGTGAACAGTGACTTTGGCAAGGTTATTTTTTTTTAAATGAACAATTTCTTCCCCCTGGCCATAAGACATACGATTACTATTTCTATAGCGTCTCGGGTTTGCCTGGTGCTTAACAATCTGAGCCTTGGCTTGCCATGGGTGACTGGCTGCTTTCCTAATCAGGTGGAACCCATCTTCAGTTACACAATGAGATCTGCAGAGCCTGCCCATGTGACAAATGGCAGCAGAAAGATTCGTAAAAGACACATGAAGCACGGTTCACCAGCACCAGGCAGGCACCAGGAACAGGCACCATTCCTCATCCTAATAGTTCTTGTTTGGATTTTTATAATGAGACGTGTCAATTACTACCCACTGAATTGTGGACAAAAGCCACTTGACAAATATCTGAGGGGAGGGAGAGGATAGTAAAAGAAAAAGTGGCTCATACAAAATAGCCGGGTTGCAAAAGCAGCCAATGAAAATGGTGTTTGTGTGATCTCGTGATCCCAGGCTAACAGCTGCAGTTTCACCACCTTACCCCCCGCCCCCCATCATTTACTAGTAGCTTTGGCTCACTTATGTGCTTGGAGGTGAACGTGATTAAAGGTGAGCCGGTTCTCTGGAGACCCCCTGCTGTTATGCATTTGACTAGTATCAAATTTTTTTAAAGAAGAAGTCTCGTGTTTTCATGGCACCATGTTTCTCTTCTGTGTAATGACAAAGCCACCTGCTGATAGCTCAGTGGACCTGAGATCTGCTTGGGCAGTTAATAAGCAAGGCTAGAACCAAGCAATTAAAGAGGCTGAAGGATCTTCATGATTTCCTATAAGATTCTTTGTCCCCATGCTGCTAAATTAGTATATTTAATGCAGTGATACTGAAACTGCAGGGGCCCTGATCAGCCCGGACATAAGCAGATGTAGCTCAGTTCCATTGACTGCAGTGACGCTGCATCGACATACAACAAGGATGCATTTCCAGGTAAGAAGAATGTCTAAGGGTTGATAGAAGGTTGCAGAGCCTTTCATTTTATGCCACTGGTTTGAATACAGCCCAGATCAATAGCAGCCTAAAGTCCTGATGGCTGCTCAGTTGTCCATGTGAAATGAATTCTCAGGTGGCTTGTTAGTCCAGTTCCTGGTAAAAAAGTGTCCACCACATGGACATAACCATTTTAAGCAACTGGCACCACTAGAGGTAGCTACAGAGATCTCAAAGGCTGATGAGCATGGAGATTCAACTTCCCTCTCTAACCTCTTGAAGGCAAGACCCTGCAAAGCCAAGCTAAGGGACGCTGGTGGGACTTTGTATGGAGGAAACTGGCACTGCTCATCATCTACCCATTCTGGGGAGCGGAGCCCATCAGAGAGCAGAGGGCTCTGGCACAGCCTTGCTTGCAGACATCTGTCACTCCTGGTGATGCTGACATATGCCATCTGAACTGTAAGCCTTCCTCAGGTGGGCTTTTCCCCAGAGAAGTCCAGCTCTGAGCACTAACGGAGTTCACTGTGTTGAGATGACTCATCAGGTCTTGCACAAAAGCCTCTTCCCCATCCTGGCAGGGCCAGCTCTCGGTTTTTTGCCGCCCCAAGCAAAACAAAACAAAAAAACCTCGAAGAGCACAACTGCCAAAGCAAAAAAAAACCAAAAAACCCCACCCAGAATGCCGCCCCAAGCATGTGCTTGGTTTGCTGGTGCCTAGAACCGGTCCTGCATCCTGGTCTAACATCTCCAGAGCCTGATAAATGAGCATCTTAAGCTGGAGGGCCAGATCCACACTTAGTGTAAATCAACACAGCTCCTTTGCCTTGCTCTGCTTGATGAACTGCCATCCCCATCCCCCGCTCTATTGGCACCCACCTGTCTATGCTGGAGAGGCCAACAGGGCAGATCTAATAGGATGAGTGGTATGTTAGAGGCCAGGGATATTTCAAAGCAAGCAGTACAGGGGGCCACCATCTTTTGTCAGTAGATTGCTGGACTGGCTACTCAAAGACCCTGGTCAAGCTGCATTTGCCACCCTATCAGGAGCCATGCCAACCAGAGTCCATAAGGGTGGGCCTGAAAATCCTGCTGATGGCTTCGAGGACTGTGGAAGCGCTCAGGACAGCCAGACATCCTTCAACAGTCTATCCCTAGGACCCTTAGAGAGAGATCAACAGCTGCCTAGTGCTTTGGGGTTTGGTTACTTCTCTGCAGGAAGTGACGGTTTCCTGGGTGCTTGGCAGACCCCAACTGCGACTAAATAAAGCCCCGTCTTACCCTTCTTTCCCTCGGTTGTAGATGGCCAGATCTTCCCCGATCCCCTCCTCCTCCTTGAAGTTCTCCCAGTCCAGTTTGGATTTCTCCAGCGTGCTCATCTTCTGCTTTTTGGAGCCAATCTTTCCCAGGAGGCTGCTCATGCCACTTGGCTTCTTCACCCTGATAGAGACGACGAAGCAGACACTCATTATTTACTGAAAGAAGATGTCATTATCACCTCAAATCAAAACAGAGATGAGAAATGCTATGTGTGAACCAGGTGGCCCCAGCTAAGGAGAACGGTTTCCTTTGCTCAACCCCTACGTCAGAGACACTCCAGCCAACAAGCCACATTTCCTTGGAGCCTCTCATCCCATGCAGATCTGATGGGCAGAATCTCTTTGAGGTGAAAAGAGCGTCTGCCCTGCAAGCTCACAACGCACCGTGAACAGCAAGACCGCGATGGGGGGGTGGGGGGGGAAGGGGCGGAGCTCCATACCCTGCTTTAAGGGGCTAATGGTATTAGCCACTGCTTCAGGAGACCCATACACAACCTGGGGCAGACACAGAGCTTAAGAGTCCCCTTCTAATACATAAGGCTAAATGAAAAAACAGGGTCTGTTGGTTTGTGAGGAGCAGGGGGGAGAGAAAAGCATGGAGACTGGGAAGCCCTTTGAGGCTTGCACAGCAGTGGCACTCACAGTGGCATGAATCATATCAGCCGTAGCCACCTCTGCAGGGCTACTAAAGCAAGGAGGCTGATGGCCACGTAAGTATAACAAATGGGAAGCACATCACATAACTAGGAAGGAGCAGCTGGCCAGCTCCCTGTAAAGCAGTGACCTCCTCCGGGATGCACCCTTGTGGCCTCGTGACAGCCCTGCAAGTGGCCCTTCGCCTCAGTTTCCTTTTGAGACCCTAGTAAGTCCATGGAAGCAGATCTAGTCCATCAACATAGTTTATTAACAATACATAGTGCAGATAGTCCCAAAGTATAATCCATATCACCCCAGTTCAAGCAGTCCTTGTTCTCACCATACCCCAGGGTCTTCCATTACATCCTTACGCATCTTCTTCCACCCCAGCCCTTCCTTTTAGGGTACAACCCCACTCTCCCCTGCAGGAACTCCTGTAGCCTCTCCGCTGGGAGAGCATCTTTACCAGGGAAGCATCCCTCCACCTCCAGCCTTCTCACGGTTACTCTGGGTCAGCTCTCCAGCAAGGAGACATCAGCTGGTGAGCTACTCTGCTGCTCCCCCTCCCTTCAGCTCTCTCTGGGCCCCTCCAGCTCAGAGCCAGCCAGCATCTACCTCTGCTGCTGCTCTGGTCCTGGCTCTCTGGCTTGAAGACGTCAGCCAGCAAACCCCTCTTGCTGTTTCCCTGCCTTCAGTCTTTTCCCAGGAGCTGTCTTGTCTCTCTGGCAGCTCTTATCTCCTGCCTGCCCTTTTTATAACCCCCGAGGTGCTGCCTTGCCCTCTTAATTGCCCCACTAGGAGCACCTACAATGGAGCAAGAGAGCTTAGCCCAGGCACATGATTTGCCAGCCATCCTGTTACACTCCTTGTGATACACTATTGCCACCGCAATAAGAACTCCCCACTAGACCTCTAGACTAGCATAGGCTTAATATTACCTTCCCCCACCAGAACACTAGAGGCTTGGATAATATGGTGATGGAAGCATCAGGAATTCCCAGTCAGCCAGGCAAAACCCATCCCTCATGCTCTCATCCATATAACACATCAGCACCTCTGACTCTCTGCCCCCTGGGATCCTAGATTCTTGCCTCAGGCTGGATCTCTGGGATCTCAGAGGTGTCTGATGGACATAAGCAAGCCCGGATGTGTATGGTTATGAGTAGAGGACACCTTCCCACGCACACCGGATCTGTTCCTGATGCGAGATTGTTAGTCTACCATGCTGCACCAGCAGAGGCACCCAAAGCACCTATCCAACAAGGGAAAGTTACTCTGTTGGTTTGGCTTAGAAAATTCTGCAAAACTTCCTGGTTGAATCAACTGTGGGAAATTCTGATCCGATCCCAAGTGTGAGTTATCCAGGATTGTTTGTGAAACGGTCTCTACTGGGCTCTCTCTCGCTCTCATGCTTCCTGGTGCTCCCTTCCCCTCGTATGTTACAGGAGGGGGTGCAGCAGCTGTTATTCAGAGTCCAGCAAGGCCCAGCCCCTTGCCAGCATCCAGTGGAGAGCAGTTGTTACAGCAGTGAACAGTGAGGAAAAAAACAAGAAATCACAAATCTGTGACTCTTGGGATAAAACACTAACTTTAGTGACCAAAATCATCCCCGTTGTCCAGGGGAAACCAAGGCACCAAACAAGGAACGACCTGCCCTAGGTCGTAAAGGCAACAGGTCTCCTGATTCCCATTCCCCTGCTCTGTACCACTAGGCCTCATTCTCTCCCTTGGCAAATTAAAGATCTGTCAGCACATCGTAACTCCACTGACCTTGAGCTGTCAGTCTCATAGCATGGGGCAATGTAGCAGAGAGCACTCCCACCTGTTCAATGCAAAAAGGAGCTGAAAGTCAAACCCAAGCAGTGCCACACAGCGTGACCCCACCACCTCCAGTCTGGGCTGGGAAATGCACTATGATGTGAATGAGCCAGGCCAACAGGCTCAGTATCAGAAGCAGTCAATCCTCGAAGCCAGAAATGGCAATGCAGCTCATGTTAACCCAGCCTGCAATCATCAGCACCCCACCCCTGCTGCACTCCTTATTTACAAGCATTCTCCAGTCCTTCATTTCTGCACAGCTGTGAAAAGCTTGAAAGGAAACAATTTGCTTTCCAGAGCAATGGGGGTGGGATGGATGGGGGTGCAGGTGCATGCAAGAGATTGCTCCAATCCACACTGAACACCCAAACTCAAGCATACGCTTCATGTGCGTTGCTGTTCCTTGGGAAAGCATCCAAATCTGTCCTTATCAGGTCATTAACACAGTTTATGTTTCCCTAATTTGCAAGCTTCTGAAGAAAAATAATTCAATAGTTTCTATGAGACTAAATCCAGGAAGATGGATTTTTACAGGCTTCAGCCAGAAGACTCTCCAGACAAGCACGGCTCACAGCAGTACCTGCCATTTCCTGACATTGGCTGGTCTACTGGGGAGCAATGCTGCTCGGGGATCTGAATCCAGATCAGACTGTGTTTGCACGACAGCTACGGTATGTGAAGGGCAGGCTCACTGTGGCAGGTGTGCATTAGAGGCCACTCCTGTTCAGATTGGTCTGGTCCACCGTCCGTGAGCTGCCCCAACAGTTCTCCTTGTCCATCACTAGGGTAACATTTCGGCAGCAGGCACTTTTCACCTTGGATGGACACTGCTCAGTCCTTGATTGTTTTGTTCTCCTCAATGTTCCATGCAGCTACTGGCAATACTGAGGAGCCCACCCTGCACCTTCCTGAGGCCTCCTTTTGCCCTTCCTCCTCTCATTACACAGATCCCAGATTGCTACAATTCTCCTCCCACGTGGGAGGGTCTAGTTCATGTTGCCTTGACAGGCCAGCCAGGTGTCCCAGTGGAGCACAGCCAGGCTAACCCTGGCCTCTGGCGTGGAGTACAGTGGCTCTGCTGAGCCCTCATCCTCAGCTGGCTTGAGGAACGAGAAACCAAGGGCCGGTCAAACCCGGGGGAGGAGCACACAGCATAATCCTTCTCACCACAGAGCCCACCAGCCTCCATGTATGTGTCAGTGGGGCTGGGCTGAATGCACCCTGAAGGAAGGTACCCAGAGCAGGCAGTCACATCCCTGCCAGGAATACATCCCAGCTGAAAAGCGTCTATCCACTTCATAACACGCACCCTTCTACTCTTAATAACCAACCTCGCCCTTACCGCCAGAGACTCAGAACCTGCTCCCTTTTAACCCATCTGTCTCTACCTTTGCAGTTGTCAAAGTACTGCAGACGTCTGTACAGACGAAAGAGAACTAGACTGTAGGAATTTTGGGAGGAGGATTTGGCAGATTGGGTTCTGGTACCTGCAAAGGCACAGACTGCAGTTTGAGTTTGCAGCTGGATGTTTTGGCTTAAATGATCAGCAGTGACAGAGTTGACATGTCAAACTGAGTCAATGATGCATCGAGGTGTATGGAGCAACCATTGTTTCGGGCTGCCTCAGGAAGACAGCTCTGCATCAGTTCACCTTCAGTCCAGTTTGAAGGTTATCTTGATAACCATGGGGGCTTGCAAGCACTATCATTAAACAGAAACACAATTCCACAGCAAATTGAATCCTGGAAGTCACTGGTTGCTGTCTAACCGGGCTGATGGCTCAGTTCTAAGCCCAGCTTAAAGCAGGGACATGAAGACTAACATTCCCATTACTGGAAAGATTCCTAAGCAAAGCTACAGTACTCTCCTATGTCTCCAGGGCAGTGGGCTCCACACGTTTTTGATCGCGCACCACTATCAGTAAAAACTTCTTGAGCAGGCACCCCCAATATATGTATATTTATGTACATATAAATTATGTACTTGTACTACGGTACGAATTTATAATGTACATTATAAAACATAAAAAAATAGAAATTAAAAAAGGATGAGATAAAGATGAAATAAACAATATTTTTAAAATAATGTTTATTGTATTTTATTTATTAACAGTACAAAAAATCTTTTTGCTCTCAAAAAATTGTTAATATTTTTTAATGAGAGCAATGTGATTGAATATATTTCATTATTTCTGAAAATCTTGGTTTAACACTGTGATGCAGCAATTTGAAGGTCTGGATTAGGGTTAGTGTCTGGGAGGGGGCTCAGGGTGAGATGTAAGTCTGGGAGGGAGTTAGTGTCTGGGAGGGGGCTCAGGGTGAGGGTGTGGGGTCTGGGAGGGAGGTAGTGTCTGGGAGGGAGCTCAGGGTGGGGGTGTGGGGTCTGGGAGGGAGTTAGGGTGCGGGAGGCCGCTCACGGTGGGATGTAGGGTCTGGGAGGGAGTTAGTGTCTGGGAGGGGGCTCAGGGTGGGGGTGTGGGGTCTGGGAGGGAGTTAGTGTCTGGGAGGGGGCTCAGGGTGGGGGTGTGGGGTCTAGGAGAGAGTTAGGGTGCAGGAGGGCACTCCGGGTGCGGGTGCGGGGTCTGAGAGGGAGTTAGGGTGCGGGACGCCGCTCACGGTGGGATGTAGGGTCTGGGAGGGGGCTCAGGGTGGGGGTGTGGGGTCTGGGAGAGAGTTAGGGTGCAGGAGGGCACTCCGGGTGGGGGTGCAGGGTCTGAGAGGGAGTTAGGGTGCGGGACGCCGCTCACGGTGGGATGTAGGGTCTGGGAGGGGGCTCAGGGTGGGGGTGTGGGGTCTGGGAGAGAGTTAGGGTGCAGGAGGGCACTCCGGGTGGGGGTGCGAGGTCTGAGAGGGAGTTAGGGTGCGGGACGCTGCCCACGATGGGATGTAGGGTCTGGGAGGGGGCTCAGGGTGGGGGTGTGGGTCTGGGAGAGAGTTAGGGTGCAGGAGGGCACTCCGGGTGGGGGTGCGGGGTCTGAGAGGGAGTTAGGGTGTGGGAAGGCACTCAAGGAGGGGGTGCGGGAGGAGGCTCAGGGCTGGGGCAGGCAGGGGGTACAGAGCACTTACCTGGGGCAGCTCCTGTTTGGTGCAGGGGGTGTGCAGGTGGCTCTGCGCAGCGCGGCACCACGCCCATGGCCACAATTCTGGAAGCTGCCATTGGGAGCACGGCAGGACGAGTGCCGCCGGAGTGGGAAGGGAATGAGCGAGCGGGGAAGCTGCCCCCCCCGGGCAAGGCCACCTGGAACACAGGGGCTTTAGGGGCTGCAGGGCCCCGGGGCCCTGGCCTGCAGCTCTAAAGCCCCTTTTGGAATGTGGCCCTGCGAGCACAGGCCAGAGCACTCAGGAGGAGCAGGGGCAGCCCGCAGCCAGCGGCCAGAGAGAAGCGGCGTTTTTCCCCTTCAAAGCACCACTTCTCTCCAGCTGGCTTTGAAGGGGAAAGCGCCACTTCTTTCCCACCGCTGGCTGCGTGGCTGCCCCTGCTCCTCCAGGGGCCGGAGGACTCAGGGCCGCATTCCAAAAGGGGCTTTAGAGCTGCAGGCCGGGGCCCTGGGACCCCTAAAACCCATGCATTCCGGGTGGCCCTACTTGCAGAGGGCGTGGGGCAGCTTCCTCGCTTGCTCGTTCCCTCCCTCCTCCAGCCACCCTCCCGCCCCCCCCCGGTGACACTCCTCCTGCCGTGCCCCCCAATGGATCGTCTTGCGCACCACCTGGGGTGCGCGCACCCCACTTTGGAGACCACTGTTCTAGGGTGCAGTTGTACCTTTCTGGATGCCTCTGACATGCAAAAAACCTTCCCACAGGAATACAAGGGCAAAGGAAGCAGCTACTGGCACTCTGCTTGCAAGAGAGAACACCCTGGAGCAGATGATTGTGCGTTTGCCTTGCAGAAGTGCCAATTCTAATATCAGATGTCTGTTTAAATTGTGGAAAAAAACCCCACAAGATGACAAAATAGGAAGAAAAGAAACAAACAAAATATTGGGCTAGTGCCCCCCACAGCATTCCCTGGCGGCATTCCCTGAACTAAACACAACTGAGTGGAATGACTAATGCTGTATTCACACACAGCAGCTTGATACATTGAACCGTGAGAATGCTTTAAACCCCTTGCTCCGGCACAGACGAAGGGGAGAATGTACATAAACACACATGCATTCTGTAGGACAGGAGGTAACTCGAGGGTGTGTAGAAACATGGCTACCATGGCAACGGGCGTGAGCTAAAGAACCTATACAGACAGATGTTTCCAATCACCTTAATCTCATTATTTGATTCTGCTCATTGGTGCTAGGCAGACAGCTACATGCAAGTTGGACAGGGTATGAGACAGGAGTTGGCACATGCCAAGAGGTGTCCAGTTATTGCAATTTGTTACATGCTGACGTGCTAGGTCCTGACCAAGGCGCACAATGAACATGCTCACTGCCCCAGCAGCTTACAAGACAAGATGAACTGGGAGACCCAGCTTTTTTTTTAAGTCTCCTTCTCTTCTCCTTATTTCTAGAGTGGGATGCAAAGGCGAGATCAGAGTTAACAGGATGCTATGCATATGTGTAATTTGCTGGACCAATATTTAGTACAATTTCACCTGCCTTTAAAGTGGGAACTGGATAGAAAGGGTGTCTGTAAATTCCTCTGTCTTCTTTGGAAATGTTCTGTCCCTCGTACATCCTCAGTGACACATCACAGATATCACCACACCACTGAGAACAAATAGATACCAGAAGGTACTACTTCCTCTTCCCTGCTCACTCTTCAGCAGGTGGACACACAAAACCGCGACTACAGAGAAATCCAGCTGGGGGCTCTCTTGATGAAGACACCTAGGAAGCTTGTCTGAGAAGACTTTCCCCTAATTCTGATCAATTGCAGAAGGCCGTTTAGTGCTCCAGATGCACGGCCCACAGCAACACAGCTTGGGATATGTTCACCTTAAGGCATCAGATGCCTGTCCCACCCAACTCCCATCCACTTCCAAGAGTGAAGGGGGTCAAAAAGAAATGGATCTGGGCTGGAGAGATGAGGACACTGCTGGCTCTGCAGGTCGGGCGAGGGCACTGCTTGGGGAAAGTAGCTTTCCATCTCCTTGTTCCCCCCCATGGGAATTCCCAGCCGTTCCCCTGCCATGATGTGCAGCCCAAGTCCCACCAAGTGGGTGTTTTTTGGAGTGGGGAAGTGAAGGGCTGTGGACAGGTGGCAGAGAACATCACAGGAACAAAACTCCTGTGGGAGCCACACGCCATACGTGGTGCAGGGGACTGAGAAAGAGCACATAGGAACAAGGACTTTGTAAAAGGCCCTGTCCTTGGCAGAATCTGGGAATAACCAATGCAGAGCAAAACTCAGAGTTATAGCAGTGTAGCGGGGTGGACCCCCGCTCCTGCCCTGAAGTGTTAAAAACAGCTCTGGGAGGGGGCTGCGGCTGGAGAAAACAGCTCTAAAAGGCTGGGCTGATTGGGGGAAGTGGCTGCAGCTAGGGCCATGCCCCAAACAGACTCAGCTGGCCCTATAAAGGCAGAGAAGCCAGGGGTAGACAACTCTCCCTCTGCCTGTAGAGGGAAAAAGGCCTGGCTGCAGGGAGCTAAAGACAGCGTACCTGAGTGGAGCAGGGCTGGGGACAGGCTGAGGAGCTGGGGAGCTCTAGCCTGGAAAGCCCCAGGCTGCAGCCTAGCAGAAGGCCAAGGGGTACTGGGGGTTGCAGGGGGCAGCCCAGGGATAGGCCAAGGCAGTAGGTCCAAACCCTCCTTGCCAGTGATGAGTAGGCTGATACTGCAGTCTGCCCCAGGGCGTGGGGCTAGATGATTACTGGCAGTAGCCATACACTGAAGTGAGGTGTGGATAGAGGGTGGGGGTTTCCCAGGGAGGGGAGACCCTGAGAGAAAGGGGTTACTGCCAGGGGGCAGCACCCCAGGTAACAGGGCACTGGGGTCCTGGGAGGGACACGGGGCCAGAGGACAGGCGGATCACCGGCCTGCAGAGGGCGCTCTGGAGCTGGAATCGAGCTAATTCCCAGGAGTCACCAGCAGGCGGTGCCACACGGGTGAGTCTGCAGGTCTACAAGCAGTAAATGCTACTGGAAGGCAGATAAAACCTCATGCTTCAGGGCGTAAGTCAACCTTTAAGCACTAGACATTAGGATGAAACTATCAGGGGAGGCAGATCTGCCCACATCTGCCTACTGACGGGCTTCTTGCATCTTCCTCTTCAGCAGCTGGTGCCGGCCACACTGCAGACAGGATGCTGGGTGAGCTGGGCGGGGGTTCAAGGCAGGCTGGCTACTCCTATGTTCCCTGCCACTGTGTATGCGGGAGATGCCGTTGGACGGAGTCAGTCACCATTCTGAAGGACACATGTGAGATCTTCTTGCTCTGTGCAGCGGCTCTGAACTCCCAAAATAAATCCAACAGCAAATCCCCACAGTGGACGAGAGCTGTTGAGCTTGTGCCAAAACCGAAGGCCATTAAAGTCTAATTAGGGAGTCGTACGGCATTATATGCCTCGATGGTTTGAACAGCAGGAAAAGGGGATAGATTAGCTGCGTTGAGTGCCAACTTGAGGAATTATTACTCTTTTTGTAGTCATTAAGGGTATCTGCTGTAGCATCTTTAATCATTCTTACACTTAATGGAGAGAAGGCAATTTGCTTAGGTGCAAAGGGATCATTCCTTGTGTGCGTGGATTCCTGGGATCATCGTCATGACAGCAGAATAATAATCACCTACTTAGTTAGACAAGCCCTAACTTTCCATGCTTAAAACCTGGAGAGATAGTGCAGTCCCAATCCAGCAATCAGATCCGTGTAAGGGAACTCTGGTTCTGCCTGGATGTAAGGGGCCATCTGCTCACAGCCAACTACAAGCTCTTTGGAGCAGGGGTTGGCTCTCCCAGTGTATTTGTGCCCAGCACAGCGTGGTGTCCTGATCCCTGGTAGGACCTCTAGGAACTATCACAGTGCAAATAGTGAACAACAGTGATAACACTACGCTCTACGTTATAAGGGCGTACTGATCTCAGCAAGGCCGATCCCAGGCATTCAAAAATCATGAGCTTGTCTCAGAAATCCCACAGTCTGAAGAACAGTACATTTGGGGTTCCTTTTGTTTGCCTTTAAGTTTCCACCAGCACTGGGGATGAAATGGAATGAAAGCTGCTCAGCAATCGATTCCCAATCCCTGCCCAGTTTCCAGTTGCTCCCGGCTGAGTTGGGATCTTGGGGCACTTTGGCTCAGTCCCTATTCCCTTCTCCCCACTGTGTACCATATGGCGTGTTACGCTCCTAAAGCCAGGCAGGATCTCTTCTGGCCTGCAGCAATGCAGATTACAAAGGGCTTGCTGGCCTTCGATTCATAAGCGGCAAACCCTGGATGATAAAATCTGATGGTGCTGAAAATCTGATGGTGCTTGGCCAGTGCGGGACTGCCAAGTGAAAACTTCCCTGCCTCACTCCATGGTCAAACTGGGAGAAGCAGCATAATCAGAGGAGAACTGTTAGTGATGTGCATAAACAAACCATTCATGGGCCAAGACTCGGCCTTCTGCCTCCTTTCAAAAAGTGGCTATTAAGCATAGCTGCTAGTAACCCACCTATAATTGTATTTTTGTCAATGAACATCTTGTGAATGAGTAAGTGGCCGCTGCAGCGTGGAAGAGCTCACGCAGGTATCCAGCTTATTTTACAGCCGCTGGCTCCTGCAGGGCACCCAGCGTGCCACAGCAGCAGACCAATGGAGAAGAACATACGATGACAAAGCTAGACATTCTTCTGTTGAACCCCCTTTTAGGAGAGATCTTTGTGCTGCTGCATCCTCAGCGACTTGGAGAAGCCCATCAAGCCCTAGCAAGTCTTTAAAAGCACAGCGTTGCCCTGGCAAAGAGAGCCAATGGGGAATTACACTCTGCGTCAGAACACAGTGCAAACCTTCCTGCTCGCCTGAGACGTGGTTGGCCAAGCCAGGGTGGTTCACTGGACACCACTGGAAGGGAAGGCGGGGGGGGGGGGGTTCTGAGGACTTGGGTGAAGTCGCATGAATCCATGTTATGAAGCATGGAGCTGCAGTGGTTTCGTTAAAATCCTGTTATAATTATAGACCTGTTGTCCATGTGTTTTTCACCAGCTTCCGCCCAGCACAAGACCTATCCAGCCCCACACCAAGTGTTTTGGGAGCTACCCCTTCTCCATCCCATGTGCAGAGGGAGCAGAAGATAAAACAAAGGACTTGGGAAGCAGCACAGGTGTGTACATATTCACCCTAGACCAACACAGCTCTAACCTACGGCCTCCTTCATACCACCACGGGCCTCTTCCAGCTCACCAGGACTTTCCTACAAGCACATAATGGAGCACACCAGCATGGGATGCTGTTGAGCCACATTCAGCTCAGGCCCTAGGGTGGGGCTTTGATACCAAGATGATGGGCACCTTACATCCCCCACAAAGCACTCCCAGGCTCCTCCCCACCCCCTGCAGCAGAGAGAACACTGCATCCCTCCCTAGCACCTTCAATCAAAGATGTCCAGGCGTGGCTAGACACACAGTCGTGGTGTACATCTCCTAGCCCCACTGTGATGGAGGGTTTTCTCCCCTTTTCATACAGGGCAGAACTGACACCCACAGACATTCAGTGATTTTCCCAAGGTCACCAAGGAAACCTGTGCCAGAGCCAGGCGCAGAACCTCCTCCTTGCCCTGTGCCATTCTGCACCCACAAGAGCCTCCAGAAGTTAGTTTACCTGGAGATTTACCGCTAAAAATGCTGGTTTGTAACTGCGCTCTAAACCTGGTTTTCAGGGGCAGGTGCGGGCCAAGTTCCCATTTTTTAAGAGAAAACACTTCACTCAAGTAATTCTGGGGGTCAGTTTTGTAACGGTCTAGGCAGTGAGAGAGCTGTAACACACAGGAGCGCGGCGCTACCCAGGCACAAGAGAGGGCATCCCACCCTCAGTTCCTCATTTGCCGCGGACGGCAGACTGCACAATTCAAGCCCTCCCAGAAGACCCGTTACCTCGCTGTTGCATGGGATGGTAGGCACATGACTCTTGGGGAAACGCAAGGGGACTGCACAGCTCAAGGGCTTTGCAGAGTCCCAACCATAAGAAAACCTGACTCCAAACTGCCAGATTAACCCTTTCCTGCTAGCTGCTTGTGGGGCAGAGGAAGGCTTTGGGGGCATCCCATATTGATGGTCTATACAGGGACATTGGCAATCAAAAGTGAAGGGAAGCAACGGGATGGCGCTTCGCTCCACATTGCAGCTACGTCAGGCGGCTCTGCAGAGGCTGTGTGTATTATCAGACCTTAGACCTGCTGCTACGCTCCTCACTAGCCCTCTGCTGAACTAGTGTCTGCAATGTTATTCCCTTGCAGCGCAGCCGAGGAAGCTGCGCACCTGATCTCCACACACCACAGTGCTTGCCAATGGCACAGACCAGTTTAATGAAGTACAATCACTTGCCTTCCCTCCCCTCTCCCCCCTCCAGCTTTGACAGAGCAGGCTTGTCCCAGTACTTGCTGCAGAGCACCTCTTCGGGAGTGGTGGCGAAGAGAGGCTCTGTCGCCTGGTCTCCCACAGGTGCAGGTATGCCAGGCAATGGCAGGCCACCTGGTATCAGCGGAACAAGCAGGAAATCCCTAAATGTGGGGGGAAAGGTGGGCGAGGCAAGGAACGACGTCATTTTGCAAGGAGAAGGGTGCTGAGGGGTTAATAAATAGAAATACTTGTGCCTAGCAGGGGCTGCTGTGAAGCTGAATAGTTTCCTTAACTGCAGGAAATGGTTCTCATTAGACACTAACCACAGCTGGGCAAGCTATGCAGCCAGTAAATACTTTCTCTGTCCTAAATAGAAGATTCTTACCCAATGCATCACAGACCACCAAGCCCACCCCCTCCTGTCCCAGGACAATGTGCCTGCGTGCGAGAGGCACTCTCAACAACACCACAAAGAGAGAAGTTGTGTAGAAATCCGCAGTTCTGACTCGCAGCCTAGACACCAGTGTTGGTTCTTGGTTGGCGACGTCTCTGAATCCGCCTTTTTCAGACGGAGCACTGGGGCCTCAGTCACTGTGGGTACAGAGCACGAGTGGAGCGTTACTCACCACAGGGCAGCCACTCCCTCCCCCCGGGGATGTGGGATGGCTGGGTTATCCTCTCAGAGGAAAGCCCTGTTTTCCCAGTCCTGGGCTAGGAACTTGCTGAAATGAACCAGGCTGGGGTCGCTCCAGCTTGGACAGTGACTAATCACAAAGGCATTGGCAGGCTGAGCTCAGCTGGACGCAAGGGGCTCTGTGACTCATTCACAGTGCAGGCTGCGAGTAACAATGCCACTCATAATGCAATATCCCAGTGCTACCCGTAGCGATGGCTGACACAGATCAGTGGCATGGGGGACACATTGATTGCTGATTGAGTTTAATACAATAAACTCCCCATTTCATCTCACCCACCCCCTGGCTTCCCCGCCCAGACTCACCTGCCGCCTGGTCCCCTCCTCTTGTGGAGATTCTTGCCTGATGGTGGGTCCAGTGTGATCAGCAGCTCCAGGCTCCTCTTTCACGGCCACTTCTGCTGGTGGCTGGCCGTTCTACTCCCACAGGTGGCTCTAGGTGCCAATATCTGAGAGCAGCTTCCATAGCCTTTTCCACAGTCTATGCGGCAGAGGATCCTCATGGGGTGAGGGCCTGAATTTTGATGGGTGAGCATCTCAGTGGGCTCTGAGATGAGGTGGCTGATACTACTGAGGACATGCATCCGACGAAGTGGGTATTCACCCACGAAAGTCATGCTCCAAAACGTCTGTTAGTCTATAAGGTGCCACAGGACTCTTTGCTGCTTTTATAGATAAGACGGTTACTCACCTTTGTAACTGTTGCTCTTCGAGATGTGTTGCTCATATCCATTCCAGTTAGGTGTGCGCGCGCTGCGTGCACGTTCGTCAGAAGATTTTTACCCTAGCAACACTTGGTGGGTTGGCTGGGTGCCCCCTGGAGTGGCGCCGGATATATACCCTTGCTGACCCAACCGCCCCTCAGTTCCTTCTTGCCGGCTACTCCGACAGTGGGGAAGGGGGGCGGGTTTGGAACGGATATGAGCAACACATCTCGAAGAACAACAGTTACAAAGGTGAGTAACCGTCTTTTCTTCTTCAAGTGCTTGCTCATATCCATTCCAGTTAGGTGATTCCCAAGCCTTACCTAGGTGGTGGGGTCGGAGTGAGATGTGGCAGAATGCAAAACTGCTGAGACAAATGCTGCATCATCTCTAGACTGTTGAACCAGAGCATAATGTGAAGCAAAGGTGTGGACCGAGGACCAGGTAGCTGCGCGACATATTTCCTGGATTGGTACATGAGCCAGGAAGGCAGCAGATGAAGCCTGAGCCCTGGTAGAATGTGCGGTGAGATGGCCCGAGGGAACATGAGCCAGGTCATAGCAAGTGCGGATGCATGCCGTCACCCAAGAGGAGATCTTTTGCGAGGAGACAGGTAGTCCCTTCGTTCGGACTGCCACTGCAACAAAGAGTTGGGGCGATTTACGAAAGGACTTCGTCCGTTCGATATAAAATGCGAGGGCCCTATGGACATCTAGGGAGTGCAATTGTTGTTCTCGTCGTGATGAGTGCAGCTTCGGGAAGAAGACCGGAAGGAAGATCTCCTGATTGGTATGAAAGGCCAATACCACTTTAGGGAGGAACGCTGGGTGTGGTCGCAACTGCACCTTGTCCTTGTGAAACAGTGTATACGGTGGGTCCACCATGAGCGCCCGAAGCTCGGAGACTCGTCTGGCCGATGTAATGGCTACGAGGAAAACTGTCTTCCAGGACAGGTATAGAAGCGAGCAAGTTGCCAATGGCTCAAATGGTGGAGACATAAGTCTGTTTAAGACTAGGTTGAGGTCCCAGGTAGGGGCAGGGCAGCGTATTTGGGGGTATAAATGTCATTTCAGCTGCCACCTCTGCTAAAGGTCCACTGAGCTGTGGCCTCAATTCTACCATGTACTGGTCTTCAGGGATGCTGTACCCAAGACAGGCTGTTTCAAAATTTTCCAAGAAGGCCTCGGTGTCGTCACCTGCCTTGTAGGTGGGAAATTTTCTGTGGTGTGGAACCATAATTGGCGAAGGGTTGTTAGGATTAGCTGGCACATGCAGCCCAGCTTGCGCTAAGTCCAGTTCATGTTTTCTCTGTTTTTCCTTTTCTTCATTTTCTTTTTGTTGTTTTTTCCATTTCTCGGCGGTGGGCCGCCTCTTCTTCTTCTTGTTTCCTTCTGTGGGCCACCTCTTCTTCTAGTTTTTTTTTGTGTGCTGCCTCTTTGGCTGCCTGTTCTCTTTGGTAGGCTGCCAGTTTGATGCTTTCTTTCTTTTCTTTCAGCTCCACCTCTTTTTGTCTTTTTTCCAGTTGTCGCCTGTGTTCAGCTTCTTCGATTTGTTCTTCGGCCTCCATTTTTGTCTTGGTAGACATGGTTTCTGTTTTCTTGTGTTGGGGTGCCCTTTGGTGTTTATCTTCAGAACTGCAGGTTCTCTGTTGCCTCCTGAAGTCTGCCTAGCAACAGTGCTTATTTCCTTTTCTTCCTCTAGCGTAAACTAGAAAAACCACTTTATTTGCATGTATATAGTGCTGGTATTTGCCTCCTAATGGGAGTGCTATTGCATGACAAAAGATCTGTAACAGCTTCTTAATGGCTTCTTGCTTAATATGCAAGCCACAAACTGCCAGAGAGAGCAGAAAAAAAAATTCTCTCTGGTTTCTTTGAAAACCAAACCCTCTCTGCTAAAAAGTCCCTAGCAGAGAAAAGAAAAATATAATATTCCTACTGGCTTCTGGATTCTATCCCACCACTGCACACCATGTCATAACTTAGTCCCAGATTTGGACCTTAGTGTCCAAAATATGGAGGTTAGCATGAAAACCTCCAAGCTTAGTTACCAGCTTGGAGTTGGTACTTGCTGCCACCACCCAAAAAATTAGAGTGTTTTGGGGCACTCTGGTCCCCCGAAACCCTTCCCTGGGGACCCCAAGACCCAAACTCTTGAGTCTCACAACAAAGGGAAATAAATCTTTTCCCTTCCCCCCTCCAGGTGCTCCTGGAGAGATACACAGACACAAGCTCTGTGAATCTAAACAGAGGGAGCCCACCCTGTGTAATTCCAATCCTGGAAACAAAAGCACTTTCCTCTTCACCCAGAGGGAATGCAAAATCAGACTAGTAAATCTAACACACACACAGATCTCCCTCTGACTTCTTCCTCCCACCAATTCCCTGGTGAGTACAGACTCAATTTCCCTGAAGTTTCCCAGAAAAGAAAACTCCAACAGGTCTCAAAAAGAAAGCTTTATATAAAAAAGAAAGAAAAAATACATACAAATGGTCTCTCTGTATTAAGGTGACACATACAGGGTCAATTGCTTAAAAGAATATTGAATAAACAGCCTTATTCAAAAAGAATACAAATCAAAGCACTCCAGCCACTACAGACATGTAAATACCAAAGAAAAGAAATCATATAACTCACTATTTGATCTCTTTGTCCTTACAACTTGGAAACAGAAGATTAGAAAGCAGAAACTACTTCTCCAAAGCTCAGAGAAAGCAGGCAGACAGACAAAGACCTCAGACACAAAATTCCCTCCACCCAAAGTTGAAAAAATCCGGTTTCCTGATTGGTCCTCTGGTCAGGTGCTTCAGGTGAAAGAGACATTAACCCTTAGCTATCTGTTTATGACAATAGGCGTTCCAAGCCCTTAAGGAACCTGGAAACCATAGAGTGTGAAAACATGGAGCGGCCACTTTCTCCTGGGTGGAAGGTAGAAATGGCCGCCAAGTGCACCCTCAATGATGATACCATGAGGCCCTGCTGTTTGAGAGACCAGAGGTAGTCCAGGATGGTGACGATCGAGACCTCGATGGGAGTAACATTTTGCGTTTCGCACCAGCAGAAGAAACGCTTCCACTTAGCCAGATATGTAGATCGAGTGGAAGGTTTTCTGCTACCCAGGACTACTTGTTGCATTGGAGCAGAACAACGTAACTCTGACTGGGTTAACCACTCAGGAGCCATGCCATGAGGTGAAGGGACTACAGGTCTGGGTGGTGAAGCCTGCTGTGGTCCTGAGTTATGAGGTCTGGATGATGAGGCAAGGTGATTGGGTTGGCTATCGACAGGTCGAGCAACATGGTGTACCAGTGTTGCCTGGGCCACGCAGGGGAGATCATGATCAGGCGAGCTCTGTCCCTGCGGAGCTCTAGTAGGACCTGGTGAACCAACGGGAATGGCGTAAAGGTGCAAAGTAGATGGCTCTTCCATGGAATCAGGAAGGCGTCCGAGATCAAACCCCGGGAGAGACCTTGGAAGGAGCAGTACCTCTGGCATTTCCTGTTCTCGCGGGAAGCGAAGAGGTCTATGTGGGGAAATCTCCACTTCCAGAAGACAGAATGTATAATGTCCGGACGAATCTACCACTTGTGAGACAGGAAGGATCTGCTGAGTTGATCTGCCAGAGTGTTCCGAACTCCTGGGAGAAAGGACGCTACCAGGTCTATCGAGTGGGCTATGCAAAAGTCCCATAGTTGGATTGCCTCCCGACAAAGGGGGGAGGATCGTGTCCCTCCCCGCTTGTTTATGCAGTACATGACCGTTGTGTTGTCTGTAAACACTGAGACACAACGGCCCTGTAGGTGTTGCTGGAACGCCTAGCACGCCAGGCGGACTGCTCTTAGTTCTCGGACATTTATGTGTAACGCCAGCTCCTGAGACGACCAAAGGCCTTGAGTGTGAAGATGTCCGAGGTGAGCACCCCAGCCGAGAGATGACGCGTCCGTCGTCAGGGACATGGAGGGCTATGGCGGATGGAATGGCAGTCCTACACACACCAGGGAGGGCATCAGCCACCAGTCGAGGGAGCCTAAGATGCTCAGGGGAAAGGTGACTACCATGTCTATGGCATCCTTGCCTGGTGGTAAACCGAGGCGAGCCAAGTTTGAAGGGGACACAGATGTAGTCTGGCATGCTTGGTCACGAACGTGCAGGCAGCCATGTGAACGAGGAGGCCAAGACAAGCGCGAGCCGAAGTTGTCGGGAAGTTTTGAAGGCTTTGTATAATTGATACTATTGCCTGAAATCAGGGTCGTGGTAAACTGGCCCTTGCGAGATTGGAGTCCAGGATGGCCCCAATGAACTCTTTTCTTTGCGTGGGCACTAGAGTAGATTTCTCTAGGTTGATCATCAGTCCTAGTCGCATGAAGAGGTCCTTGACGACGCCCACATGACTGGTGACTTGGGCCTCGGAGGTCCCCCGAATGAGCCAATCGTTGAGGTACAGGGAGACATGTATTCGATGACGATGGAGGGAGGCAGCGACTACAGTCTTGCACTTCGTGAATACCCGAGGGGCTGTAGAGAGGCCAAACGGAAGGACCGTAAACTGAAAATGCTGATGGCTGACCACAAACAAGAGGTACCGTCTGTGCGGAGGGTAAATGGCAATGTGGAAATATGCGTCCTTCATGTCGAGGGTGGCATACCAGTCTCTGGGATGACTGTCCCCAGGGATACCATGTGGAACTTCAACTTTTTCATGAACTTGTTCAGTCCTCGCAGGTCTAGGATAGGCCTGAGGCCTCTCTTCGCCTTGGGGATTAGAAAACACCGGGAATAGAACCCCTTGCCCCTTAAGTCCTTCGGTATCTCCTCTATAGCTCCCATGGCAAGGAGCATCCGTACCTCTTGCAAGAGGAATTGCTCGTGAGAGGGGTCCCTTAAGAGGGACGAGGAGGGGGGTTGGGAGGGAGGGAGTGAAATAAACTGGAGGTGGTATCCGAATTCTACCGTGCGTAGGACCCAATGATCCGAGGTTAACTGGGTCCACGCAGGGAGGAAAGGGGAAAGGCGGTTGTAAAACTGAAAAGGATCCTGGGAGACTACTGGTACACCGCCCTCGGGCACACCTTCAAAATTTCGGTTTGGATCCCATCATTGACTTCGAGGGACCGTTGTTCTGACCCCCTTGAGGCCCAGACTGTCGTCTGCGGTTGCCTTGACCTCGCCTCCTGCCAAAGTCCTGTCTTGGTCTAGGCGGTGGGAAAGGGCATTGAGGTTGGGTGCGGAAGGATCTTCGTTGAGTCTGTGGTGTATGCATCCCGAGCGAACGCATAATCACCCGATTATCTTTCAGACTCTGTAGCCTAGGGTCCGTCTTCTCAGAGAAAAGACCCTGGCCATCGAATGGCAAGTTTGGATAGTGTGCTGAAGTTCGGGTGGCAGGCCTGACACTTGAAGCCATGATATACGCCTCATGGCAATTCCAGAGGCCACAGTTCTGGCTGCCAAATCGGCAGCGTCCAGCGAGGCCTGGAGAGAAGTTCTTGCCACCTTCTTTCTTATCTCCAGTAGTGCCTTAAATTCTTGGCGGGAGTCTTGAGGGACCAGCTCTGTGAATTTCCCTACCGCCTCCCAGGTGTTGTAATTATATCTGCTAAGTAGGGCTTGCTGGTTCGCCACTCTGAGGTGGAGGCCCCCCGCGGAGTAGATTTTACGGCCCAACAAATCCATGCGCCTAGCCTCCTTAGATTTTGGGGCAGGGGCTTGCTGGCCATGGCACTCCCGTTCATTTACAGACTGTACGACCAGTGAGCAGGGAGGAGGGTGCACGTATAAGTACTCATACCCCTTAAAGGGCACCATGTACTTCCGTTCCACTCCTCTGGCCGTGGGCGGAATAGATGCCGGGGATTGCCAGATGGTATCTGCCTTAGCTTGAATCGATCGAATGAACGGTGAGGCCACTCGAGTTGGTGCATCAGCCGACAGTATATCTACCAAGGGGTCCTCAACCTCCGGAACCTCCTCCACCTGTAGGTTTATATTCAGGGCGACGCGCCTCAGGAGGTCCTGGTGTGCCCTGAGGTCAATTGGAGGCAGACCTGATGAGGATGTCCCGGCTACCGCTTCATCCGGGGAAGAGGAAGACGAAAGGCTCGGGACGAGTGGGTCCTGTATGGTCTCCTGACCATGGGGGACGTCAGGGACCGGTGGGACCTCAGGGTCTGGTGCGTGGATGGAAGCTTCCTCCATACCCGCAGGAGGGGGGCGGCTGACAGTGGTCTCTGGCACCCGATGTTCTGATGGAACGGAGCATGATGTTACTGCGGGTCCACCTGGGGCTTGGTGATATGCCCAAGGTGTCCAGAAGGACCACTGATGAGGTCCCTGGTCTGGGCCGTGGGTCTCTTGGAAGACTCGGCTGTGAGTATCGGAATCACGGTCGTGTGCGTAGGAGGCACTGTCCGCGTGTGATGATACTGATGTATGGCGAGACGGCCACGGAGGAGCTGAAACCACTTGGGAAGGGTCTCTGCGTCTGGTTGATCCGTCTCCTCACGGCACTGGAGAATGGTACCGGGTGCCATACCGGTACCGGGAATGAGACCGGGACCTGCAACCGGAGTGGTGCTGGGAGGTCGACCGGGACCTCGAAGCTCTACGTTGAGAGTGGCTGAGAGAAGTGCGGTGCCGTGAACAGTGCTGGGAGCTGGATCAGTGCCGAGAGTGTCGGGTCGGCGAGCGCGGTCTCGAACGGTGCCACGAGTACGACCGGTACCAAGATGGAGAGCGGTACCGGGACCGGGATCGGTGACGGGACCGAGAATGCCAGTGGGACCTCGATCGTGTCGGGTGCCTTTCAGTGGTGCCGAGCGAGGATGGTCTCAGCAGGGCAGGCTTGCCTACTGATTGGATAACCCGCACCGGCGGTGCCGGGGGTTGAGGCAGCGCAGGGTCTGTCAGGGCAATCAGCTCGCCTGCCGTAAAGAATGTCTCCAGTGTGGAGGGAACAATAAGCTCAACCACAGCACGTGCCGGGGAGCTGTCAGGCACCGGACTCGATGGCTCTTGCGAGGCCGGAATCAACGGCGCTGAAGTTGTCGGTGCCGGGGCAGTTGTCGATGCCGGGCGGTCCGACTTAGGCGGGTGCTCTGACTGCGACGTAGGCACGGGTGTCGCAGGAGTCTTGTGCCTCTTGAACCGTGGGGAGAGAGCGCGGTGCCGGGCAGGCTTCTGGGTCGGCGATGGTTGGTGCTGAGGGGCCTTCACGGTGCCAGTGCGCTCCGGTGCTGAAGATGCACTTCTCCCCGGTGCGGACTATCCAGCGCTCAGTGGCGAGGGTGGAGGAGTATGGGCTGCCTCCATCAGGAGCTGTTTGAGACGAAAGTCCTGCTCCTTTTTCGTCCGCGGCTTGAAGGCCTTGCAGATGCGGCACTTGTCTGCGAGGTGGGATTCCCCCAGGCACTTAAGGCAGGAGTCGTGAGGATCTCCTGTCGGCATCAGCTTGCGACACGCCGAACAGGGTTTGAAACCCGGTGAACCGGGCATGGGCCCCGGCACCGGGTGAGGGGAAAGGGCTAAGCCCCAATCCCTCTTAACTATATACAATAACTACGTTAAAGAACTAATAAAACTAAGTAGAAATATAGAAAATGGAACTATATACACAATAACGATGAAAGAACTACGAGAAGCTAGGGAGGTGGAGATCAGCTAAGCCGCGCTCCACTGTTCCAATGACCGACACGGGCGTTAAGAAGGAACTGAGGGGCGGTTGGGTCGGCAGGGGTATATATCCGGCGCCATGGCGGCGCCACTCCAGGGGGCGCCCAGCCGACCCACCAAGTGTTGCTAGGGTAAAAATCTTCCGACGAAGGTGCACGCAGCGCGTGCACACTTAACTGGAATGGATATGAGCAATCACTCGAAGAAGAACCAGACTAACACGGCTACCCCTCTGATACTGACGACTGGCTCTTTGCTTGGTGAAGGAGTGAAGGAGAAGGATGGGGAGGCGGCCAGCTGATATTTGCATTTTGATTGTAGTTTTAATTCTCTTCCCAGGCACTGACAGCCTTAGTTTAGGTGGATTTTTATGTATTTAAGTCTAATTAAATAAATTTTCTAGCTCAGATTAGCAGTGATTCAGCCTCACCATCTCGGGGCTGAGCAGTGGCCTGTATGAAAGAGCAAAATCTCCATCCAGTTCTAGCTTTGCTAAATTCACCTCGAGCAGAGGGCAGGACGGAAGGGCCACATGAGGGATCTTTCCTCTTGCCCAGAGCCCCTGGGTGGCATAGTGCGGAGATGTGTGCACTGCCACTGCCCAGCCTGTGCCCACTGGGGTATACAGAGCTACTTGGTCTCCAGAGCTACCACCCACCGCCTTTGCCCAGCCCTAAATTCCCCCAAGAGCTGCAGCCAATGAAATGGATTGTTTGACCATATGCTTGGGGAGCAGTGAAGATGGGACAGTTTTAACGTCACATTCCTTTCTGGAAAGGATCAACTCTAGAGTCCCATTCGCGCTGCTGGGAGGATTGGAGCAGCAGGGCAGCGGCTCCAGGCCAATGTTCAAGAGTTTCCCTTAATATTTATTACATGTCTAAGTCCCATTACTAAGAGTTGGCGATTGCTTCCCACGCTCCACTGGGCTGCTCCCCTGCCCGACTCACACTAATGTACCGGCTTCATTGTAGGAGCATCACAGCGCTCTCTGCGGGCTTTCCCTAGAGAGAGTGAGAGACATGTTATTACAACAGACCTGGGGGCTCCCCTGCAGCTCAGCTGGGACTGGCCCGTGTTTTTCGAGCTGAAGCCCATCTTCCAGTGGGGGGTTGGAATTCATACAGCAAGTGTGTCCATTTCTGGCAGTTCGGGGATTTGGTTACACTATCAGACTTCAAGAGGAAACATGTGCTCACCATCAGATGATGGGAATAGACACAAATGGCCCATACCGAGCAGGTCAGTGAGCTCAGAAGCTCTCGGGAAAGCAGGACAGGGATTTTGAGGCTCCAAGACACATGAGTCACATGCTTTCTAAAAACAACCTAGAGCGAGAGTTAGCAGCATCTCTATGCTCCCTGGAAGCTGAAAGAAAGGGAGTAAGAACGGACATACTCATTGTCCTTGGTGTAAGCACACAGCATGCTGGGAGTCTTGCAACAGCTTGTCAGAGCTCCACCTGCCAATGCAATTTCTTTAGGCGTGCGGAGCACAGCCCCAGGGCACACTGCAGTGGGGAGGCGGCAGCAGTTACTTCCTGCCTGGGAGGGTGGGAGGAGAAATCACACTTCATACAGTCACTATATTTTTTCAGTTAAGAGGCAGCCAGAAAGCTCTGTAGCAGAGGCAGAGGTAGCACTGGAAAGGGAGCTGTCACCTTTACAGGGAAAACCAAGTTGCCTTGGATTTGCTTCTCCTCTGCTCCCACACCTCCAGGGCAGTGGGTGAAGTCTGTCTGCTCTCACTGCACCAAGTCACCATCCTCAGAGCATCAATTTGGCTTTCCGATAAGCAGCACAGGCGCCAGGGAACGGTTATCCAGCAGCCTGGTCCTCACCTCCTCTGCCTGCATGGCTCTCCACAGAAAACCCTCCAGATTCACCACTCCACATACGAAGCAAAAAAATCTATGGACCCTGGAGAGCCACCTCTCCTGCCTCCCAAAGCCACATTGCCACCCCCTTCCCAGTGCCTCCCACTGGAACCAGCCACTTTCCTTTCCTCTCACTCAATTAAAGCCCTTCCAGGGCCAATTGCTTTGGCACCCACTAGAGCACCCCCTACAGCCAGCCACTACAACACCTGCCACCCCCCACATCCAATAAGTGCCTCCAGGAGCTCCCTGCACCCTTCCTGTACCAGGTGCCTCCCCTTGGCAGTGCACAGGGCACGCTTCAGTGCAGCTCCCCTGCTGGTACAAATAGATGTCGCTCCATTAAAGCCAACTGGTGGCAATGGAGATAGGCTGATTTTCACCAGCTGAGGATCTGGCCTCTCACATTCTGCACTTAGGACGGAAGAAAGCTCATGCACTGCTACAACATGGGGACCAACTGGCTAAGCAGCAGTTCTGCAGAAAAGGACCTGGGGATTGCAGTGGATGAGAAGCTGAATATGAGTCAGCAGTGTGCCCTTCCTGCCAAGAGCACAATGGCATATTGGGCTGCATTAGTAGGAGAACTGCAAGTAGATTCCCCTCTATTCAGCACTGGTGAGGCCAGGGGTATTGTGTCGTTTTGGGCCCCCCACTGGAAAGGATGTGGACAAATTGGAGAGAGTCCAACGGAGGGCAATAAAAATGCTCTGGGGCACATGATTTACAAGGAGAGGTTGAGGGAACTGGGCTTGTTTAGCCTGCAGAAGGGAAGAGTGAGGGGGGATTTGATAGCAGCCTTCAACTACCTGAAGGGGGGTTCCAAAGAGGATGGAGCTCGGCTGTTCTCAGTGGTGGCAGATGACAGAACAAGGAGCAATGGTCTCAAGTTGCAGTGTGGAAGGTCTAGGATCGATATTAGGAAACACTATTTCAATAGGAGGGTGGTGAAGCACTGGAATGGGTTACCTAGGGAGGTGGTGGAATCTCCATCCTTAGAGCTTTTTAAGGCCCAGCTTGACAAAGCCCTGGCTGGGATGATTTAGTTGGTGTTTGTCCTGCCTTGAGCAGGGATTGGACAGATGACCTCCTGAGGTCTCTTCCAACCATAATCTTCTATGATTCAAACCCTGCCCTGCACAGGGCTGGCACAAGTGACAGCAAATGCTCCTTTGCTCTTCCCAGACCAGTTCAAGCTCTGACGCACCCCATAGCAGTGAGGGATGAAGCAGAAAGGTGCCAGGCCAGCGTGGCAAAGCGCGGGCTTCTACTGCTCTGCAAGCTGCCTCATAGCAGTTTTCTCCACCAACAGGTGCGAAGAGTACTTCTCTGCCAGGATGGCAAATCCCCCCGTGCTGCCCTGGTGATGCATCGAGCCCATCAGGTGCAGCTCAGGACTGACCGAAAGTCCAGTGGGGTCTCTGGCGACCAATGTTGTTAGCATTTCCCATTGACAAGCCTGCATTGCCAGCAGGACAGTGCCTTCCAGAGCACCATGGCGGAGCACTGGCTCAAGAGGGAAGACTGCCAACTAGTGACTCATCAGCTCCTCCTGCAGTCCCAGTGCACTCCTCGGAAGTCTTTCACGTAAGAGCTGACCTGACCTGCTTAGCTTAGGGGATAATCCGGGATCACAGCTCAAGGCGGGATAGCTGCAGGCCAAAATGAACGTTTAAGTCAGGCAGCCATTGGGGCAAGAGAGGCCATAACCTCCGCAAAACGTGGTGAAGTCCCCTTCACCAATTAAGGAGAAGGGGAGACATCTGCTTTCCCTTGCGCCCCAGATGTGTCATGTCTGCACACCCACACATTTGCAGTCAGCTTCATTACTTTAATAGCCCCCCTGTGCTAAAAGATCAAAACAAAAAATTAGCAGCCTTCTACTTTTATGGCATTAGCCATAATAATAAATAATAAATAATAATAATAATTGGAGACATACCAATCTCCTAGAACTGGAAGGGACCTCGAAAGGTCATCGAGTCCAGCCCCCTGCCTTCACTAGCAGGACCATGAAGGGCTCAACTGCCCCCCCCACCCCCCCAACCGCTGGGAAAGCCAATCACGGATGGCATCTTTTGATCCCACTGAAAAGCACTTCGGGTGATGCACAATCACCTGAATAATTCAACAGCAGCGGCAAAGGCCTGAATACCACTTGAAAAACAGTCATGTACTTTGGTGCAGGTTTTTTAGAAACATCTGTAACATAATTTGTTTGCCTGATTACCGAGATGCCAGGCAGTCGACTGGTCATTTGACCGTGCTGTTATCTCAAGGGTGGGCATGACTGTAAACACCTGGGCTCAGAGCCTCAGTTGACTTCAGAGGATCAACACTGACTTACTGAAAATCTGGCCTTTGCGCACTAAGGCCATGTCCAGACTAGGAATTAAAATCGATTTTAGATACGCAACTTCAGCTACGGGAATAACGTAGCTGAAGTCGAATTTCTAAAATCGAGGTACTCACCAGTCTGGACGGCGCGGCATCGATGTCCGCGGCTCTCCGCGTCGATTCCGGAACTCCGTTCGGATTGATGGAGTTCCGGAATCGATGTAAGCGCGCTCGGGGATCGATACACCGCGTCCAGACTAGACGCGATATATCGATCCCCGAGCAATCGATTTTAACCCGCCGATGCCGCGGGTTAGTCTGGACGAGGGCTAAGAATTCAAGAGAAAAAGGAATTTACATTGCTTCTGTCACAGTTCAAGGCAACTGCACCTCTATTGCTCCCCTCATGGTCCAGCATGGTCCCAGCTCCTTAGCTGTCACTTCTCTAGGGCAGAGACCCGCGTCTCTCTCCCTCCTGAATGGGGGTTTTCCAGGCTGCACAGTTCCCTGCCTACACTGTGACCTCCGCAGCAAGCTAGATGACCTTTGCTTTTTCCTCAGAGGCTACAAACAGCACAATTGCCTGGAGCTACAAGTTATCACACAGCTCTTTCTAAAGCAAGCACATTTATTTGTCAGCACTGCACAGAAAACACATTAAAAACAATAAAAGAACCTACACACATGCTAATAAGCTCACTAGATATCACCCCAACTCCAACAAAGGCAGGTGAACAGTTTTTTGAACCCCACCATGGGGTTTTTCTGTGGTAACAAGTTCATAACAGTTGTTAGAACAAACACACCCATTCATAGATTAGCCTTTCCTTCATACAGTGGGGGTAATCAGGGAGACAATGTTCCCCTCCTCAGGGCGTAGCTTCAAAAGTTTGGGTCCAGATGAGAACTTGCATTTGCCTCACCCCAGGTATATCCTAGGAAACCCACTTCCCATGGTTTGTCCCAAAAGTTCCTTCTCCTCTGGCACACTGTTTAAAAGCATGCTTTGAAGTTCACAATACATCCCAAGGTTTCCAATGGCCACATCTCTCCCCTAGAGGAGTTACACACAATCCCACAATAACACATGCACTTTACATTTAGAATACAATGGACTCCAAAGCTATTGAAACTCTATTCACTCACATCTCCGAAAGATACTGCAGGAAATTGCCGCACGTGTCATAGCTGCTATGAAGAGACACTTAATTCTGACTACTGCAACCACAGCCATGCTACTCCCCATGCAAGTTCTGGCTCCATCAAAGTCAGTAGCAAACCTCCCACTGAATTTAACCCAAGGAGAGCCTTGCTATTTACTTCAACAGGAAAAGAAATTGCCTCCTTTCTCCCATTCTGCTAATGATACCAGCCTCGGTGAGTTCTGTGCAAGGCATTGGAGCCCATCTCCATGCTGCCCGCCCCCACATGCTCGCCCCATCAGAACCAGTTGCCACTACCATGACAGACTCAGGATAGGACCTGGCAAAGACAACTTCCTTGTAGGTCATTTATTTGATAGGTCTGTGTGGTTTGTTTTTAAGGGGGAGATATTGAAAAGTACAGGGCAGTTCCGACTTTTGATGGGACTTGGGCACTGAACTGCGCTGTGCTCTCAAAAACGTCCTCTTACATCCACTGCGCTATGCACACACTAATAAACTGTACAGTCTTGTTACTGTCCTCTCTTCCTCCCCACCCCACTCCCATCCTCCCTCTTCTCTCTCTTCCATCATATAATTTACTAGACTGAAAACTCTTTGAGCAAGGGACTTATTTTAAGCATCTGCATGCTGCCAGGCTCCCTGTTCACATCAATGAATAAAAAACGTTACATTTAATTTTTTTTAAGACTGTAATAGACAACATGTGCTAGATGCCGTGCAGCCATATGGGAAAACAAGGCTGCTGTACTCGTAAGAGGCTGCAACTTAAAAAGACAAAAAGGAGCAGGACACGGATGCAGTGTCCAAGCCTCGTGAGCGGAGCAAGGTGATACAAATTGAAGAGCTTTTTGAAGTATTTTTTTAATTTGAATTGGATTTTTTTATTTTGTTATTTCAATTAGAATCATTTTTTTCTTTTTTTAAAATAAACCTGTTTAAAATGAAATCTGAATTTAATAGAAATAGATAGTCGGTTGTATATCTGAAATGTGTTCTGATCAGAGATGTTTATGTATTCAAAATATTTAACGTTGTTATATCAAATTGTATATGCTATTTTGTGTGTTTGTCTAAATTCCAGTTACCATACTAATGCAGCTTGACACAAACCATGCGCAAAAAGTTATCTAGTAAATAAGCAATATCTCATTCACCATTTTCTACTGTGCTAAAAATGCACAATTAATAAGAATCTGAAAATATTAGGTTATATCATTACCTAAATAAGCCTACATAGTTATAGTAAACCAGGAAGCAAACAGATATACCAAATATAGCGTAAAAGGTCTACTTACTTGTAAATCAACATGTTTTAATGGTTATATCAATCAATGAGAGTGCACACCTTTCTTTAGGGAAAAACTGAAGTACAAATGGAAAAGTTGATTAAAAAAACTGATGATTTAAATTGCCTTGATTTAAATCAATCCACCTTGGCTTGGGGACTGAATGGCACATACCGTGGAAATGTCAGGAAGGATTCTGGGTATGAAACATGTACAATTTTATTTTATACATGTATGTGTTTGTATAGAGCTTTGCATAGTGGGGTCCCACCTGGTGAGGCTACTAGGGGCTACTGCAACAAATTAAACAGCGGTGATAGCCTGTGCAGGCATACCACCCATCTCCCTAGACCAGGGATCTCAAACACGTGGCCATAGGCCCAAGCGTGCTGCATCCCCGCTCCTCTGCCTACCTCTCAGTGCTTCCTGCTACTAAACACCTGTTTGGCACCGCTCAGGACTTTCCAGGAGGGAGAGGGAGGAGCAGGGACCTGGCGCACTCAGGGGAGGAGGCGGAGAAGAGGTGGGGCTGGGGTGGGGATTTGGGGAAGGGGTTGGAAGAGAGGGAGGGAAGGGGAGGGAAGATGTGGAGCGAGGCAGGGCCTCATGGACTAGATGAGCAGTCTCAGGTATGAAGTTCAGTATGTATTATTCTTTGACATGAGTAGTCGGGAAGAATGTTTGTTAAAAGTGGCAACGTATTTTGTATGAATAGTTACTTTAAAAAGTTCCTGCCATTACAGCTATGTTGATAGACTGTTAGTGTAGATCATCATCAGTGTTACTGATCACATAAGGAATAGTTACAGGTGTTTGTATTTTATTAAAACCCCTCTTCGCATTACAGTTTTAAAAAAGTTAATACATTGACTTTTAATAGCATACTATGTTACTCTTCAGTTTTTTCATTTTAGACTACACTTCTGTATCGTTGTATGAAAAGGTGTCAGCGATGTGGCCCTCGGGCCAATGTACTAGTCCTTGTGTGGCCCTCGTGGTAATTTGAGTTTTAGACCCCTGCCCTAGCCAGTGTCAGCTATCAAATGAATGGTCCTTTCCAAATGAATAATGATGGTAACAAAATTGAATGTGCAATGCTGAAAACCCTAGTGGATTATCAGTCTCAGAGAAAGGAATGTTTGCATAACCATCAAAACCACACAGACTTCTTTCCCTTGGGTTAAATCTCACCAGGGCTCCTAAAAGAAGTACAAAAGTAGCAGTCTAACCAGTGATTAGTACAGAGAACTGGGAATCAATATCTCCCCACCTCTCTTTCCCACAGCCTGGAACCTGTAACCTCTGCGAGGAAGAGAGTTTAGTTCTTTCAGCATCATTACAATAATAAAGGGGCTGCCAGAAGGTGGCTTTAACAGGCAGACTGCTAGACCTGAAAAGCCCAGTGGCCAGGCTCCGGACAAGATGACATGTGGGCTCCATCAGCCCAGAGACGCAAGGAAGGATATGACAGGCCAAGAGCAAGGCTGTCATTGACATGGTGAGGACTGCTCGAAGCAGTGGAAGAGCTTGCTAACAGCACAGCCAGAGCTGGATGTATTTTTGTCTAAGTCAAGTCAGCAGGGAATAAAGATTTGCTACAGGAAGACAAAATGTCATTCCAACTTCCTGGTGGTAGCGATTGACAGAAGGTCAAACTCTGCCATGCTAAGGTATTTTTATTGCTATATTTCTATATTAATCCAGTGCAGGGGATTTACATGGTACTTTTCAAGATATACAGTGCACCCTAGCTATTCCACAATGCTTTTCTCCTGTGATCTCAAACCACTTCACAAGGGGGATAAACAGCATGATCTCCATTGACATGATGGGGAAACTGAGGCAGAGAGTGGTGAACTACCTAGCTCTTATACAGTGTTTTTCATCAGTATATCTCAAAGCGCTTTAAAAAGGTCAGCATCATCACCCTCAATTTACATATGGGGAAACTGAGGCAGAGAGCAGCAACACGACTTGCCAAGGGTCACACAGAAAGCAAATGGCAGAGATCCCTAGTCTCAACTCCCAGTCCAGTGTTCCCTATGAGCGCAGATGACCGTTCAAGCTTTATAAACACTTTACAAAAGTCCCCCTCCATCTTTGATTTGCCTTTTGAAAGCACAGTTCTGGAAAGCTATGTGGCAAACACATAGCTCAAACTACAGCCATAGTTGGGGGTGGAAAGACATTTTCCTCAGATCAGATTGGCAGAGACCCACGTTTATTTTTGCCTTCCTCTGTGTGGGACACAGGTCACTTGCTGGGTTGAACTACAGTAAATGATGGATTCTCTGCAACTAGAAGCCTTTGAATCATGATCTGAAGACTTCAGCAACTCAGCCAGAGGTTAGGGGCCTATTACATGAGTGGGTGGGTGACATTCTGTGGCCTGTGATGTGCAGGAGGTCAGACTAGATGATCATGATGGTCCCTTCTGACCTTAAAGTTTGTGAGCCTCTGACCCGCAAGTTTCCTTTCTCAGCAGGAAAACCTCATCAGGGAATGGATGGGAGTTTCCTGCCCAGCTCAGAATGTTTTGGGAAGAGACTGCTGCCATGGAAAGCGCACTTCCTGCCAGTGGGATGAAGGAAAATATTTCCCTGGAGCCTTTTAAAGATAGTTGCTAAGGGCTTGTCTACACAGTCAAAGTGCCCCAGAACAGTTAAACCCTTGTGTGGATGCAGCTAGAGTGGTAAGAAGGTGCTCCCAGTGGTGTAGGGGAATAAATTATTCTGGTAGCAGGCCCCTTTATACCAGTATAACTGCATCCACAATAGGGGCACTATACTGGTATAATTATATTGGTGCAAAAGCACCCCCGCCTTTAGGCCTTGTCTACACTGCCACTTTACAGCACTGAAACTTTCTTGCTCAGGGGTGTGAAAACCCTCTCCCCCCCCAAGCGATGCACGTTTCAGTGCAGTAAAGTGGCAGTGTAAACAGTGCACCAGCACTGGGAGCACAGCAGGTAGCTACTCCCTTTGTGGGAGCGGTTTTTTCACAGCCCTGGGAGAGCTGCTGTGACCACATAGCCACGTTAAAGGAGGTAGTGAAGACATACCCTCAGTTACACCAGTACAAAAACCGCACATAGGCCAGGCCCAACTCTGGCTCCTTTACAGGATAGTGTGAGGCAGTTATAGCCTGCGTGCTCACTGCGAAGTAGGCAGGTGGCCAGCTGAGCCGAAGAGAAATCCAGCTCAAGCCTGGGACAGAGATTTTCCTGTGTGGATGAAAGAGGAGATAAGGGGCAACACCCAGCAAAAGAATTCACAGAGTAGCCCAGCTTCATACACTGCTAAGAACGATAGGTTACCCCATCAGTCATCAACCCCAGCCCACAAGCTAGTCCAGAGATGCTATGGATGTGGTTAAATGTGTCTGGCCCGGGTAGGGCTTTGCAGTGGGGACACCCTACCCAGGCTAGGCTAGCCCAGGCTAACACTACAGTGAAGACATACTCTGATTGGCAGAGATTTCTAAAGCAGTCACAGAAGGCAAGCTAATTACTTTATAACGACTGTGCATGGACCACAATGGAGGTTTAAGTGAAAAAGCCCTGGCTTTTGATACTGTGAGGACAGACAGAATGATTCCAACCCACTAGTAACCACCTATTCCTCCTCTCACACCTGACCACGGGTTCTAGGGTTTGCCCTGTACACACCGTTGTACCCCTTTAACTAAATCAGTGAAACATCACACCTTTACCTGCACCAGTGCAACTTCTTGGTGGAGACCAGCCACTTTAAATAAAAGGGAAATAAATAATCCTCTGATTTATTGTTATATGCAAAGATGAGGTGAGGTTGAACATTGGTGTATCCACAACCTTTATATTTTTATGATGTATTTAAAACATTTATAAAAATAAACTGTAACAAAGACAATCCTCTAAATTAATGGCACATGTCAAATAGAAGTGCTGAATTTCATTTCTTTCACCATTTGCGGGATAATTTCACCATCAAGGTGTTTTTCTTCTTTTTAGTCTGTAAACTATTTGGGTTGGTCAACACACTAGTTTTGCACTGATTTAACTATACCAGTTTAGAAGACGGATACAGTTCGATCAGACCCCCAATATGGATGTATTGCTTTAAAGGTGCCTGCACTGGCATATTAAGACAATAAGCTGTCTGTATAATCCAGGGGTCTCAAACTCAAATGACCACGAGGGCCACATGAGCACTAGTTCATTGGCCCGAGGGCCGCATCACTGACACCCCCCTCACTGCCCCTGGCCCTGCCCCCACTCCACCCCTTTCCGAGGCCCGGCTCCTGCCCCACCTCTTCCCACCCCTTCCCTGCCTCCATTCCAACCCCTTCCCCGAAGTCTCCACTCCAACTCTGCCCCCTCCCTGCCTCCAGAGGGTGCAGGAGGGGTGTGGTGGGGGCTCAGGGCAGGGAGTGCAGGAGGTGTGCAGGGTGTGGTAGGGGGCTCAGGGCAGGGAGTTTGGGTGTGGGGAGCAAGAGGGGTGAGGGGTCCAGGGTGCAGCAGGGGGCTCAGGGCACAGAGTTGGGGTGCAGGCAGGGGGCTCAGGGTGCAGAAGGGGTGTGCGATGCAGCAGGGGGCTCAGGGCAGGGGGTTGGGGTGTGGCAGAGAGTTGGGGTGCAGGCAGGGGGCTCAGGGCACAGAGTTGGGGTGCAGGCAGTGGGCTCAGGGTGCAGAAGGGGTGTGCGATGCAGCAGGGGGCTCAGGGCAGGGAGTTGGGGGCAGGGTGCAGGAGGGATGCTTACCTAGAGTGGCTCGGGGTGGCAGTGGCGCACACTGGGGCCAGGGCAGCTGGAGCCATGTCCCTGAAGCCCCTGGAGGCAGGATCCATAGGGCTCTGCGCGCTGCTTGCCTCTCCTCTAGGTACATCCCCTGAAGTTCTCATTGGCCGCAGTTCCCCATTCCCAGCCAATGGGATCTGCGGGGGTGAGGAGGGGCAGTGGGGGAATCTTGTGCCTGGAACCAGGGCAACACATGGAGCCCTCTGCTTCCCCCGCACCTCCACCCTGGCCGCAGGGACATGATGCCAGCCGCTTCAGGGAGTGACGTGGGGCTCGAGGGGGGCAATCCACGGTACTTTGCCCATCTCTGGCCTGGAGGTAGGCTGGGGCGGCACAGGTCGCAGGAAATAGCCCCGTGGGCTGCGTGTTTGAGACCCCTGGTATAAGCACCTTCATATTTCTATAACTTTGTCCATGCTAGTGCGTGTTCTAAATTAACTAGATCTGTTTCTAAACTACCTTAGTTAAATCAGTATAAAAACTTGTGTTTACACAATGGGTCAGACAACTGGTATGGCATGCCAATAGCAGACAGAAGGAAAGGACAGATTCAGTGGTATTTTGTTGCCTGTAAAGATGAGCGAATTATTGACTTGTTGGTAAGAGAGCAGTGGAACCGAAATATCAAAAAAATATTTTTTTTTGGTTCAGTTTGAGCTGTAATCGCATGTTTTGGGGTTTTTTTTTCACCATAATCTAATCCCCCCCATAACCAAAATTTCATTGCGGGTTGAACAAATGTTTTATTTGATCTGAAAAACCAATAAATCAATCATGTTTCATTTTCAGATGTTTGTTTCCTTTTGTTTGGGTTTTTAATATAAATCTAGCTAAAGTTCAAGAGGACACATTTTGAAATGAAAAGCCATTGTGTTTTATTTTGAAATGGTCAAAACACACCCCATCAACTTTAAAAACAAATCATTTTTGGGCTGAAACCATTTGCCAAATTCCTAAAGAGTTTCTGTGCCCCAAAAAATGCATTTTTGGAAAATTTATTATTTGCTGAAAACACTTCCCCCGGCTCTAATTACATGGTCCAATCTGGCATATATACCACAAGGTAGTAGTGGACTCTGTTGGTGGCTTATATTCTGCATAATTTTGAGGCTAAATTCAGCTCACTAACATTGGTGACAATTTGGAGTAACACCCTTTAGTGACGTCTATAGCCAGGCATGGAAATAAACGTGACTTGACTTTCAAAGCGACTAAGCGCTCAGCTCTTACTGACCAATGGAGGTTGGTCAAATGTTTAAAATCAAACCACCAGCCACCACAGCTCTAGGCTGAAATTAAGACTGGAATAAAATGTACTTAAAAGGAATTTGCCTGAGAAAGGTAGGAGTAGCTGAAAATGTTTGCACAAAATTACTCCACATTGCTACCTTAAAAACATCTATGTTCCTTCCTGCCAAACTATTCAGATTTTAATTGACAATTGAGTTTATTTAAAAAAAAATTGCTGGTGCACAGAACAGAAATTCTTCCTCTCTTTTCATGGAGGCAAACTCCATCCCCTTCTGTTTAATAGCAGCTCCTTTGTTTAGAATTCCTGTTCTAAGCAGCCTTGAAGTACTCCAGGAATGTCTTGGTTATGATATCCCCTCCAGACTGATGTGTTGATTCATTTCTAGCCAGCTGAGAAGCTGCTTCAAATCGTGTATAAAAAGTAACGGTGATGGAATTGTTCCAAGACTAAAGGGATTTCAAAGTGAATGACTTTGGATGATACAGCAACTGATGCAATTCCCACACTTTTTTTTTTTTTTTTTTTAGCCCTATGTGCCTTGCAGTAGTATAACTGCATAGAGGTCGTAACATCCTACTCAGCCGAGCCTGAGAACGTGCCCGGTGCTCATCTTCCAGGGAACGGGGGCCAGGCTATATCAGTGTGCCCACGTACAATGACAGAGGTGGTTTGATAGATGCCTGAGCTTCAATTCTGATCAGCTTCCCACTGCGCCAGTTTAACGCCGTACTCTGATCAAAACGAGGCAAGAGAGCCAAGATGGGGGCAGGGCAGAAAGGGACTGAAAGAACAATGCATCTTGTGACAGACTTGTGAATGGTCGGGTTCAAAACAAAACATGCTGCTTCCCATCAGTAGATGTTTGCAAAGTCCAACGGAAAAGGAAAAGAGAACAGGATGAGAAAGACCCCCAAAATTAAAGCAGGCCTCTCCAGCCTAGCACAACTGTATCTCGATAAAAAGAAATAAGTGACAGGTTTCAGAGTAGCAGCCGTGTTGATCTGTGTCCGCAAAAAGAACAGGAGTACTTGTGGCACCTTAGAGACTAACACATTTATTAGAGCATGAGCTTTCATGGGCTACAGCCCACTTCATCGGCTGCATAGACTGGAACATACAGCAAGAAGATATTTATACATACAGAGAACATGAAAAGGTGGAAGTAGCAAGACCAACTGTAAGAGGCCAATCAATGGAGATGAGCTATCACCAGCAGGAGGAAAAAACTTTTGAAGTGATAATCGAGATGACCCATAGAAGGATACTTAACATGGGGAAACAGATTCAATTAGTGTAATGGCCCAAACATTCCCAGTCTCTGTGCAAACCTAAGTTAATTGTATCTAATTTGCATATTAATTCAAGTTCAGCAGTCTCTCTTTGGAGTCTGTTTTTGAAGTTTTTCTGTTGTAAAATTGCCATCTTCAAGTCTGTCACTGAGTGGTTAGAGCGGCTGAAGTGTTCTCTCACTGGTTTTTGAATGTTATGATATTTGATGTCAGATTTGTATCCATTTATTCTTTTGAATAGAGACTGTCGGGTTTGGCCAATGTATACGGAAGAGGGGCATTGCTGGCACATGATGGCATATATCCTGTTTTCAAGTGTGAGTGCTCCCCAAAGGCTCCCAAACCAGAAAGCAGAGAAAAAAGCCCCAGGTTTTTTTTTGAAGTTCTCATTTTAAGCCAAATCTCATGAATTTTTCAAGGCATGACTCATGCCAGTTGGTTCCCAGCCTGTAGCAGTGCATGGGATTCTTCCTTCCTAAGTGTAGGACTCTGCACTTGTCCTTGTTGAATCTCATCAGGTTTCTTTTGGCCCAGTCCTCTAATTTGTCTAGGTCACTCTGGACCCTATCCCCACCTTCCAGCGTATCTACCTCTCCCCCCAGCTTAGTATCGTCTGCAAACTTACTGAGGGTGTAATTCATCCCATCAACCAGATCGTTAATAAAGATGTTGAACAAAACCAGCCCCAGGACCGACCCTGGGGCACTCCGCTGCCAACCAGACACGGAGCCATTGATCACTACCCATTGAGCCCGACAATCTAGCCAGCTTTCTATCCACCGTAAAGTCCATTCATCCCAATCCATACTTTTTAACTTGCTGGCAAGAATACTGTGGGAGACCGTATCAAAAGCTTTGCTAAAATCAAGATACATCACATCCACCACCTTCAGAGCCAGTTATTCACAGTCAGTTATCTCATCATAGAAGGCAATTAGGTTGGTCAGGCATGACTTGCCCTTGGTGAATCCATGTTGACTGTTCCTGATCACCTTCCTCTCTCCAAGTGCTTCAAAATGGTTTCCTTGAGGACCTGCTCCATGATCTTTCCAGGGACTGAGGTGACGCTGACCAGTCTGTAGTTCCCCAGGTTTTCTTTCTTCCCTTTTTTAAAGATGTCACTACATTTGCCTTTTTCCAATTGTCCGGGACCTCCCCTGATCGCCACGAGTTTTCAAAGATAATGGCCAATGGCTCTGCAATCACATCAGCCAACTCCCTCAGCACCCTTGGATGCATTAGATCTGGACCCATGGACTTGCGCATGTCCAGCTTTTCCTAATAGTCCTTAACTGCAGACACCGCCATGGTCCAAAACAAGAGTCGGGTTGAGCCAGTGTTTGGTAGGACGCTATTCTGCTGCCTCCCTGTTGGCATGGTCAGTTTCTGCAGAATCTAAGCTTTTTAAAATTGTGTTTCTGGTCTTTGCTGGTGCAAAGAGCCTTTCAAATGTGGCCCTACAGCAGCACTGTCACAGGTAGAACTCACTTTATTTATCTCAGGATGTTGATATTTATATTGTAATTGGGTTTCAGGGTTAACCGCTTCCTTTTATCACATAAATATGCAGCTACTGTGGGCTCTTGATTAGATCTTGGATTTATGGGTACAGCTTAAGTAGATACAACACTTCCTATGCCCCTGGTCATAATGGTCTGGAGTAGAAAGGCGCCCAGGAACAGTCTCTCTGGACGGTGTACAACAGCTCCTTGAACTACTTTAAGGAGCAGTAGGTTCTGTTACAGGATTCACTGCTCAGTGTCCCCTTCCAGAACCTGGATTTTGAACCTTCCAGTTTTCTCATTTGTTGTCCCATGAACTCAGTTGATCCCTATGTTCTTTTTTTGGCCTTTCATCTCTGAAGAGGAAGGGGGGCCTTCAGGCTACCTAGAACACAGGGATCAAATAAGCTGGGGCAGGAAGGAGGAATGTAACAGGAAGGAGAGACAGGTTGGGGTGGATTTTAAGGTTTGGGACAGAAACCAAGCACAAGCTGGAGATCATTCATTACTCACATCCTTACCCTGCTGCATGTTTTTATTTAAAATTGTGTTGCTTCAGAAAGCCCTGTGGAGATACAGATCTCATTTCATGAAGCCTCAGTTAAAGAGTTGGACTCCAGCATATTTAGGTAGAACACAAACAACTGGCTGTGCTATTCTTCAAGGCAGAATAACCTGACAAGCTTGCACAGTCAGTATTGAACTAGATATATATATTTCTCCTCCAACCACTATTCTAAAGCTGCTACCATTTTAAATTTATTTATTAAAACTATTGTACCCAGAATTTAAGCCACTTGACACAAATCCCTGCAAATCCATGGTCTCCAAACTATGGCGGTGCAGAGGAACTTTCGGGGCAGGAGAGGGCGTGGCAGGGCTGGGCCCAGCCGCCACAAAGGGCAGGGAGGGAACACCACCCAGCCCCCCTCTGCTCCCAGTTCCACTCCAGCTCCGCCCTTAGCCCCACCGCAGGTCAGGCCCCTGCCACCGGCTCCATTCAGCTCCTGACTGTGGCTCCCAGGGATGTGGACCAGGAGTGGGGGGACAGAATAAAAACGTTTGAGGACCACTGCTGTAAATCAATGACTAATATTTGAAAGGAACAGAGACCATGGGGGATGGGAAACCTGTCTATGATTTACAGAATTATTATTGGGTTGGGCATTTGTCAAAGCCAGGTGCTCTGTGTTAGCAACAGATTCTCTCCTCCCTTGTCCAGCAGTAATATTAGTGATGAAAAGCCACCTGCTCCTGCAGTATCTACCCTAGAGCAACAAAGCAAGCATGGTATTTGCCTCTTTTACCACTTCCGTCCTGCTGCTTCAATCATTATGACACTGGTTTCTAGCACAATGCATATCGGACAACAGTAGAAAACTGGAAGGAACCTGAGCAATCTGTCCCTTCCCCACACACCCTGCCGAGGATTCACCCAGCCTCCCATGACAAGGGGCATAGGCTCCCACGGCATTCCTCACATGGGCACTCCCAGCTGACAGTGCTGTGCAGAAGGCAGCCGTACTGAAGGGAACAGATTTGGTTATTTCTTACCCTGGGATCAAGGTGAGGAAGGATTAAGTATGCCTCATTTTCTCAGTCAATCCCAAATTTTGTCCAGTCACCCATAGGCGGGTGCTACAGCTACCATGTGGTGTCTGAGTAGGTGTGGACAGAATCCCCTCTGGAGTCAGTCAGTGCTCGCCCTTCAAATGGGCAGAAGGGATCCTTGTTCAGTAACGTGAGTCCTCTCAAAAGTTGAGCATGCCACTTCCAAAGCCCTGCCAGCTGCAGGAGCAGGAGACTGGAAGCTGCTTCTGCAGAGCGCTCATTGGGTAGCTTGGTATACAGTCTGTTACATAACACAAATGAAACCAGGGTGCCTCAGATTTCAGAACTGCGCAACCCAGGGGTGGGAAAACTTTTTGGCCTGAGGGCCACATCGGGGAATAGAAATTGTACGGCGGGCCACGCATGCTCATAAAATTGGGGTTGGGGTGCAGGAGGGGGTGCAGACTCTGGGGTGGGGCTGGGATGAGGAGTTTGGGGTGTAGGAGGGTGCTCTGGACTTGGACTGAGGGATTCAGAGGGTGGTGGTGGGGGAATCAGGCCTGGGGCAGGGGTGCAGGTTCCGGCTGGAAGTGCAGGCTCTGGGGTGGGGCTGGAGATGAGCGGTCTGGGGTGCAGGAGGGTGCTCCAGGCTGGGATCGAGGGCTTTGGAGAGCAGGAGGGAGATCAAGGCTGGGGCTGGGGGTTGGGGCATGGGAAGAGGCTCAGGGAGTGCAGGCTCTGAGTGGCACTTACCTCAAGTGGCTCCCGGAAGCAGTGGCACGTTCCTTCTCTGGCTCCTACATGGAGGCATGGCCAGGCACCTAAGCACGCTGCCCCATCCACAGGCACCGCCCCTGCAGCTCCCATTGGACTGCCAGAGGGAGCCACTGGAGCACGTAGGAGCTGGAGCGGGGCCATGCCACAACTTCCAGGAGCAGCGTGGTGTGGCCCTGACCCAGCACCCCAGCCGGAGCGCTGGAGTAGGGCTGAGCCGCTGGTGCGGCCCCCCAACCTAGCACCCTGGCCGGAGCAGGGCTGAGTCGCATGGTGCGGCTTGCGGGCCCGCTTAAAATGGCTCGCGGGCCGGATGCGGCCCGTAGTTTGCCCATCCCTGGGGTAACCACTGCTACGCGGGATTATTTGCATGCAGTCATTGCAGCTGCACATCAAAATGGACAGATGGACATCTAATTGCTCACTTGAATGTGCAACTGAGTGTTGACAATTCTGACAATCTAGACCTCTCTGCATTATTTACCCATAACTCCAGCCTAAAATTACCCTGCTTTTAGGACCCACTTCATGATTAAAGAGTGGCCCTTTGTTTGGAAAGTTACTGTTTTAGAAATAAAAGCACAGAGGTTTTGTTTCGTAACCCAAACTGTAGGCTGCTTAATACCAGCAAAGCAGCCAGTCAAAGCCTTCCAGTCATTAGGCAGATTATATTTAAGAGCCATGTGTACAGCTGAGCACAGAGAGCTGTTCCTTAAAGGATTCAAATTGCAAAACAGCGCACCTCAGCAAGCAATCTCATTTAATAGTCAATTAGCAGAGACGTGCCCCTCAAAGCTAAAGTTCACTGAAGAAAAAAATGCAAAGGCATTGGATTTCCCCCGCTTTGGCTATTAAATCAAGACAGCTGATCCTAGTCTAGCCCAGCACTAATTGGAGGGAGGAGAGCATGTGTGTGAGAGAGAGACAGAGAGTGTGCCAGCGGTTTTATTCCAATCCACAGTATAAAATTCAGCACAATAATCTTCCTGATAATACATAATTCTGCTGACAATAGAAAGGAACTAGATAAATTACAGAGCCAAAAGACAAAACAACTTATTAAACACAAAGCACTCTTGACTCTGTAAGAGAGTAGGACATTAAATTAATATTGGGTCAATTAAAATATTCCCAACAGCAACCCCCATGAGGATTCTACTACCTGAAACCTATATGCAGTCTCTGTGACAAGGAAACAAGTAACACATGGCAAATTAGCACAGCACTGATTCATTAGCCTCAGCCAAATTACAGGCCAGGGGAGGGGCAGGCTACCTATGCAGCCCCGTGCTATTAATGAGCAATACGAGACAGAGCATACCCCCAAGTTTTACAAGCACAGAATGCTAGTGTAATCAAGAGCACATGGGTATCCTCATCCAGTACTGCCAACCCCAAGTGTTCAAAAATCGTGAGTCAGGCTCCCAGAAAGTCATGAGTTTGTCTTAAAAAATAATACATTTGGGTTCTTTTTATTTGCCTTCTGATTTCTGTGCCTTTAGGATGCACTTGGGTCACATTTTCCAGCTTTTCTCTGCAAGGATGAGAGCCAGAAATCTGTTTTTTGTTTTTTAATGAAAGCTGGGATACTTGTTGGCCTCCTAGAGCTGGGGCTTTAAGAAAAAAAATTGCCCAACATTTTTAGACTTTGTAACATCGCTCCTGTTAGATTTCGTATCATTCCTCTCTTGAAATTCAATAGGGCTCTGGATGGCTCCAGGGATCTGTAATGAGGTACAGAAGTTATTAACTCAAGGTCATTGGTTAGAATCCAGACCAGCTATTACCTCAGGGCAGCTGCTTGGTCACTTACATGGAAAAGTTTGGTGGAAAAATATCACCATGAAACACATGGTCATAACTGGCACCTTTCTGGCAGCCCTAGCAGAGAGGCCAAGGGTTATGTAGACCACGGAGTCTGAATTACCCTTTTGTCCTCAGAAGTGGATGTCCCCAAATCAGGATTTTGGCACACTGGAGGAGGTGGTGTGCAGAGGAAGTTTATACTGTGGTTAAACAGAAGGGATGTTACACTGGCACTTTTGATCAATACAAAGACATGGTATGAAAACTGGGCAGCCAGTCATCAGCAGGGTGTGTGACTATGGGATATGACGGTCAATCTGGCTGTTTCTGGGTTGCGCATCATCACCACAGATAAAGAGTATGCAGGCCAGATACTATCCTCAGCAGTACCCATATGACTCAACTGTCTCAAAAGGGCTGTACAAGAGTAAATCAGAATTTGGTTAAATCTGCTGATGAAGTGAGTAAAAATGGAACTCCCTGCCCCAAAGCTGTGTTGGCTTTACAGGCCTGACAAAAATAACACAAACAAATCAAGGCAGTAAAAACCTGCACAGATCTGACTTGACACACCAAAGGGAACAGAGCTGCAGAGTAAGATTGTGCCATTAGCGTCACCTTTCAGAAGTGAACCAGCTTTTAATGAAGCAACAGGAAAAGGTTTGACAGAAGTAAAACTGACAGTCTCTTCTACCCAAAAATTCGCCCCAATGCATAGCTTGGAAGTGAGATCCTTTCATTATGGGCAGAAAACAAGACTTCCGTTTTCTTTCCTCTCAGCAGGAAGACAGTTGAGCATTTCCTGGGTGGTCCTTGTTTCAAGTTGGCAGACGCTGCTGCACTGAATTCCTCTGAGAAATGCAGCAAAGGAGAAAGGCAGGCTGTGTCAATTGTATTGTCAGTAACCAGTTAGTAGGAGTATTTGGTTTTTTTACCTATTTCTTATCAGATCTGCCCTCTCCCAAATGATTGAGGCCAAGTGTTTCCTTGTCTGGGTGCTGCTGGGTTCTTGACTCTTCATGGTGACCAAGAAATAGGTGAGATGTCTTAAAAGAGTAAAAGATTATTTGAAAAAGTAGATGGAACTGAAAATGGCAGGAAGGATGAAAGCAGGTGCTGCAGGAGGAAGAGCAGTAGGACTTATCCCACTAAGTTAACAGGTGAGTTACTAAGGCCAACAGATCCTAATCATGGCTCCCCATACCAGCACTGGTACTCTAGGCTCTCCTCTCTCTCTGTTATTACCATCATCATAGCTCCAGCCATGGATCACTGTGCCAGGGTTGTACAAACACAGGCAGACCCTGCCCCAAAGAGCTTGCAATCTGTTAAATGTTGAGCTGCGCTAGGTCTAGCTGCCATCACCTCCTTCCCATTCATTCATGCAAATACTAGGCAAAATGGAACCTGGCTGCCTCAGTCCTGTAGCCATGAACAGTGGAGGACAGAGAACAGTAAGTGAATCAGAGAGAGCAGCCACTGGCTGGTACGCTGGGAAAGTAGCCCTAAACACAGAAACTATGGGCTAAGCCATTGTGAATAAGCCTGGTGGGGGGGAAGAGAGAGAATGCATTTGCTCTTTTGCAGGAAATTCTGTGAGTTTGAGGTTTTTTCATCTGACTTTGAAATTTCCTGAAAAACAAAATTCCAAAAACATTTTTGGTTTATGTTGATTGAAACTTTTTGTCCTGATCTTGACTGTTGGAAATCTTTTTACATGTAAAAAGAATTTTGTTTCAAAACGAAGAATCAAAATGTGCCATTCTGAAAATGGTGAAGTTGGATGATTTCACATTATTGAAATGTTTTGTTTCATGGGGCGGAGGGTCCAAATTTGTATCCAAATCAGTATTTTTCAAAATGTTTTGATTTCAACCAAAAAGGCATTTTCCTAGGGGAAAAAAAAACATTTCACCAAAATGTTTTTCCACCAGCTGTAATTGTAATTATCCTGCAGAGGAACTGAAATAACTCACTCAACTAAAGCTCTTCCCTTCTCTTGCACCTTTCGCCAGAGGAGTGCGAAGGAACTCAGTCTCACCATATCCTTATGGGGTAGACCTCTTGCGGAGCCATGGGACAGGGAGGTTAAGTGACATGTAAGATCATACAGTAAAGTCAGGGATGCAGTTGGGATGGAACCTATAAGAGCTGGCTCCCAGTTCCCTTCTGAAACCACCTCCTCCCCTTTTCTTGCATTTGCTGCTGTTTCAGGCACTGAGACTGTGACAAGTGGATGGTTAAAAAGATGAAAGGAAATAGTTTTTTCTTTAAGATTTGGACGGCTGGACATGCTGTCGGTGTGCAGCACATGTAAAGAGCAGCACTGAGATGCTCCAAATGGACAAAGTCTCTTCGGCCAGTGGCTGGCGAGTTGCAGATTCAGATGCCATGCGAGGGAAAGTGGGTGAAAGCCAGAGGAACAATATCAGCACCCCAAAGGTTAAACAGAGTTGGACAGGTAAGCGAGGAGGTTTCAGATACAGGGCTTTACAACTTCTTGATTTCTGAAAGTGGGATTTTGGGCTAAAGCTTCCCGGGCACTTTTCAGTAACCTACCCTCTAGATTACACAGAGGCAGGAGGTCGAACATCTGCTGTGGAAATAAGCCATTTGGCATCTCAGACTGCTCCCCAGAGCTGGTGACAGTCAAAACCAGTAACCTCTCCACTGTCAAACCAACCAAGAATCCTCCTCCTCCACCCACAAAATAAGGCTCTTTTACTCCACACACACACACAACCAACCCCCCCCACCCCCATCACCCCACCAGCGCAGGGATGAATGATTGGCACAAGGATGTTAAATATTATTCCAGACTCCCCTGTAAAAGCCTACAAGGGAACTGCTAGCACCCTCCTCTTGTGCACACACTGGTATGAATGCAATCGGCATGCCATTCCCCATCGCTACCACGGCAACTGTTGCAAAGACAGCATCACTGTGTATACCACGTGTCATGCTTAGAGAGGACACATAAAGGGTTTTTTAAGCTGGGGTTTTGTGCCCTTTTTATGGATAAAGGCAACTGAAAAGGTGTTAATTCCCTCCGAAAATAAGTCCCTCCTCATTTCTTTCTTAGAAATACTAGGAACATTGAGTCAAGTATCAGAGGGGTAGCCGTGTTAGTCTGGATCTGTAAAAGCAGCAGAGAGTCCTGTGGCACCTTACAGACTAACAGACGAATTGGAGCATGAGCTTCTGTGGGTGAATACCCACTTCGTCAGATGCACGATAGCTCATGCTCCAATACGTCTGTTAGTCTATAAGGTGCCACAGGACTCTTTGCTGCTTTTAGGACATTAAGTCTAGTCTTGCTTAATTTTGTTGGAGGACTTCTTGGAGGTCTCAGGGATCTTTATCACTTTAACTGAAGGTTGGAGGGTTGCATCTGTAACAAAGATGCCATTTCTCCAAAATTTTTATTAGTTGTTGAGGCTAACTGCCCAAACCAAACAGAAGCAGCGTTTTAAGCAGCCCTCTCAGTGGCTCAGCTTCCACCTTCTTGAACCCTGCCAATTTCTCTCTTTAATACTGCAGTCTCTCACCAATCTCGCAAGGTGTACAAGAACTGAATTTCTGATATCCACAAGAAGGAAATTTTTTTAGAAAGAGTAAAAACCTTTCCAGCTTCCTCTATGCCTTGTGCAAGAAGAAGCCCAAAAGGGTAAGCACCCCCCTTTTCAGGTAACCTTTGAAGCATGAAGAATACAGCACACTTAATCCCCCATATGCTTTCGTAAGATTTCATTTACCACGAGAACGAACTACAGTATAGGTAGTCCTGTCCTACTCACTTTTAAGAAGTCAGGGACGGGAGGGAGGAAAAGAAGAAAGACCATAAGATCCATAATTCTCTTCCTCCACAGGTTTAGAAAGAGGAAGAGAAAACAGGACATTTGATACTTAAATTCTAGATATTTTGAATGCAAAAAAAAAATTACTGGAGAAGTTCAAGCAAGGGAAATGTCTTTTCAGCAATGTTGGAAGAAGAGTTAGATCAGCCCTTTAATTTATGCAGGCAGGAACTAGCTGAGGCCGAGTGTTATTTAATTTTATTGTTAATATTCTGGATAGAGGTTAATTGCTTTGCCTACTGTTCATCTGCCTTAAAGTGAGAATTAAAAGCAATGAATAGACTGACAGGTTATCTAGCTGGGCTATGGCTTCTGCAGCACCTCTCTTTCTTCCATTTAAATGCCCTTTTCCCTCAGTTCTTATAGCAAAATTCTGAATGAGAAGAGAATTATTTAGACCAAGATGTTCCAAAAGTGACTAGTGATTTTTGGTGCCTCATTTTTATGGTGCTGAAGTAGAGGCACCTAAAAAGTCTGGCTCTTTCTCACCCATAGAAAACTGAGCCCCTTTAAGATGTCTTACAAGTTGGCCACTGAAACCCTTTTGAAAATCTTGAGCTTAATATTTATATGACAGTAGTATCCAGAGCCCCCAGTAAGGACTAGGAACCCACTGTGCTACTCGCTATATATACAAATTCCAAGCCCACAGGAGCTGATAACCTGAGAGGTATTGCTATATTTTTCCAAAGATGGATTAGTATGGTGGGCTGCCTTCTCTATCTTTTTCATAACTAAGATTTTCTCTCTTTCAGACAGAGTAGCTTCTGTAAGAAACGAGAGTTCTTTCATGAGCTCAGCCGGCTGCGTTAACTACAGTTTCTAGGCACAATGATGCCAGATGTTCCCTTGAAGAGAGAGAATGAAATTTTCTATCTTTTTAAAAAACAAACTTTATTATTATTTTTTTAAAAGGAATTTGTTGAAAGGCGCTAAGTGCTTCTCATTGAACAAGCGCTTGTTAGAAGTCAGGACGTAAGACTGAACAAGCAAGCTAGAAGAAGGCTTTCTCGATTGAAAGATGGCAAAGGATGTGAGTCCACCGTGTTCCGTCATAAATGTTAAGAACCCTCAGTGTTCAAATTTGCTCCTTATTTCTAGCCTGAATTTGTCTAGCTTCAGCTTCCAGCTGGATGTAGTTATGGCTTTGTTTGATAGATTAAAGAGCCTTTACTACCAAAAACTCCCTCCCTACGTAGGAACATATGGGCCATCAAGTCACCAGGCTTGTCTACACATGGCAGATTTTTCACCCCAGCTTGCTGCAAACTACGTGTTATAAAGGTTCACATAAGGGCTTGTCTATACTAACAAGCCCTTGTCCACATTGTAACAGAATCAGGGGATCTAATGACAACATGATTACACTCTGTAGAGCAGATGAGAACTGTGTAACAAGGCTAAACCTTTGGCTGTAAGGCTGCAGTGGCTGTCTTCACTGCAATTAACTTGGGCTCCTACTTGGACATTGTCCCAACCCCTCTCCTGTTCACACATACAACCCTCTCACCCATGGCCAGTGGTGCAATCAACTTGGCTGGCTGGCTTAGCTGATGCTTTAGCTGAATCCCAAGTGAGGCTTTCACTTGGCCTGGTAATCCACCCACTTTGTAACAAAGGTGCAGGCTAAATCACTTGCGTGCTGGCAGTCCTTCACTGCTGTCCCACAATTCCCCTGTGTGCCCAGAAGGGCAGACAAGTCCTCCAGCAATTCACTGGGAAAGAATGAGAGTGGACCAGCTTATTGCAGCACAAGGAACCCTGGGGCATGCCCCCCTTAGTCCTAGCAACACACACGGGGGCGTGTGGCACCAGTAAAGATATCGTAACTCAGTAGGACCTTGCCTTGTGCACAGCAGGGCTAGGCCAACTTGGATGCCAACCACCCACGATAACTCTGCAGTGAAGATGTACTCTCAAGTTTGAGCCCAAACCATCCTCCTGTCCACACACAATCAGTCTGATTTGGGTCAGCAAGCAGTCAAGTCCTAGGAACAGGCTAGGGGAGTGGGGCAGAGCTCAAGTCTCACAGAGACTCCAGGCCTAGCCCTGTCATTCTGCAGCGTGGACACAGTTCAAGCCACAGATCCAAATCAGGAGGTCTGCCTAGTGCAGCATGGACGTGAGTCCTGGGTCCCATAACTGTAAACCCAGGGATACACCAGGGTGGATGCTCAAATGCAGGCTTGGAAACACCGAGTCCACAAGCCCAGGGTTCCCACAGATACAGGCTCAGTGTAGACACAGTCTGGTTATGGAATCACCCAGAAGCCTCAGCTGCCAGGGAGACCTAACATCACAGGCTGCCAGTTGTCAGACTTCTGACATCTTTCTGCATGCGGCTTAACATACTGGTTTGCCCTGCAAAGCTCTGAATGGACTGGAATCTTATCATTTGAGAAGCTGCTGCTTCCCCTAGGCTCCGTCTGGTGCAATGAGTAAAACCAGTAGAGATGTCCTTGCTGCCAGTCCCCAAGAGGAAGCTCTAGTATTGGCAGCACAGTGTGCGCAGCAGAGGACTCTCTCCTGCAGAGCCTATTCCGTCTGCCATGGGGAGACGTAGGATGCAGTGCAAGGCAGACGTTGTATAGCAATGAGGCGTTCCCTGCATGCAGACAATGGGGTTTTTGTGCAATAAAATAGCAAGGTCTGGCCACCTTGCCTGGAGGGTATTGTTTTAATTGTGTGCTTTTAAAAAATGGTATGGAACACAGAAGGTGCATTAATAGGCATTGTGTATAAACAAACAAGTCTCTCTACATAATGGGCATTGTTAGGTGTCTGAATGGCTCACAAAGTCGCAAGAAAGTTCAAATACACAATCTAAGCCCTCAGTGCTTTGCCTCTCTCTAAATACCAGGCAGAAAGCCCCCGGCAAACATACCATCATAATGGTCCCTTCTGACCTTAAAGTGTATGAGTCTGAGTCTATGTACTCTGCTGTGTTTGGATCCTTTTCTATTTCTTGCTGTCCATTTCCTCCTCCATTTCCCTGGCTTCCTTTCCATTGTATTATGACCCTCTGTTATTTCTTTGCCCTCTTCCTCCTCCTATTTTGAAATGTGCAGATTGACAAGTAGGGTGCGATAGAATCATGGCCTAACAGAAAAACAAGCTTCCGAGTGCTCAGGATGCAAGGCTAAGATACCTTCAGCCTCAGCTATGGAAGGAGCAGTACCAACCCACACCAAGAGGCCCTGCAGAAACCCAAGAGCACGTACCTGACAAGTCACTGCTGGTCACCGTCAACTTGATACAGTCTACTGGGTGCTACCATGTGTTGGCTGGGTCCCTGCACCTATAAACTTGCTCAGCATATACCTTATAGAGTAACATTTTTACTCCTTTGTCCTCAGCTCAATGACAAGGGCAAGTAGGATGAGTGGATGTCCTGATTTTATAGGGACAGTCCCGATATTCAGGGCTTTTTCTTATGTAGGTGGCTATTACCCCCAACCCCCATCCCGATTTTTCATTTTCTATCTGGTCACCCTAAGGGCAAGGGCTAACCGGCGCAGTTAGAACAAAGCTGGGCGCTTCTGAAAACACCATCCTATAACCTTCTGTCTTGTGGATGCCATTATCTTAAAGAGTGGCTTTCGTACTAAGGTGAAACTTTAACAGAGGTGCACACCCTTGACAGACAGACAAGCCTCTGGGTTCCCACCTCAACAGCCAGCCAGATGGCCTGTATGCTCACCCACCATGACAAGTCAGACTGTACAGCCTCCATCTTCCCACAGTTGTCTCTGACTTTCATTTCCAGATGCTCAAAGATCATCTGTGCTCATTACAAACTGTCGTCTGGATCCAGGAGGAAAGTCATCAAGCTGACTGTGGTGTCAGTTATCGCAATAACAAGAAATGGATGTCAAAAAACAGGATCAGGAAGGAAGAATAGGTGTAAAAGGGACAAATCAGGAAGGAGAAATAGGTATAAAAGGGAGACAAGTGTCACTGTCCATACCCAAGTAATTCAAATGGCAGGCAGATCAGAACAAATTACATTCAGTTGTTAAGTATCAGAAGGGTAGCTGTGTTAGTCTGGATCTGTAAAAGCAGCAAAGAATCCTGTGGCACCTTATAGACTAACAGACGTTTTGGAGCATGAGCTTTTGTGGGTGAATACCCACTTCCTCAGATGCATGTAGTGGAAATTTCCAGGGGCAGGTATATATATGCTAGCAAGCTAGAGATAATGAGGTTAGTTCAATCAGGGAGGATGAGGCCCTGTTCTAGCAGTTGAGGTGTGAAAACCAAGGAAGGAGAAACTGGTTCTGTAGTTGGCAAGCCATTCACAGTCTTTGTTTAATCCTGAGCTGATGGTGTCAAATTTGCAGATGAACTGAAGCTCAGCAGTTTCTCTTTGAAGTCTGGTCCTGAAGTTTTTTTGCTGCAGGATGGCCACTTTAAGGTCTGCTATAGTGTGGCCAGGGAGGTTGAAGTGCTCTTCTACAGGTTTTTGTATATTGCCATTCCTAATATCTGACTTATGTCCATTTATCCTTTTCCACAGAGAGGATTTTCTAGGTTTTCTAGGATTTTCTAGGATTTCCGGGTTTTGTCTCAAAACTACAATACCCGCATGAGGAAATAAGGAAACAGATCAACAGAGCCAGACGTGTACCCAGAAGCCTCCCACTGCAAGACAAATCCAAGAAACAAACCAACAGGACTCCACTGGTCATCACATACAGTCCCCAGCTAAAACCCCTCCAACGCATCACCAGGGATCTACAACCCATCCTGGACAAAGACCCCACACTTTCACAGGCCTTGGGTGGCAGGCCAGTCCTTGCCCACAGACAACCTGCCAATCTGAAACATATTCTCACCCGTAACTGCACACCGCACCATAGAAACTCTAGCTCAGGAACCAATCCATGCAACAAACCTCCATGCCAACTCTGCCCACATATCTACACAAGCGATACCATCACAGGACCTAACCAGATCAGCCACACCATCACCGATTCATTCACCTGCACGTCCACCAATGTAATATACACCATCATATGCCAGCAATGCCCCTCTGCTATGTACATTGGCCAAACTGGACAGTCTCTACGGAAAAGGATAAATGGACATAAATCAGATATTAGGAATGGCAATATACAAAAACCTGTAGGAGAACACTTCAACCTCCCTGGCCACACTATAGCAGACCTTAAGGTGGCCATCCTGCAGCAAAAAAACTTCAGGACCAGACTTCAAAGAGAAACTGTTGAGCTTCAGTTCATCTGCAAATTTGACACCATCAGCTCAGGATTAAACAAAGACTGTGAATGGTTTGCCAACTACAGAATCAGTTTCTCCTCCCTTGGTTTTCACACCTCAACTGCTAGAACAGGGCCTCATCCTCCCTGATTGAACTAACCTCATTATCTCTAGCTAGCTTGCTTGCATATATATACCTGCCCCTGGAAATTTCCACTACATGCATCTGAGGAAGTGGGTATTCACCCACAAAAGCTCATGCTCCAAAACGTCTGTTAGTCTATAAGGTGCCACAGGATTCTTTGCTGTTCATTCAGTTGTTAAGTATCTTCTAATATCAAATCTTCCTGCCACAGGGCAAGAATCCCACATAACAAAAGGCATCATGGCTACAGCTCAGCCTGGTGCCAATGGATTTCAATCAGGCATAAATTATAAGCATGGGGGGTGGAGGGTGGACTTCAGATTACAACAGAAAGAGCACTTGTTCCTTGCTTTCCATGGCACACAAGGTACTTTCCATGGCTTTTGGCTTTAAGGATATTTTCTGTTCCATTCCTGATGTGCTCGACAGGGCCATGCCAAAACCTGTTTTAAATCCATTAAAGAAACTAGGCCAGGTCCTCATGGTGTCTGAAGTCCCCTGTGGAAAAGGTTCGGTTTTACCTAGCGTTATGAATGAAACATATGCACCATTTTCACCATTATTGTGGGGAACAGTGCTCCAGAGCAATCTCCCCTCTTCAGCCTTCTCTTCTGCAGCAACACAGCCTTGAAGAAGATTATGGCCTCATGTAATTTATTTTTCTCCTGTATGATGGGCTACAGTAAAAGCACTTTCCTATGTTAGGCTATACCTTATTTCTAACATGAGCATGTTTGTAAACAAAGACGACCATGCAAACACACAGAGATCAAACAGGAGCACGCACTCACTCTTATTTTCCATGAACAGATGTGCTGGGGGCATTTTCCAATGCAGAGAAGATGACCCTTTCTTGGTGGGCTCAGTCTGGAACAGCAGGGAGAGAGCAACAGAGGTGCTTGCATAGGCTGTCTTGTAAGGGCTTGTCTACACTGGCAATTTACAGCGCTGCAACTTTCTCGGTCAGGGGTATGAAAAAACACCCCCAAGTACAGCAAGTTGCAGCAGTGTAAAGCGCCAGTGTAGCCAGTGCACCAGCACTGGGAGCTGCGTCCCTCATTGAGGTGGGTTTTTTAGAGTGCTGGGAGCACCACGACCACACAAGACACGTTAGTGTTGCCAGTGTAGACTAGCACTCAATCTTTAGCACCCAGAGATGCTGTGCTCCTGAAAGCTAGAACAATCAAGAGCTATTACCCTTTCACAAAGCACTACTAAGTTTCTTTACATAATTAAGATTCTCTCTCTTTTTAAATACCCTAGGGGATAAAGGGCATGGCTACACTTGCAGCTGTAGAGTGCCTTGAGTTAAACCAGCCTTCGTAGAGCGCAGTGGGGAAAGCGCTGTAGTCTGTCCACACTGATAGCTGCTTGCGCACTGGTGTGGCCACATTTGCAGCACTTGCAGCGGCATTGGGAGTGTTGCATTATGGGCAGCTATCCCAGCATGCAAGTGACTGCAATGTGCTTTTCAAATGGGGGAGAGGTGGGGTGGAGTGTGACAGGGGGTGTGTTGTATGTAGGGGGGGAAGAGAGTGAGATTTTGGGGGGCTGAGAGCATGTCAGCACGCTGTCTTGTAAGTTCAGGCAGCAGCAGACCTCCCCTACCCCCTGCCTGCCTCTCTCACACACAGCATTCCACAGTAACGGCTTGCATGCCAGCTGTCAGAAACGGATCTTTAAAAGGGCATTTCTGCATTCCTACAGGAGTTCAAAACAATGACAAGAGTGGCCACTTGACTTAAGGGGATTATGGGATGTTTCCGGAGGCCAATCAGAGAGCAGTAATGCAACACCTTGTTCCTACTGACACCCAGGCGCTGTAGCCAAGGCACAGCAAACGTTATTCCTCTCGCCGAGGTGGAGAACCAGCAGCACTGCAGCCTTGGAGTCAGAGCGCCCAACGTGCCTTGCCAGTTTGGACAGGAAGTGAGCTAGTGTGCCCAGGGCTCCTTTATTGCGCTGTAACTCGCAAGTGTAGCCAAGCCCAAAGACACAAAGAAATCAAGTTAAAGGACAGAGGAGTGGCAGTTACTAAAATGGGCACTGATTTTGTTACAGGAGCAATATTTTTGGAAGCAACATTTTAAACCCAACCTCACGTTCCAAGAACAGCAAAATGGACTAACTGTAAAGGATTGCTGAGTCAGCTCTCACTCTGGGCTTCACAATATGCTCTATGTTTTCCACCAGGCTAGAATCATAGCAGGGGAGAGGAAGGGAGAAATAGAGAGAAAGACGGAAAAAATCCACCAACTTTGGAGAAGTCATAACGGAACTTTGCAAAGAGCAGGCTACAGCTGGAAAAAACCTCTGGTTTGATGAAAAGCTGGAGACAGCAAAATCAAAATATATGAGTGTGTGACCACTCTCAAGGTTACCAGCAGCAGCAAAAAGAAAGAAATGACCACTGAAATGCGTTATTGGAACATACACAGCCTATTTTTTTTTAAATGTGAATCGCTATGCAACTTTAACTAAGGAGTGGTTACTGATGTCTCAATAATACAAACATGTTCTATAGGTTACACACACAAATGTTGACCAATATATCTATCTATCTATCTATCTAGCATAGATAGATAGATAGATGGGACCCTACCAAATTCATGATCCATTGTAGTCAATTTCATGGTCATAGGGTTTAAAAAATAGTAAATTTCATGATTTCAGCTATTTCAATCTAAATTTTCATGGTGCTGTAATTTTAGGGGTCCTGACCCATAAAGGAGTTGTGGAGGGAATCACAGGGTTATTGTAGTCAAGGGAGAGAGGGGGTTGCGGTACTGCTACCCTTACTTTCGTGCTGCTGCTGACGGCAGCGCTGCCTTCAGAGCTGGGAAGCTAGAGAGCGGCGGCTGCTGGCCGGGAGCCCAGCTCTGAAGGCAGAGCCGCCACTAGCAGCGGCACAGAAGTAAGGATAGCCTGGCATGGTATTACCACCCTTACTTCTGCACTGCTGCCTGCAGAGCTGGGCCCTCGGCCAGCAGCCGCCACTATCAGAGCGCCCAGCTCTGAAGGCAGCGGCACAGAAGTGAGGGTGGCATGGTATGGTATTGCCACCCATACTTCTGTACTGCTGCTGGTGGGGCGCTTCCTTCAGAGCTGGGCACCAGGCTAACAGCCACCACTCTCGAGCTGTCCAGATCTGAAGGCAGCACAGAAGTAAGGGTGGCAATACTGCCACCCCCGCAACCCCCCCGAATGACCCTGTGAGCCCCCTGCAACTCCCTTTTGGGTCAGGACCCCCAATTTGGGAAACACTGGTCAGTGTTCTCTCTACCTTTTCCCCGCCCATGTGTGGAATGAATTTTGTTATGTGCATCAATATGGAAGTGATGTGTGACAAATTACACATAACAAAATTCATGTGGTTGGGCTGGAATCGAGGGGTGTGGAGTGTGGAGAGGGGCTCAGAGCTGGGGCAGAAGGTTGGGATGCAGGGGTATGCGGGCTCTGGCTGGGAGTGCAGGCCATAGGGTGGGGCTGGGGATGAGGGGTTTGGGGTACAGGAGGGTGCTCTGGGTCTACAGCGGGGAGAGAGGGCTCCCCCACAGCTCTCTCTCCCCGCAGCAGCACCTGGGATATATCATATATTATACATACCATACATACATTAGTATGCATTAACCACAAAGAATATAGCAGTTATATATCCTAAACTGGCCTAAACCTCTACTATAATCCTGTTCTCTCATGCTAAGTAGCCCACAGCACCTTGCATTAGCTGAAGAAAACTTTGGCATAAGCAGATAGAAAACTTGTCAAAATTAAGACATTTGTTCCATGTCTCAGTACAAGCTAGAGAAGTACCTTCACGGACCAGTACCTGGACTGCAAGAATCCAAAACAAAAATAAGGAAGGAACAGAACAAGAATTTAGGGAGCTGGGACAAACTGATGGGTTGGATTTTAGTGATGTGTAAAGAGACGGGTAACTTTCACAACCAACATATTAGAATACCAGCTGAAAAGTGTAACTTTGGGAACTTACTTTCTGAGCAAGGTGAATGTAACATCGTTGCATAAGACAGTTTTCCAGAGACTGGCATCGTACAGAACCTTTTCCTTCTATTACATTATTATTGGCTTAGAGCAATAAACCGGACTGACCCTGGTTATTTGGCCTCTGAGATATATTTCATAATGAATCAAAGCGTGGTCAAGCAATTGATCAATACAGAGCAGGGATTTCAAGAGGAACCAGGAAGTGTGAAAGCTGCACGCACCCTGAGACTACTTTGGGAACAATATCATTTTGAAGGTTTTCACACAGGGCCTTTATTTTTAAATAAAAGACTCAGCACAGAAAGCCACTTTCTCCATCAGTCACCCAGGAAATCACAAAATCATAGAATTTCAGGGTTGGAAGGGACCTCAACACAGGACCAATCCCCAACTAAATCATCCCAGCTAGGGCTTTGTCAAGCCTGACCTTAAAAACCTCTAAGGACGGGGATCCCACCACCTCCCTAGGTAACCCATTCCACTGCTTCACCAACCTCCTAGTGAAAACGTTTTTCCTAATATCCAACCTAAACCTCCCCCACTGCAACTTGAGATCATTGCTCCTTGTTCTGTCATCTGCCACCACTGAGAACAGTCTAGATCCATCCTCTTTGGAACCCTCTTTCAGGTAGTTGAAAGCAGCTATCAAATCCACTCTCATTCTTTTCTGCAGACTAAACAATCCCAGTTCCCTCAGCCCCTTCTCATAGGTCATGTGCTCCAGCCCCCTTATCATTTTTGTTGCCCTCTGCTGGACTTTTTCCAATTTTTCCACATTCTTCTTGTACTGTGGGGCCCAAAACTGGACACAGTACTTCAGATGAGGCCTCATCAGTGCCAAATAGAGGGGAATGATCAAGTCCCTCGATCTGCCGGAAATGCCCCTACTTATACAGCCCAAAATGCCATTAGCTTTCTTGGCAACAAGGGCACATTGTTGACTCTTATCCAGATTCTCATCCACTATAACCCCTAGGTTCTTTTCTGCAGAACTGCTGCCTAGCCATTTGGTCTCTAGTCTGTAGCAGTGCATGGGATTCTTCCATCCTAAGTGCAGGACTCTGCACTTGTCCTTGTTGAACCTCATCAAATTTCTTTTGACCCAATCCTCTAATTTGTCTAGGTCCCTCTGTATCCTATCCCTAACCTCCAGTGTATCTACCACTCCTCCCAGTTTAGTGTCATCTGCAAACTTGCTGAGGGTGCAGTCCACGCCATCCTCCAGATCATTAATGAAGAAACTGAACAAAACCGGCCCTAGAACCGACCCTTGGGGCACTGTGCTTGATACCGGCTGTCAACTAGACACGGAGCCATTGATCACTACCTGTTGAGCCTGATGATCTAGCCAGCTTTCTATCCACCTTACAGTCCATTCATCCAGCCCATACTACTTTAACTTGCTGGCAAGAATACTGTGGGAGACTGTATCAAAAGCTTTGCTAAAGTCAAGGAATAACATGTCTATTGCCTTCCCCTCATCCACAGACCCAGTTATCTAGTCATAGAAGGCAATTAAGTTATTCAGGCATGACTTGTCCTTGGTGAATCCATGCTGACTGTTCCTGATCACTTTCTTCTCCTCTAAGTGCTTCAGAATTGATACCTTGAGGACCTGCTCCATGATTTTTCCAGCGACTTAGGTGAGGCTGACTGGCCTGTAGTTTCCTGGATCCTCCTCCTTCCCTTTTTTAAAGACGGGCGCTACATTAGCCTTTTTCCAGTCATCCGGGACCTCCCCCATTCACCATGAGTTTTCAAAGATAATGGCCAAGGGCGCTTCAATCACATCAGCTAACTCCTTTAGCACCCTCGGATGCAGCGCATCCAGCCCCATGGACTTGTGCTCATCCAGCTTTTCTAAATAGTCCTGAACCACTTCTTTCTCCACAGAGGGCTGGTCACCTCCTCCCCACACTGTGCTGCCCAGTGCAGCAGTCTGGGAGCTGACCTTGTTCGTGAAGACAGAGGCAAAAAAAGCATTAAGTAACATTAGCTTTTTCCACATCCTCTGTCACTAGGTTGCCTCCCACATTCAGTAACGGGCCCACACTTTCCTTGACTTTTTTCTTGTTGCCAACATACCTGAAGAAACCCTTCTTGTTACTCTTAACATCTCTTGCTAGCTGCAACTCCAAGTGTGATTTGGCCTTCCTGATTTCACTCCTGCATGACTGAGCAATATTTTTATACTCCTCCCTGGTCATTTGTCCAATCTTCCACTTCTTGTAAGCTTCTTTTTTGCATTTAAGATCAGCAAGGATTTCACTGTTAAGCCAAGCTGGTTGCCTGCCATATTTACTATTCTTTCTACACATCGGGATGGTTTGTTCCTGCAACCTCAATAAGGATTCATTAAAAAACAGCCAGCTCTCCTGGACTCCTTTCCCCCTCATGTTATTCTCCCAGAGGATCCTGCCCATCAGTTCCCTGAGGGAGTCAAATTCTGCTTTTCTGAAGTACAGGATCTGTATTCTGCTGCTCTCCTTTCTTCCTTGTGTCAGGATCCTGAACTCAATCATCTCACAGTCACTGCCTCCCATGTTCCCATCCACTTTTGCTTCCCCTACTAATTCTTCCCTGTTTGGGAGCAGCAGATCTAGAAGAGCACTGCCCCTAGTTGGTTCCTCCAGCACTTGGACCAGGAAATTGTCCGCTACCCTTTCCAAAAATTTCCTGGATTGCCTGCACACTGCTGTATTGCTCTCCCAGCAGATATCAGGATGACTGAAGTCCCCCATGAGAACCAGGGCCTGTGATCTGATATCTTCTACTAGTTGCCGGAAGAAAGCCTCGTCCACCTCATCCCCCTGGTCAGGTGGTCTATAGCAGAGTCCCACCACAACATCCCTCTTGTTGCTCACACTTCTAAACTTAATCCAGAGATTCAGGTTTTTCTGTAGTTTTATACCAGAGCTCTGAGCAGTCATACTGTTCTCTTACATACAATACAACCTTTCATACATACAACCTTTTCTGCCTTGCCTGTCCTTCCTGAACTGTTTATATCCATCCAGGACAGTACTTCAGTCATGTGAGTTATCCCACCAAATTTCTGTTATTCCAATCACATCATAATTCCTTGACTGCACTGAAATGAATCACTGGGCTTCAGTTCAGAAGTCTATCAACTTGCATCAGCCCTTCAAATCTTGCTTTGAGAAGCACAAGCTGATGCTGACATTTTATTGTTGCCAACTAATCTAAAAACTAAATAAAAAGAAATGAAAAGATTGATAATTTTCAACGCTCATCTGTGCAATTCGGTTTTATTTACTGTGCTAGGGGATGTACATCAGTTCATCCAGAAGGCTTTAAGCCTCGTTTTCTTTACTTGCATGTTTCTGGATTAATGTCCTAACAGATAAAACACAAGATAAGGTATTAGTTGGTGCGCTACAGGCCACCACATCACACTAGGGAACAGCACGACCACCACCTTATGCACCTATCTAAAATATGCAGGAAAAACAAGTGACATGGTCACTGGGGGCTTCAATTTGAGTGACATATGCTGGAAATCTCATGCTGCCCGTAGTAAAACATGCTTGGAATTTCTAAACATTCTATAATAGAATAGGACAATTTCCTAACTCAGAAAGTGTTGCAACCAACATGGGGGAATTCTCTATTAGATCAAGTCTTGACAGATAAAGAGGCACTGATCACAGACCTAAAAATGAATGGTAGCTTAGATACAAGGGATCATTGACTTGATCACATTTATGAAGAGCAAGCAGAATGAAGTTCGAACCAGTAAATGTATATATTTGGTGCTTTGAAAGGGCTAATTTCACATAGCTGAAAACAATTATGAGACAAATCAGCTGGCAGAAAGAATTTCAACCAGAAAAATGTGTACAGAAAAATATCAGTGAGAATTGGGAATTGTTTACAAACACTTTTCTAGGTGCCCAAAAAGCCACAATCGAGAAAGAAGGCTGTATTGGGTAAAATATGACCAGGTTTAGCGAGGAAATGAAGGAAACTGTAAAATTTTTAGATTTATAAAACAAATGGAAGAAAGTGGACGTTGATAGTAATGAATATAAATCAAAATCCAGGAACTGCAAAAAACTGAAAAAGGAAGCAAGGAGACACAAAGGCACCTATGGCTAGCATGGTTGAGGGAAATAGGAGAATTTTTTAAGCATATTAGGAAAAAAAATAATCCTGATAAAGGTATTGGACCATTACTAGATGGAAATGGTAGAATTACCCATAAAAATGTAGAAAAGGAAGAAGTATTCAATGAATATTTCTGTTCTATATTTGGGGGAAAAACAGATGATGTATTCTCATCATAAGGTTATGAAAATGCTGTTTCCATTCCGCTGTTATCTCTGGAGGATATTAAACAGCTGCTGCTAAAGTTAGACATTTTAAAATCGGCAGGTTCAGAGAACTTGCACCCAAGAGTTTTAAAATAATTGGCTTAGGAAATCACAGGACTGTTAATGTTGATTTTCAATAAGTCTTGGAACAATGGGGAAGTCCCAAAAGACTGGAAGAAACCTAATGTTGTACCAATATTTAAGAAGGGCAAATAGACCTATAATTACCTGGGTCATTCTGTCAGTTTGAAATCGATCCCAGGCAAGATAATGGAGTGGATGATAGGGAAATTAAAGGAGGATAATATAATTAATGCAAATCAACACGGTGTATGAAAAATAGATCCTATCACACTAACTTGATATCTTTTTTGTTGAGGAGATTACAAGTTTGGTTGATGAAGGTAATAGTGTGGATATCTACTTAGATGTCTGTAAGGCATTTAATTTGGTACCACAAAATATTTTGATTAAAAAAACTAGAACAATATTATACTAACATGGCATATTAATTGGATTAAAAACTAGCTAACTGACAGGCCTCAAAATGTTATTGTAAATGAGGAATCATTATCGTGCAGGTAAGTTTACAATGGGGTCCAGTGGTATCTGTTCTTTGCCCTACACTATTTAATATTTTTATCAAGACCTGGAAGAAAACATTAAATTGTCACTGGTAAAGTTTGCAGATGACACAAAAATTGGGGGAGTGATAAATAACGAAGAGGACAGGTCACCGATTCAGAGCGATCTGGACTGCATAGTAAAGTGGCGGAAGCAAATGTGTGTTTTAGTGGGGTAAATGTAAATGTGTATATCTGGGAACAAAGATGGTAGGCCATACTTACAGGATGCGGGACTCTATCATGGGAAACAGTGATTCTGAAAAAGATATGGGGATCGTGGTGGATAATCATGCAACAATGTAGCCAAAGGGCTAATGCAATCCTGGCATACATAAACAGAGGAATCTCAAGCAGGAGTACAGAAGTTAGTTTACTGCTGTATTTCGCACTGGTGTGACAGTCGTTGGAATATTGTGTCCAGTTCTGGTGTCCAAAATTCAAGAAGGACGTTGAAAAATTGGAGAGGGGTCAGAGAAGAGCCATGAGAATGATTAAAGGATTAGAAAATTGGCCCTATAGTGGTAGACTCAAGGAACTTAATCTATTTTAACAAAGAGAAGGGTAAGGGGTAACTTGATTACAGTCTATAAATATCTACATGGGGAACAACAGTTTAACAATGGGCTCTTCAATCTAGCAGGGAAAGATATAACACGATCCAATGGCTAGAGGCTGAAGCTAGACAAAAACAGTCTGAAAATAAGGGCTAAATTTTTGAGAGATAAATTACCCATTGGAACAACGTACCAAAGGTTGTGGTGGATTTTCCATCACAGGCAATTTTTAAATCAAGATAGGATGTTCTTTAAAAAGATCTCCTGTAGGCGTTATTTTGGGGCAGTTCTTTGGCTTTTGTTATACAGGTCAGACTAGATGATCACAATGATCCTTCTGGCTTTCGAATTTATGAACTTATTACTTTTTTAAATGGTTGGTTACCTATTGTGGAACACCAGATCTCCCATGGATCTTGGGTGCGGGGCACAACTCAGCCTGATGCCCCAATGCTCATGAAGCATTATGCTACTCTGGACTGATTGCACACCCCCACTCCCGCTTTGTGTTTTACCAACACTTCATGTTCAGAACCCTTTATTTCTGCACACTCTGAGTTTCTAGAATTGTCACATAACACTGTATGTGCATGTGAGTGACAGATCTGCACTTAAGGTGCGCATGAGAGATCTACTCGCACAGCAGCATGACAGCTGACCCTTGCTATGACACTGCCCTTCAGGTAGGATGGGAGACTAGATGAATCACTCTGGAGTTCACCCGTGCATGCTCAAGACGAGAAGTGTTACAGAAAATCAGCCACAGTTCATTCTCAAACATAAAGATAGTGATTTGGAGAGAAAGTTTAACAGAGAGAAATAAAGCAACAGGCCATTATGAATGACAAACGTGTGATGTGACTAAAACCCACCAGAACAAACTCAAGCAGTGGGTAGTGTCCTAGGAAACCCCTGCTGTATTTATATCCCCTCCTCCATTTCTTTCTTTTAGATATAAATAGAACCAGTTTTTGACAAAAGACATAACAAGAACTAATAATGGTGGGTTCTTTGAACCAGCAGGTCAAACATCGTATCGCTGCAGACATCACAAGTCTGGGCAGGCATCCCCGGCTCTACCCCTGAGATAATGCCATGGGTTGGTGCTTAGAGCTTTACCTCACAAGACTCTGCTCCTGGGGGGAACGGCAGGCACAGCTCCCCATTAAAAAGATAATTTTTTGGCTGCTTCTCCAGAAATAGGATGGCAGCCCTGAAGCCTTGTGTGTGTTTGGGAAGGGCCTGCATGTCCCGAGGCAGCATTACTCACCATTTAAAACAACTTTAGACTGAGACGTTTAAAACCCAGTACAGTCAACCAGAGGGGACATGCCAAAACTACAGTCAAGTCACTCCGGCAGCGACCTCGCTTCAAACACATTTAACCTGGCTTGGGACCATCCAGACCAGCTGGCTAGAGAGCATCCCAGTTGCTTCACGTCCCCTTCCAAGCACAGATAGGGCCTAACCCTGAGCTTGCTGGCAACCTCTGGCCAGCAGGGCTGCTGAGCAACCAGGGATCCAGAGGACACTCAAGGCCAGGCTCTGCTTAGCACTCTGCCCAGCACTCTACCCAACTGTCCACCAGCCAGTCCTACTTTGACTACAGAACAGCGCACCGAGAGTTTTTTTCCTACATGGTACTTGGCTGTGAAATATGACACAACCCCATAAACTCTAAATATATGGGCACCCTAAAAGAATAAGCTTTCCACACTGGCCTGAGGAGCATTCACTGTAAAGCCATCAATCTGGCTTACATTGCCAGGGCTACAGTTAATGGCTCTCCCCTGTAGTAAAATTACACACAACACAGGCGACATAAAACAAGCGGATACCTAAACTGGCAATCGTTGCTGCCCTGCAACGACAGACTGTGGCTGCTGCATGGGGGGAAAATCACACAAACGGTTTTTACAAGCACTGAATCCTGCTGAGAGTCGCTTCAGAGTTTCTGGGGTAGCTGTGGTCTTGTCTCAGGCTCTTTCCATTAGCTGAGTCTTGAGACAGAAAATCACGAGACTGAATAGTTGCAGTAGCTGATCTCTCACCATCCTACTCTCCTGGCTGTTAGAAATCTAAGAGAGTGAAACCCCTAGAACAAGAGTGGCACATGCACAAGGAATAAACACATTTCTGCTTAGGTTTTCAAACCCAAGGTCCCTCGCTCTATGTCATCCTCTAACCAGGGGCCAGAGCACAATTTGGATTTAGGTTCACAATCCAGTCGGCATCATCTTGTTGGCTCCTTATGGAACAGTTCAGATAGAATCTCATGTCCAAGCAGGACATTCAGTTTGTTTATAGGCATTTGTAGGGTTCTCTCCACCAGGATATTGCTTGCTGGAACATGAAGTGGACCAGAATAACCCACGGGTCACTACACTACTAGTATATTGGAAACTGTGCACATTCCCATCCCAGGCAGGAGTTGTCCGTGAACAAGAGTGGGTGGAAGAAGAGTCTGGGATCTAGCCAAATAACTTAGGATTGTTATGCTGGAGGTTGGGTGGCTCCCAGCAAGCGTGTCTCATCTGCGGGCAGTCACAGAGGTCGCTGAAACTGATGGACATGTTATTGGTTTCCACTTACCTTAAACAAAGGGACATTTAATGGTTCCCACATTTAATAAGAGCTAAAACAATGGAAGCCACTGCCCAAAGACTAGACTGAATGAAAACACAGGGTCTGGGGGTTGATTTTGTTGCAGCTGTCTGTATGGATCAAAAAGAAACCAAGAGCAGATGGAGAGAGCAACAGAAAGCCAAGAGAAAGCATCCTGAAAATAGGAGAGAGCAAGCAAAGCTCTGGTACTGAGGCCCAGAGAGAAAGCTGAGAAAGAGTTTTTGGGGCAGAGCTGGAAAGGCAGGCTTGGAGTTGTGAACAAGGAAACGGTTTCCTGTTGCTTGATCCTACTGTGTTCAGAGAATCAGGACTTTGTGTACATTCTTTGTAAACAAACAGACTGCGTCAGAGACAACAGTCAATTTCTCCTCCTAGTGGAGCACCCATCTGGCCCCAAATGCTGGGGTAACCATCTGGGCCAAGAGGAGCAATAGCATCTTTGCGCAACATCCTGGGTCCCTTCCCTCCAAACTTCCTCAGTGTTTTGGAACAACCAAAGAAGAGAATCCATCCCAAACTTTACACTGAACCCCATACCTGTTAGGATGAGATTTCAAGGGAACGAAGTCAGTCTGTGTGGATACCCATGCGATGCAGATGCAATCAATAAAGCGTACAGAGCAGCAAGGTATCACGGGTGATTTCAGGAACTCCCAGTTAACCTGGGATACAAGCCTATGTTTGAAAACAACCATGCCGTACCATTAAGAAGGCAGAATGCTCCTTAAAACAGCAGCACTGTCCCAACCCAGAGCTTGCCCAGTGCTCGGAGTAGACGCTTTTTACAGGAGTGGCTATAGAGAGATGTGTGTGCATTGAAAGAGAAGGATGAGGACAAACTGCCCACAGCATCATTTGCTGCCTAAGACTGAGAAGCTCATGCTAATATTCTGCTACCCCACTGGAGGTTTAGGAAGAGAGATGGGCAGATAAACTACTCATTTCTCCAGGAGCAGAAAGAGATCCTATTCCCTGCCCTACAATCCAGCCTGGACCTATAGAGAACCACCACACATACTGATCGCACAGCGCTGGCCATGTGCAACTTCCCCTTTAAAGAATTCTCCAGAGTGCTCAAATGCAACAGCCATGTAACAGGAAAGAAAGGAAACAGAAAGAGGCACTGGGCGACTTGGCTTAGTCTTTAGAGAAGGCCCAAACCGCCTGACCTATTTTTTATAAATCTATTTGCAGAGTCCATGTAATTCTCTAGAAGTGACTTGGTTTCCAACACAAATGCTCCAGTGCTCTTTCAACTGGGGAAAGTGAGAGCGAGCGAGCGTGTGTGTGTGGAAAATTTCCCACAATGCAATAGCCAGGCACTCATAGCCAGGCCTCCCAATAAAGCACTATGCACGTGTCAGGGAGGGAAGGGAACAGGGATCCGTTCCAGTTTTCCATAGGGTTAGTCCAAAACAGTGGGGAGGGAGAAGGGAAAAATACCATCATGATTGTATCTTAAAGCAACTGCAACTCAAAAAAGCAGAAGGGCCTAGATTGTATTATCCATTCACAAGAGGCAGTGGGGGGATCTGACAGCCAGTCTAGCGCATCAAGCATAGATGAAAACTGAGACACTGTGATTAGTATTACAGCAGCAACTAGAGGCCCTAACAGAGAGCAGGCCCCCAGAGTGCTAGGTGGTATACATATTGAGAAGCAGTCACTGCCCTGAAAGGCTTGCACTTCAAATAAACAGGGCAGACAGAGGATGGCAGGATGGGATATACTGTAGGTTCTGCCTATTAGCAACCTCCTGGTTGCCAGCAGAAAGTTGCTATTAAGCGGAAGTCAGGCCTGTGAGGCAGCAGCAGCCAGGGGACGAAGCATGAGGACATGCCTTCCCCAGGTGCAGCCCCTCTCGCCACTACTGCCCTGCACACAGCCTTCCCTGCCCTTACCTCCTGTATGGAACCTGTGTGCAGGCAGTTTCTGGGGCTGCAGCCCCAGATGGCTGCATTGACAGGGGCTGAGCACCGGCTGCAGCCAGGTTTGCATGGCTGCAGCAAGGGAAGGCACATCCCAGCCCCCTGCCCTGGCTGCAGCCCTGCAAACCAGCCTGCAGGGGATGCTCCACACGTCCCAGTGCTCCCTTCCCTGGTTGCAGCCTTGCAAACCTGTGTGCAGGTGGGGCCTTTCTTCCAAAAAATGTTGCTAATAAGCAGCATGCCAGTGCCAATATCTGAATCCCATTAACATTAAAGTCAATGGGCCGCGATTGGTGCCCGGCAAAACGCTGTTTATATCCGGGCTACTATTAAGCAGAATCTACAGTAGTCAGGCAGGCGTATAGCATTGTACAGATGGGGAACTGAGACACAGGGATTAAGTGACCTGTCCACAGTTACCCAGGCAGTCTGTGGCAGAGCTGAGAACTGACCCAGATCTCCCAAGGCCCAATCCAGACCCCAAACCACACGATCCATACAGAGTGCCCCTATGCACCAGCTGCTCTATCAGATCGCCTTGAACAGCTGTTACACCCGCTGCACCAAGACGGTTGCATGGTGTAAAGATGGTCATGCTGTGTGCCAGCCATCAAGCAATCAAACAGAAGGATCAGTTTAGAAAGCACCCCTTTTGCCCCTCTCCCAAGCCAGTTTATCACCCTCCTCTTTCATGAGCTCACACCTCTGCTCCCTTGCAAAGCTTCTCCAAGTTAGCAGCAGCGGCAGGGACAGAGTTCCTTAAGTGCGGGAAAGGTCAGCCTGCCTCTAGCCAGGAGGGGGGAAATAAAGGCTTTTGGCAGAATTCCCACTGGCTTTGCATTAGGAAAGCCATGAGATGCAATCTACAGCAGCCTTTTCTTTTCCATTTTTAACCCCTACATCACTGCCAAAGGTGCTCTAAATACCTTTCAAAGCATTACAGCTGATCACCCATTGGAACACAAGCACCATGGCCTGCTGCATACCACAGCCCCAGCAGCAAGGCATGGCGGAAAAGCTCCCCTCCAGTCAGAGCCCCCTTGGCTACAGAAATAGAGGGACACATTTACTTTGCCTTTTTACACTCAGTGCAAGCCTGGGGTCTCCCATCAGCCTTCCTGTAGTTGTTGGGAAAAGGGAACTGAACCAGGGCCTGGTCCCTGGGCCATTTCATAGATTTCGATCGACCGCAGGCCAGCAGTCAATAAAGGTTGGTAGCATCAAACAGCTGCTTGGAAGATTATGTGAAGCTTGCTGGGGAGTCTTAGTCTCAGGGTCCATGCCGTGCACATCGCTAACTGACCAGGCTCTTTAGCAGAGATGCTCCAGGAAAATTAAGAGACTAAATTCCCTGCTGAGTTCTAGCAACAGGCCCCTCCACATCAGGACTGAGGCATGCTGGCAGAGGGAAGTTTGCGCCCAGGCTGTACTTGTTACCTAGCTCAACAGACCTGATGGGCTGAGACCCCAAAGCATTAGGAAGGGTTTGAAAATGCTCACTCAAATGGGAAGGGAGAAGCCAGCACTTGTAGCCAACAAGTTTCACAATTCAACCCAAGAAGCCAACTTCATTCAAAATGCCACCCGAGCCAACCTGATCAGTTCCATTTTCTATACCTGCATCCAGCAGAGGAAAGTAAAACCTTGGATGCAAATCAAACGTGCAGAGAACAAGCAGACTTGACAATGTCACCTAGCCAGTGCTCTCTACGCCAGGCTATCCACCTTCCAACAGGGGAGAGAAGGAATTCAAGGCAAAGGCCATTCGGTGGAGTGCTAAATATGCTGCACTCAGGGATGTCCCTTTACCACACTACAGCACAGCTTCTCCCTTTCTTATCCCAGTTTCTATTCCGAGAGGGAAGACAGGATTGATGTGGCTTCCTGCTACCCGAAAGGCTCCCAGACGTTAATCGGAGGAAAGCAGAATGTATACCATTGTCTTCCTGTGAAGGAAATATGCACCATGTCCATAAGGAAAGAGGCACTACAAAAGCAGAACAGACTGCATCAGCACCTTGGCGGAGAGACCCTAAGCCAGGGGTCTCATACCCGCGGGACGCATGTGGCCCATCAGGTTATCTTCTGCAGCCTGCGAGCTCCTCGTGGCCCCCCCACCCTTCCCCAGCATTTACCTAGAGCAGCTCCGGCCCGACATGCATTGGGGGGCAGGGCAGGCTCCCTGCCTGCCTGCCCTGCCCCCACGCCGCTCCAGGAAGCAGACAGAACCTTGGGGACACAGGTGCAGGGGTGTGTACCGATGTTGCTTCAGGCACCACCCCCAGCAGCTCCCATTGGCCACAGTTCCCTGTTGTCGGCCAATGGGAGATGCTGGGGGCGGTGCTTGAAGCAACAGCAACACACACCCCTGCACCTCTCCTCCCCCACGTTCCAGCCGCTTCCCAGAGTGGAGCGGTGCGGGGGTAGGGCAGGGGGGCAGGGAGCCTGCCCTGTCCCTGGTGCGCGTCGGGCCGGCGCCCACCCCTCCGAACCCGTCCTGCAGTCAAACCCCCTGCCACACCCCTCCTGCACGGCACCCCAATTCACTGCCCTGAGCCCCCTGCCGCACCTCAACCCCCTGCCATACCCTGCACCCTGAGCCCCTGCCCTGAGCCCCCTGCTGCACCCCGCACCCCTTCTGCACCCCAACCCACTGCCCTGAGCCCCCTGCCGCACCCTGACCCCCTGCCATACCCTGCACCCTGAGCCCCTGCCCTGAGCCCCCTGCTGCACCCGGCACCCCTTCTGCACCCCAACCCACTGCCGAGCCCCCTGCCGCACCCTCACCCCCTGCCATACCCTGCACCCTGACCCCTCTGCCCTGAGCCCCCTGCTGCACCCCGCACCCCTTCTGCACCCCAACCCACTGCCCTGAGCCCCCTGCCACACCTCTCCTGCACCCCAACCCCCTGCCGCACCCCTCCTGCACCCCAATCCATTGCCCTGAGCCCCATGCCGCACCTCGACCCCCTGCCATACCCTGCACCCTGACCCCCTGCCCTGAACCCCCTGCTGCACCCCACACCCCTTCTGCACCCCAACCCACTGCCCTGATCCCCCGCCGCACCTCAACCCCCTGCCATACCCTGCACCCTGACCCCCTGCCCTGAGCCCCCTGCTGCACCCCGCACCCCTTCTGCACCCCAACCCACTGCCCTGAGCCCCCTGCCACACCTCTCCTGCACCCCAACCCCTGCCACACCCCTCCTGCACCCCAATCCACTGCCCTGAGCCCCATGCCGCACCTCGACCCCCTGCCATACCCTGCACCCTGACCCCCTGCCCTGAGCCCCCTGCTGCACCCCACACCTCTTCTGCACCCCAGACCACTGCCCTGAGCCCCTGCCACACCTCTCCTGCACCCCAATCCCCTGCCGCACCCCTCCTGCACCCCAATCCACTGCCCTGAGCCCCATGCTGCACGTCAACCCCCTGCCATACCCTGCACCCTGACCCCCTGCCCTGAACCCCCTGCTGCACCCCGCACCCCTTCCGCACCCCAGTCCACTGCCCTGAGCCCCCTGCCGCACCCTCACCCCCTGCCATACCCTGCACCCTGACCCCCTGCCCTGAGCCCCCTGCTGCACCCCGCACCCCTTCTGCACCCCAACCCACTGCCCTGAGCTCCCTTCCGCACCCTCACCCCCAGCCATACCCTGCACCCTGACCCCCTGCCCTGAGCCCCCTGTTGCACCCCGCACCCCTTCTGCACTCCAACCCACTGCCCTGAGCCCCCTGCTGCACCTCGCATGCTTTCTGCACCCCAACCCACTGCCCTGAGCTCCCTGCCGCACCCTCACCCCCTGCCATACCCTGCACCCTGACCCCCTGCCCTGAGCCCCCTGCTGCACCCCACACCTCTTCTACACCCCAGCCCACTCCCCTAAGCCCCATGCTGCACCCTGTACCCCTTCTGCACCCCAACTCAATGCCCTGAGCCCCTGGGGGCAGGGAGGGGGCGGAGTTGGGGTGGGGATTTCGAAGTGGAATGGGGGCAGGGAAGGGGTGGAAAGAGGTGGGTTGGGGCGGGGTTTCATGGAAGGGGTGGAGTGGGGGCGGGGCCAAGGGCGGCGGGGGGAAGGTGTCAGTAAATGCGGCCCTCAGGCCAACGTACTAGTCCTCATGTGGCCCTCGTGGTCATTTGAGTTTGAGACCCCTGCCCTAAGCCATGTCAGTTTGAAACAAAGGAACTATTAGCACCCAACTGCCAGTGCCATACTTTAACCATTAGGCAGCAATGCTTTCCCTCACTTCCCATTCCAATACAACAATGCCCAGCACCAGACGATACACGGGGCTCCCTCTGCATGTTTGCAAATGGTTCAGAATAAAAATACAGCCACCTCCATTAGCAGCTGGTTTCCACAACCGTTCTCAGAGAGAGAAAAATGCACGTGACACAGGAGATGGAGGTAGAGAACAGCAGGCTTCTTGGAACCCCTGCTGCCTGGAGGGAAAACTGCCCCCCAACTTTCATCAGAGAACTATTAAAGGACCCAGTTTCAAGGGGTTCGTTTGTATTTTATAAGACAGATGCTTTAGAGAGTTTAAGTCCTCAAATAGCTGAGATTCCAGTCTGCTGAGCTCAGACAAGACTAGGAAAAGAAACAGCTGATCCCAGTTAGCCTGGCCTGGGGAACCTACTCAGGCCGATCAAGGCAAAGAAATACAATGAGGCATGAAGCGGCCTGGGCTCTGCTAAGCCAAAGTTAACCCCCACCACACACTTGCAAAAGTGGCAGTGGGGCAGGGCGCCAGGGGGACGGATTCTCATCTCACCCTGCTGTGACTCAGGCATCACTCCATCCAAGCGGGTAGAGTTTTACCCATTCCACACATAGGCAAGGGAGAAGAGATTGAGGATCTGTGATCTCCCTCTTGGAGGAAGATATTGGCTGCATTCTTTGCTTTGAGCCCAACGTACCAAACACAAAGCAAGAGAGCTCTCCAAACTCCGAGACTCCCGTCCCCCAGTTCTCCCGCAGTCCTGAGAAAATGCTTAATGGCAACCCCGCAGTGGGAACTGGGGGATGGAGGGAGGAGATCCTGAACAATAACCCGGCCTAGTTAGTAGAGCAGGGGTAGGCAACCTATGGCACGTGTGCCAAAGGCAGCACGCGAGTTGATTTTCAGTGGCACTCACGCTGCCCGGGTCTTGGCCACCGGTCTGGGGAGATCTGCATTTTAATTTAAGTTTAAATGAAGCATCTTAAACATTTTTAAAATCTTATTGACTTTACATACAACAATAGTTTAGTTATATATTATAGACATAGAAAGAGACCTTCTAAAAACGTTAAAATGTATTACAAGCACACGAAACCCTAAATGAGAGTGAATAAATGAAGACTCGGCACAGCACTGCTGAAAGGCTGCCGACTCCTGTTGTAGAGTCTCAGCTAGGGCCCAGCCCTGTGCAGTGCTAGCAGACTCAGCTCCCCATGACTTCAACAGGGGCACGTTCAAGGGGTCAAGCTGCTTGGAATGCCCTAAACAGGATAATAAGGCAGCTGCACCCTTGTTTAGTCAAGCTGATGACACCCCTTCTTCCCCAGCCTTTAAACACTGCTCCTTCCATGGCAATTAATCTCAATGTAATAAACAAAAGTGTAACTTTAAAAAACAATTGCCCTGGTGGATCAAAGAGGAGTCAGTCAAGAAATCAATAGTTAGCAGAAGCTAACAAGGGAAGTGTCCAGGGAGATGCAAAGAAATAACAAGGACGATAATAAAAACAGACCAGAGACCTGTATAGAGCTCGCTCCATTGGAAAAGCCAATGCCACATTGAAAATAGCTCATCTTCCAGACCCAAGTGGAATTAATAAGAAATATGTAAAACTAACTGTGGGGCACAAGTCGCACCCTGGCAGCCTCACCTCATTATGAAAAGAAAAATATATATGTCATGTACTGTTCGCCTCCAGACAGTTGGCACCAATGCAAGGAGCCAGGATTTCTCATCCTAGCTGGGAGTATACTGCCCCCTAGAGCACAGCCGGGGCACCAGAGAGAAGCACAGGCATGGTTCTTGAAATGGTTAGTGAGGACTCAGCTGTCCAATTATACATAGTGCACTATTAAAAAGAAAATCAAGTCCAAGCAAGAGTGAGCTCTTCGTCCTCTGTGCTACTCTGATGGTTATAGGCAGACCTTCTTTTTCACTCCTCACTGGTGAGCTCTGCCACACCTAAACGACTGACAACTCAGCATCAACCCCAAGAACACAGGAATCAGGTGTGCAGAAGAAAGGAGGCAGATCAGGCTGCTGTGAAATCAGCAAAGTGTTCCAGGCAAACCAGAGCATGTGGTAGCCATGAGGGACAGCATTCTTTTGCTGCTCCAGTTTTAATGGTGTAGTAGCACTGGCCTCCTTAACCAACGCCCACTCTGAAACTGGACAACCTTGTCATTCCTCCAGCGCTCAAACTGCTGCACATCCTCCATAGCAGACTGGCAGACACCAAGATCCTGGGAATACAGGACTCTTCTGTTGAGGAACCCCAGGCTCTGGGCTAAAATGCTCCACTAAGACCCAGAGCAATTACTTCTGAGCTATGAGGAGGTTGGGTCCAATAAACTCCAACCAGGATCTAAAGGAGGCTGGTGCACATCTCTAGGCAGAGGAGCCCTGGAAAGAAACCTTAGGAACAGCCTCGCTTGGGGAGCAAGTTCAGCTGAGGTTTATGGGGGTTGGGATGCAGCCCATGCACATGCTCCCAGAAAGAGTCCCACAGCTGCTCCTCCCACTACCTTTAAGGCTGAGGAGGAAACAAGGCCTGGCAGCACTTCTGCTGGGATGCAGCCACATGGCCCAGTGGAAGGCAGGGAGTCAGCATTGCCCATTGCAGTACTGCTCGGATGGCAATCACCTGTGCAGTGGTTTTCCTCCTGCATGTTTCTAAAAGCAAAGGGCAGACTATCCTCAGGCCAATAAAGAATTGGCTGAAGCAGACAGGGAGATCAAAGGTTGTGGGAGAAAAGCGCCTGACCAGAAGAGAACTTACTGGGCAGGTATTTCTCTGGCTTTTGCTCTTATTGAAGATACTCGTGCTTGGCTAGGAGAAGTCACATAGCTTCAGCATCTCTTTCAGCCTGATCCTGCAATGACATCACAACCCTGCAAGCCAAATCCAGTTCTTCGTGCTAACGTGCACCCCTCCCACTGAAGTCACTGGGAGTGGCACCTGCCTGCTTCAAAGGTGGATTTTACCCTGTGTTCCTGTCAGCCCGTAAAGCAAAAAGGCCTGGGAAGTCACAAACGCAATACTGTAATTAAACAGGGAGGGCACAGCTGGGTTGAGAGTTCAAGCCCCTGTTTAATGACAAACAGCTCTGACAATAAACAAACATGAGAACAAAGCTGGTGGAAAATCCCTTGCTCCTTCCTGGCTTAAGTTCAACTCAAGTACAAACATCTCCCCCCAGCCCCTTTTCAAATCAAATACACTGATTAAAACAAAACCAAAAACTTACAAGAGTGAGGAAATTCAGAGTGGAAGCAACTTTGCTCCTTAACCAAGGAGCACAGATCAAGCAACATGGATGGCTGCCTATATGGAGGGGGGAAGGAAGATACAAGAAAGCATCGGGACACAAATATTAGGGAATGATCTTTCTCAATCTTTCACTGAACTCCCTTGGTTTGAAGCCAATGCTATTCACATGCAATGTGATTCCAGCAGCCTGTGTTGAGGTTCCTCCAGCTTCATTTTATGTCCTCATTACCTTGCATACTGAAGGGCTTTTTTAAGAGCGTGGAGTACTCATGCTATAGACCACAAAGGCTCTACTGTGTCACCGAGAACTACTCGGGACTGGCTAAGCATGCATGTTATTGACGAGACAGACTGTAACGGCTTCCCCAGTGTGAGCTCAGATGCACAGCAGTAAGAAATACTGCAGGAAAAACCATGTGGCTTTTTGGCATGGCATTGTATGGCTGAGAGTCCTTGCCCAATATTAGGGATAGCAAACAAATGCTGACAGCTGGAAGGCCTTCTTAATGCTAGCTGACGCTTGTGGCTGTGACCATAAATTCGAACAAATTAGCACCGCAATGGTAATGCAGCCAGGTAAATGGTGTCAAATGGCAGTCTGATTTGCCAGCAAATCACTAATGAACATCACCAGGGGCATCCATGCAATGGTCCGTAATCATAGTTCAGAAGCTAGGGCATCATTGTGGGACAACTCTAATGCATCAGAATAAGGAAGAGGCTGGGAACCAAACAGAAGGCTCCCGAGGACTGACCTTGGGAAGAAACTCTGCTGAGGGAACAGGGTTCGTTGCCTTTTATTCCTGGCTTTATTTAAAGCCAAGTGTTTAGTTTGCTCCTCTCCAGAACTGTTACCTTCCTCCTTCCCTCCCACCCCAAACCATTGCTTTTTATAGCACATCTGGTGTGGATGTCAAGCATGCCAGAAATGCATTTTCAGCCTCAAGGGTCCCTTCCCCAGGACAAGTTAGTTACCAGGGCTTGCTAAGGTGGAGATGAGAACAGGATGTTTGATTTTGCTACCATTGCTTTCCTGGATTACTTCAAGCTGTTTAGATAAAGGAAAATAAATAAATATGGGGCAGGCTGGCTGCATGCAGAATCAAAACAAACTGCTTGCAGGATGAGGGAGGAAAAGCCTACATAGAATCCACCCTTCGTTATTAGAACTGTATCTTACACTTCAGGGGTCTAAAAATACAATCCAGTCAAAGAGCAGGTCATTTCACAACTGACACATACGCCTCATTGGGATCACTGATCAGTTACTGGATCTCTGAAGGCTCCAACAACAGCACAACTTTAATTACTGAGGATTTGTATTTCAGTAGCTTCTAGAGACACTAGTCAATATCAGGGCCCCACTGTGCTAGGTGATGTAATACACGAGGGGCAGACGGTCCCTGCCCCAAAGAACTCACAGGGTGCTAAACAGACCAGACAAAGGGCAGCGTTATCATCTCCAAACAGACTTCTCGCACATAGAGCTTTCATGTCAGAGCAGTCTGGAGATCCTCACTCCAGAAACATGGAGTCAGTGCCCAGACACTAGCTGAGCTCAGTGTCTAGAAACTGAGCGCGTTTTTTAATGTAAAGGTGCCTTATTCTGGCTTAAAGACACAAATCAGGCCTGTTAGTAATTTTCTTACCTGAAAGTACATTGGCTGGTTTCCAAATCGGGAGCAGAATTCTCTGAAGCACATTTACCTTTGTGCTTAAAGGAAAGAGTCCCAATGGATGGTCAGAGCAAACGCACCAGGATGGATTATCCCCAGTGACGTGTACAAAGAAATTCACGTACAGTAAAAGTCTACTGGTAAGCCTGCTTAGAACAGCATGATATTAGGATATCATAGCAGTGCCCACTGACTTGCATAGACTGACTTTGCAACAGTCTAGCGCCCTTTGATTTTTCTTCTACTTGAGCTCATTCCAAACACTGAACTAAATAAAGCCCCACAATGTATGCATGTGCCATCATGACAGTATGCCGTAGGGCTTAGAGTGTTTTGGCACATAGATGCCAGTGAAGGGGATGTCAGAAGTGCTTTTGGCTGAGTCAAGTCATTAGGCTGCGCTACAAACTGCTGGTCTGCAGCTAAATGTTACTCTACAACGCCAGACCATGCATGACATGCCTCCCCTCACTGGCACCCAACTCGACAACCTCGGCTCATGTCTTCAGCAGGCTGTTCCTGGTCTCTTCACTCAACTGGGCAGGGATCTAGTAGGAGGCAACTGGCCCCACTTCATTCACTCCAGAAGCAGAATGTTTTAAAGGAGTGCCCTCATTACTCATTCAATATATTTGTGTGGGGTGCTAAGACTTTTGGAGGCATGATCTTTTGTGCTGCAGTAAATTGAGTCACATACACATTATTGCAAAGTGTATTGTGAGAGAACTTGTCTGTCCTTTCTTGGCACTCGGGGGGACTGTAAGGGAGGCAGTGCAGGAGTTGCTAATCTGCATCTATCCTGCACACTTTTTATGTTAACAGCTGACAAGTTGTGCTCACTTGAGCCCTGTATCTCCTGAGAGGCAGCCTACTCGAGTTCAAAGCACCCACATTCCAGTGAAGGGTGCATGTTTGTGGACAGGATTCAATTTAGACGCAACCCTTAACCCGAGTTAACTTTGTTGCGAAGAATGCCCTACATGACAAGCACACTACTCCAGGATTCTGTCACATGTGACAACACTAAGCTTATATACACATTCATTCCTCGAAGGACCAGACTCATCCAAGGAGTATTAGAAGTCTTCATAATGGTCTGTTTACATTTCCCCAATTTAGCTAACAGGCAAGACAATATTCAGACAGATAATTTCAAAGTTGACGATCCAGCTGCAGACGCTGAAGAACTCAAGCTTTACCAGTTAATATCAGAATTAACTCACAGCAAGAAACTGTCCTTTCAAACACACGCTTTAGGCTGATGAAATAACAATTTAGTGGTTTTCATTCTAACCACATTCCGATCAAACTCATTTTAGGTCACTCCAAACCCAAAGAGATGGCTTAGGCCTAGACAAAAATCCCCAATAGAACCTGGAAGCATCTCTTGTGTGCCCTAGCTGGGTAAGAAGGTTGTGCTGAGTTTTTCAAGCTGTTCATAAGGACGAGTGTCACAGATCCATGGAGGGGATCTGACAGTCTTTTCAGACCTTTAATATCACCTGTTGAGACGAGATGATGTAACAATAGAATTAGAGCCTGATCCTGAGAACTACTGAGTCCTGGGAGTTGTGCATGCTCAGCACCTCACAGAATCAGGCCTCGAGTGCTCAGTCCTGCTCCCACTGAAGTCGGTACAAAGCTTCCTTTGGCTTTGACAGCACAGGTTGGGCCTTACGCCCCAAGCAGGCCTCCTTCCTCCCCACAAGCTCAGGCACCCCTGGATGTAAAACACATGCACTCACCCAGAGACTGTTGGAAGGGAAGCAGGAGCCATTGGCTGCGGTTTCTCCTTCTCTTGCTGCTTCAGGAAGAATTTGGCTTCTTTTGAGGCAGGATCCACTTCTTTAGTCACCCTGTGGCACAGGAGAGACAAAGCCATGTGTCAAAGCAGAGACTCACACAGAATGAGAATGAGAGATCCAGCAAGGGAGCACAGGAAATATCGGTACCAAAGGCGACACTGGGCCACATGCATTGTGTTAATTCCCCTTCTATTAACCACTGCAGGCGGAATCAGCACGTCTTGATGAGATCCCATTCCAGTTGCAAACTGTCTGTATTCATGTCACAATGAAATGACAGCAGATTAGAGCTAACGGGGCTTTAGAAATGAACAGAAATGTTTTTATTCATTCAAACAGGCCCATCTCACTGGAAGCTACTAAATACCCCAAAAGGGTCGCTGGAGGCAAGTCTGTTCTTTAATTGGATGCCTGATTTCCTCATTTGCTGGTCTTCTGTGATAGCATCTCTCCCACCCACACTTCCCCACCAACAATGGACTGGGCTGGTGACTACCCCCGTGACTGATGCTGGAGCAGAGAACATGTCTATAGTGACCACGCTCCGACTTAATGCTGAAAGCAGAAATTTGCTACAATTTTCTAGCTGCTATTTTCGTTTCAGGCCTAGAGGATACAAAATATTGAACTTATAAAAAAAAAAGTCAGCATTGCATCTGCTATGGAGAATATAAATATTAGAAAGAAAATCTCCAGAAAACCACTCTATAATGAATCATTCAAAATATCCAGCTAGTTTAGTCTCCTCATTTTTGCTGCCTGCCCCTAGCAATGTGTTTTGCAGGCACTCAGCTGCTCCTAATGAGCTTGTCCTGTTTTTTCAAACTAAAAGCCTCACTTCCTTATACAAAACTTAAAGCCTCTCACAACCTCCTTGAAGTTCAGCATCCGAAGCCTGAAAACATCCTAAAGGAAGTGGTGTGCCCCCATGCAGCTAATCACTGCTCCTTTTGGACAGCCTTCACCCCACCCACCGCCAGACCTCAGCTCCATTCATTCCATTTGCTGGATCTGCCCGCTGAACAGACTCCTTTCAGGTCAACACAAATGCTCGTTCTCTCGGAAAGAGACTGTGTAAAAATCTCTTCCTCTGATTTCTAAGACCTGCTGCCTGGCAAAATCCAGACCCACTGCTGCTAACTTTTTACTCCTCATAACCCTGCTGAGCCAATGCCGCTATGAAGAGCAAGCTGGAGCTACCTGGGTCCCTACATGGGACATGAAACAATTGCTGACTATAGACTCAGACCTGAAGGTTATCGTGTCATCTAGCCTGATCTGAGCATTGCAGGTCACAGAACCTCACCCACCCACTACTGTAACAGATCCATAACCTCTGGCTGAGTTACTGACATCCTCAAATCTTGATTTAAAAACTGCAAGTTACAGAGAATACACTCTAGTTCAAAGCAGCGAGTGACCCTGCCCATGCTGCAGAGGAAGGTGAAAACCCCCCTGGGTCCCTGCCAATCTGACCTGGGGGGAAATTCCTTCGCAACCTCAAATATGGCAATCAGTTAGATCTTGAGCACTTCAACAAGGCCCACCATCTAGACACCTGTGAAAGAATTTTCTGTAGTAACTCAGAGCTCTCCACATTTAATGCCCCATCTCTGGCCGTTGGGAATATTTGCTACTAGCAGTTGCCGACTGCCTAAAATGGCATGCGTCCCATCTCATCATGCCATCCCCTCCATAAACTTATCAGTCTTAAAACAAGCTAGGTTTTTTGTCCCCATTGCTCCCCTTGGGAGGCTGTTCCAGAACCTCACTCCTATGATGGTTAGACACTTTCATCTAATTTCAAGCCTAAAATTGTTAATGACCATTTCCACATTATCTCTATTTGTTCTTGTGCCCATATTGGCCCTTAACTTAAATAACTCCTCTCCCCCTCTGGTGTTTATGCCTCTGATGTATTTATAGAGAGCCATCATAGCTCCCCACAGCCATCGTTTGGTGAGGCTAAACCAGACAAGCTCTTTGAGTCTCTTCTAGTAAGGTAGGCTCTCTTTTCCTCTGATCATCCTAGCAGCCCTTCTTTGCACCTGTTCCAGTTTGAGTTCACCTTTCTTAAAGCTGGGAGCCCAGAACTGCACACAGTATTCCAAGGGGGGTCTCACCAGTGCCTTGTATAATGGTACCAACATTTCCCTGTCTCTGCTGGAAATACTTCACCTGATGCATCCTAGCATTGCGCATCACATTGATGTCTAACAGTCTGTCATAAACAGATAGCTAAGGGTTAATGTCTCTTACACCTGAAAAGAAGTAACCTGAAACACCTGACCAGAGGACCAATCAGGAAACCAGACTTTTTCAAATCTGGGTGGAGGGAAGTTTGTGTCCGAGTTCTTTGTCTTGAATCTGTCTCTCTCTCGGCTATGACAGGATTTCTGTCTCGTGCTTTCTAATCTTCTGTTTCCAAGTTGTAAGTACAAATATAATAAGGCAGTAAGGTTTATATGGTTTTCTTTTGTATTTACATGTGTGTAGTTGCTGGAATGTTTTGCATTCTATTCTTTTTGAATTCTATTCTGTTTATTCATATTTCTTTTAAGCAATTGACCCTGTATTTGTCACCTTAATACAGAGAGACCATTTTTATGTATTTTTCTTTCTTTTTACATAAAGCTTTCTTTTTAAGACCTGTTGGAGTTTTTCTTTAGTGGGGAACTCCAGGGAATTGAGTCTGTGCTCACCCGGGAATTGGTGGGACGAAGAAGTCAGGGGGAAATCTGGGTGTGTTAGATTTACTAGCCTGACTTTGCATTCCCTCTGGGTGAGGGGGGAAGAGAGATTAGCTCTCAGTAATTCTGTTTTCCAGGACTGGGAACGGGGAGGGTGGAGTCCCTCTGTTTAGATTCACTGAGCTTGCTTCGGTGTATCTCTCCAGGAACCAAGGGAGGGAACACCTGGAAGGGAGAAGGGGGGGGAAATGGTTTATTCCCCTTTGTTATAAGACTCAAGGAATTTGGGTCTTGGGGTCCCCAGGGAAGGTTGTTGGGGGGACCAGAGTGCCCCAAAACACTCTAATTTTTTGGGTGGTGGCAGCTTTACCAGGTCCAAGCTAGTAACTAAGCTTGGAGGTTTTCATGCTAACACCCATATTTTGGACGCTAAGGTCCAAATCTGGGAATAGGTTATGACACAGTCATCCTGTGATCAACCCATACACCCAGGTCTTTCTCCCTCTCTGTCACTTCCAACTGATATGTTCTCAGCTTATAGCAAAAATTCTTGTCGTTAGTCCCTAAGTGCATGCCCCTGCACTATTAAATTTCATCCTATATCTATTATCCCAGTTTTCGAGATCCTCCAGATCTTCTCGGATGACATTCCGATCCTCCTCCATATTGGCAACACCTCCAACTTTGCATAATCCCCAAATTTTATTAGCACAGTCCCACTTTTCATGCGAAGGTCATTAATCAAAATGTTAAATAAGACTGATCCCAAGACTGATCCCTGAAGAACTCCACTAATAAGATTTCTCCAGCCCATTAGTTCCCCTTTCAGTATGACCTGTTGTATTCTCCCCTTCAACCTATGTTCCAATCAGTTACACCAGAGCAATCAAAGGAATGCAATGAGGTTACATAGGGGTCACTGAGGTCACAATCTGTAACCGTTTATTACAGTTGATGTGCAAGAGGAAAACCCAGCCTAACTCTCATATCCTTGGATAAGTTTCCAAGACTGGCAGTGAGAAAAATGCTGTCAACTTGTTGACTTGGAGACATTGACAGGGGAACAGATGAGGAATTCCCACAGTGCTGTTTATACAGAGTCAACATTCAGCGACAACAGCACCTTAAGGCCAGCAAGATGCAATAAGGTGAGGGGATGAAAGAAAAAGACCTTCATCTTCCTCCCTGAAGCCCAAATATGGAGGGAAAGGAATGTTGAAAAGTAAATTAACATCTGTGTTAATTGATTCTTGCCCCAGCCTTGTTCATTCAGTGCAGAAAGGAGAGATTAGCTTCATTTTAGCTTTGCCACCTGCATTTCCAATGGGCAGCAGCCACATGGACTGAAGTCTGTTTCAAAGCAAGGAATATTTAGAAGTGTCTGCAGATCAGATTGAAAGGGGAAAAATTTATTCAGGAAGAAGCAAAATTCTTGTTACAGCAGCATTACAATTTAGAATATCCAGAACATGCTGCCCATGCACAGCCCTCAGAGATAATGTTCGTGTCGTGCTGTATTTATATACAACCAGTTATTGTACTTTTCATTAATTTCATTAGACAGAATAAACTCATCGCCTTTATGCGGCAATTAGCTGGAACTCCCCAAGGAGGCCTATCAGCGGTGGATGCCAGGCTCAGATTAAAACCATTGCAGTGTCTATTTATAAATGCACCAGCTCAATAAGCTCAGTTCCCCTCACTGCTGTGCAGCAAAATAGGCTCTCCTGCATTTTGCACAAAGATGACAGCTCATGTAGATGCTATCCTGGCTGTTATCAGCCCCGCACATGCTTTCACCCAGTCCTGAAGTGTGCCTCCAAGGCATAAAGACAGTGACAAACAGCCATGAGAAACATCAGAACAACCCAAGGGATACAGGAGTTCAAGAGACATGGAACGGAACTCTGTGGCTCTACTGTCCCCTGTTCTCCAATTTGCCAGGGGAGCTTAGCACTTGGGAGCCAAACTCTCTGTTCAACTCCTTTCTGGAACTTGATAGCCTTGGCCTGGGGAAGACGGCAAACAGAGAGCAGCAGTCTGGGAATAAAGCAAGGGTTACAGGAGGAAAATTTAAACTGGGAGCAATGCCTCTATTAACTCTGTATGCTCCGATCAAGAATAATGGCCCATAAGCTCTTTAGAGCAGGGACAGCATCTAGCATAATGAAATGCTGATCCTGATTGGCCCCCATCACTCTGGTATCTGAGCACCTCACAATCTTTACTGGATTTATCCTCATTTGCACCCATGAGGCAGGGCAACCCTATTACTCCATTATACAGATGAGGAATGGAGACACAGAGAGACTAAGTGACTTGCCCAAGGTCACCCAGGCAGTCAGCAACAGAGGAGGGAAGTGAACCCGGGTCTCCCAAGTCCTAGGTTAGCCTACCTAATAATAGCAGTGACTGCATGGGAGCGTACGTTGGCTTTGAGTAGATCCTCTCCTACTGGTGCTGCCTTCAATGACACACAACTGGAAACAGCTTATAATATTCTGCATTTCTGGAGCTCTTTTTCTCAGGCAGTGCACCAGCATTTAACCTCACAACCCCACTGTGTATTTGGTAGTGCTGAGCGAACTGCAGTGCACAAGATAAGCCACAGTACATGCCCAAGGTCACAGAGCCAGGAACAGCACTCAGGAGTCCTGGCTCCCTCTGCTCTGGTCTCACCACAAGACATCATTGCCCCAAATTATTAGGAAAGAAACTGGCCAAAGAACATTATTAAGTTTAAGATTCCCAAGAAAATATCTGACTAGATTTGCTTGTGTACAATGTGACAAAGAGCATACAGCAGAGATGCCCAGTGAGCACAGTCACATTAGCTGAGCTTCCACAGTTCACCCCCACCTAGCGCTAAATCCAGCAAGACTACGGCTAGGTCCCTCAATGAGAAGGCAGGATCAGGACCGAGGAGGCCCTCTGCGCTTCAGTGAGAGGAGACAGGCTTGCTTCACACCTCGGCTTAGAGCAACAGCAGTGGTGGCTGGATGTACAACAAAGCACTTTGTCTGCAATTAGTTATCACTCCTTTTGGCCTGTCAACAGCTGCTCTGAATTTATTCTTAAGAAATCATTAGCCATCGCAGCACCAAGATACAGTGCAGAGCGCAGCCTGTTTCGCCAGCACAGCACAGCTGGGGACGGAGACAAGCATCAGGAAACGAATTAAAATGAAGAGAATTATCTCTGAAGATCATTCCATCACAAGAGATCTATACTGCCTCATAAAATGACACAAAAGAATTCGGCAGCAAGGTACGGCTGGGCCGAAGCCGGCAATGACTTTGCATCGTTCCAACGTAACTGACAAATGAAAGAATATTAAAAGGCTCTGATGGGCACCTACTCAGAGCTTGTACATTTCATCCATCCTCAGATCCCTGGCCAAGCGAAAGTAATAACGGAGGCCAGGTTCTCAAGAGACAATAGCTTACCATGCACTAACCTAGGTACTCCCTGCTCTGCACTAACAGAACTGGGAACCGCTAATCCATCTGGAAGAAACAACAGTGATTACTAAAGAAAATTACAAGACCTTTTGCTACTAAATACTTGGTAGGTAACTATTTGCCTGGCTGTTTACCAGGATCCTATTCACACTTTCTTACCGAGGAATAAACATGAAAATAAATATATTGTCAGCATTAAAATAAGTACAGACGTGTCTCGCCCACTCATGTACCCTGTAATTTGCACACACAAATCTGCTGCCTCTCCTCATTTCTCTATGGAGATTTAATACAGTAGCTGAGTGCTAAAATGAATTTCCTCAGACTTGTACAAAATATAATAATACGAACATTGTCGTCATTTGTATGGCACTAGCATAAGGAAAGGCAGTGTTGCCTAGTGGATACAGCAAAGGACTGCACTCAGGAGACCTAGCTTCTATTCCTGACTGGCAGTGGCCAGATGAGGACCTTATGCCAGTCATGTTCCCACTTCATGCCTTAGTTTCCCCATCTTTAAATTGGAGATGATGTTACTGACCTCCTTTGTTAAGCAGTATGAGATCTACTGATGAAAGGTGCTAAATAAGAGCTAGGTATTATTAGTGCCTGGGAACCCCTGACACAGGGCACAAGACAGCACTTTCCCCAAAGACCGGCAAAGAATCCTGTGGCACCTTATAGACTAACAGACGTTTTGGAGCACGAGCTTTCGTGGGTGAATACCCACTTCTTCAGATGCATGCATGCATCTGAGGAAGTGTGTATTCACCCACGAAAGCTCGTGCTCCAAAACGTCTGTTAGTCTATAAGGTGCCACAGGATTCTTTGCTGCTTTTACAGATCCAGACTAACACGGCTACCCCTCTGATACTTGTCCCCAAAGACCATATATTCTAAGTACAGTACTAACGATATCACTAAGGGTGTCTAACATTTACAAGCTACATATGAGATTGAGTGAATACTTGAAAACTAACCTAAGCCACCTTTGTCAAACAAACGCATAAAGCACATTTTGCAGTACAGTGACCTTGCTTTTGAGATATTAAATTGTGAAACCCAGCACTTCACAAGTCTTCCAGTCATTAGTGAGGGTCTGACTACAGGGCCTGAAAAAGTTTGACGACATCCTCCTCCTATCTGGCTAGTAGTTCTTTTGATCCAGTTTTATAAATAATATTTCATTCATAGATCTCAAAGCACTTCAGAAGGAGGCCATATTACATATGGGGAAAATTAAGGAAAAGAAAAGAAAAGCAACTTGCCTACAGTCATAAGACAGGTGAGGTGCAGAGCTTGGAACAGAGCCCAGGACTACGGAGCCCTCTCCACTAGACCAGTGGTTTTCAAAGCCGGTTCGCCACTTGTTCAGGGAAAGCCCCTGGCAGGCTGGGCCTGTTTGTTTACTTGACACATCCGCAGGTTCAGTCAATCACAGCTCCCACTGGCCGTGGCTCACCACTCAAGGACAATGGGACAATAGGAGCTGCGAGAAACGGCGCGGGCCAAGGGATGTGCTGGACGCCTTCCCGCAGCCCCCATTGGCCTGGAGTGCAGAACCTGCAGACGCGGCAGGTAAACAAACCAACCAGGGGCTTTCCCTAAACAAGCAGAGGACCGGCTTTGAGAACCATTGCTCTAGACCACATTGCTTCACAGAACTTCACCATGGACAGACAGAACAAATACAATTTCCCTTAATGCAGCACCTCCTGTTTTTACCAGGAGCCTTATGCAGACAGACAAGCAACCCTTCCACCTCACTCTGCATCCCCAAACTCAAAACCTAAAACCAGTATTCTAACAACCATTTCTTAACGCAGGATGAGTAAGCGCAGTCGACGGGGGTGCCGCGGCAGTCGACTTGCCGCTGTGAGGATGGCCAGGTAAGTCGAACTAAGATACTTCGACTTCAGCTACACGAATAGCGTAGCTGAAGTTGCGTATCTTAGGTCAAATCCCCCCTGCTAGTGTAGCCCAGGCCCTAGCCTCACATCAGTCCCTGGAAAAATCATGGAGCAGGTCCTCAGGGAACCAATTCTGAAGCATTTAGAGGAGAGGAAAGTGATCAGGAACAGTCAGCATGGATTCACCAAGAGCAAGTCATACCTGACTAACCTAACTGCCTTCTATGAGGAGATAACTGGCTCTGTGGATGAGGGGAAAGCAGTGGACGTGTTATTCCTTGACATTAGCAAAGCTTTTGATAACAGTCTCCCACAGTATTCTTGCCAGTAAGTTAAAGTAGTACGGGCTGGATGAATGGACTATAAGGTGGATAGAAAGCTGGCTAGATTGTTGGGCTCAACAGGTAGTGATCAACGGCTCCATGTCTAGTTGAGGCACTCCGCTTGAAACCAGCTGCCAAGGATCGGTTTTGTTCAATATCTTAATTAATGATCTGGAGGATGGCGCAGACTGCACCCTCAGCAAGTTTGCAGACGACATTAAACTGGGAGGAGCGGTAGATACGCTGGAGAGTAGGGATAGAGAACAGGGGGACCTAGACAAATTAGAGGATTGGGCCAAAAGAAACCTGATGAGGTTCAACAAGGACAAGTGCAGAGTCCTGCAGTTAGGATGGAAGAATCCCATGCACTGGTACAGACTAGGGACCGAGTGGCTAGGCAACAGTTCTGCAGAAAAGGACCCGGGGTTACAGTGGACAAGAATCTGGATAAGAGTCTACAGTGTGCCCTTGTTCCCAGGAAGGCTAACAGCATTTTGGGCTGTATAAATAAGGGCATTGCCAGCAGATCGAAGGACGTGATCATTCCCCTCTATTCGGCATTGGTGAGGCCTCATCTGGAGTACTGTGTCCAGTTTTGGTCCCACACTACAAGAAGGATGTGGAAAAATTGGAAAGAGTCCAGCAGAGGGCAACAAAAATGATTAGGGGGCTAGAGCACATGACTTATGAGGAGAAGCTGAGGGAACTGGGATTGTTTAGTCTGCAAAAGAGAAGAATGAGAGGGGATTTGATAGCTGCTTTCAACTACCTGAAAGGGGGTTCCAAAGAGGATGGATCTAGACTGTTCTCAGTGGTGGCAGCAGATGACAGAACAAGGAGTAATAGTCTCTAGTTGCAGTGGGGGATGTTTAGGTTGGATATTAGGAAAAAAGGTTTCACTAGGAGGTTGGTGAAGCAGTGGAATGGGTTACCTAGGGAGGTAGTGGAATCCCCTTCCTTAGAGGTTTTTAAGGTCAGGCTTAACAAAGCCCTAGCTGGGATGATTTAGGCCTTGGCTACACTGGCACTTTACAGCGCTGCAACTTTCACGCTCAGGGGTGTGAAAAAACACCCCCCTGAGCGCTGCAAGATGCAGCGCTGTAAAGCCTCAGTGTAATCAGTGCCGCAGTGCTGGGAGCGTGGCTCCCAGCGCTGCAAGCTACACCTGTAAGGGATGTGGTTTACGTGCAGCGCTGGGAGAGCTCTCTCCCAGCGCTGCCGCTCCAATCACGCTCACACTTCAAAGTGCTGCCGCGGCAGCGCTTTGAAATTTCAAGTGTAGCCATACCCTGAGTTGGGGATTGGTCCTGCTTTGAGCAGGGGGTTGGACTAGATGACCTCCTGAGGTCCCTTCCGACCCTGATATTCTGTGATTCTATGACTATCAGCACTCAAGTGGTTTAGCTGATTCCTCGCTGCGAAGTGGGTGGGTCCCAGCTGAGGTTAAATCATAGTTTGGAACTGATACTCCCAGCCTCCCAGTTACACTAGGTAAACCCTAGTGTAACTAGGAGGCTGCCAGGCGAACACCCCTTTGTGGCTAGGGATGCCTCTGCAGTGTCCTGCCTACTGTTTCCCTTTCTTCAGGTCTCCTTAAACCAACTCCACATTGTCTCTCTGCTAATTGCAGCCCTTCTTGGGGTCTGGTTCTCCATCAAGTTAACAAAGTTCCCAAAAAGCAAACACAAAACCAAATCTTTCACCCATCCTTAAGCTGGGTGCTGCTCCTCCTTCACAAGGTCTGAGCAGCTGGGAAGATGCAAGGCCTGGCTTGCCTTCCTTTTCTTCTCTCAAAGGAAAACAAAATGTTCAGCTGGGTGTTCTTCCCCAGCCCCAAATCCCTTCTTCAGGGACAACCGCAGAAGACCCTCTCTCCCCACAGATCCCCTTTAGCTCTCATCTCACTGAACTCCCTTATGCTTTATAGTAGGATGACCAGATAGCAAGTGTGAAAAATCAGGACAGGGGGTGGGGGGTTATAGGAGCCCATATTTCAAAAAGTCCCAAATATCGGGACTCTCCCTATAAAATCAGGACATCTGGTCACCCTACTTTACAGCTTGGTTCAGCCCTCTCTTGTTAAATGCCTTCTCTGGGAGCACCTGCTTTGGTACAGGGGCGCTGGCCTTATTTCAATCACAGAGGGTCAGCCACCGCGTGACACCAGGTAAAGGTTGGTGTATGTGGACACAAACGGGGGTTGGGCTAATACCTGGATCAGAGCTAGGTTAACTGCAGTGAAGAAATGCCCACAGTTACCCCTAGTCATTGGGTAGCTGTAAAAAAAAGAAAAACAGACACCCCTCCCACTCCCAGCCTTTTCCATGCCAAGGAGCCCTTGCCTCTGCAAACAAACTGGGAAACGGGAGAATAGGGGTATGTCTACACTACGGGATTATTCCGATTGTACCGAAACTGGTTTTTAAAAACAGATTGTATAAAGTCGAGCACACATGGCCACACTAAGCACATTAATTTGGCGGTGTGCGTCCATGTACCGAGGCTAGTGTCGATTTCCGGAGCGTTGCACTGTGGGTAGCTATCCCATAGTTCCTGCAGTCTCCCCCGCCCATTGGAATTCTGGGCTGAGATCCCAGTGCCTGATGGGGCAAAAAACATTGTCGCGGGTGATTCTGGGTACAGCCTCACCCCTCCCTCCGTGCAAGTCACAGACAACCATTTCGCACCTTTTTTCCTGAGTGAACTGCGCAGACGCCATAGCATGGCAAGCATGGAGCCTGCTCAGCTCAAGACAGCAATCATGGACGTTGTAAACACCTCGCACATTCTCGTGCAGTCTATGCTGAACCAGGACCTGCAAAACCAGGCGAGGAGGCGGTGGCGGCTACGGCAGCGACGAGAGTGATGAAGACATGGACACACAATTCTTTCAAACTGCGGGCCCCTGTGCTTTGGAGATCACGCTGGTAACGGGGCAGGTTCTAGCCACTGAATGCCAATTTTGGGCAAGGGAAACAAGCACAGACTGGTGGGACTGCATAGTGTTGCTGGTGTGGGACAATTCCCAGTGGCTGCGAAACTGTCGCATGCGTAAGAGCACTTTCATGGAACTTTGTGACTTGCTTTCCCCTGTCCTGAAAAGCCAGAATACCAAGATGAGAGCAGCCCTCACAGTTGAGAAGCGAGTGGCAATAGCCCTCTGGAAGCTTGCAACGCCAGACTGCTACCGGTCAGTCAGGAATCAATTTGGAGTGGGCAAATCTACTGTGGGGGCTGCTGTGATGCAAGTAGCCATAGCAATCATTAAGCTGCTGCTACGAAAGGCTGTGACTCTGGGAAATGTGCAGGTCACAGTGGATGGCTTTGCTGCAGTGGGATTCCCTAACTGTGGTGGGGCGATAGATGGAACCCATATCCCTTGGCACCGGAGCACCAGGGCACCCAGTACATAAACCGCAAGGGGCACTTTTCCATGGTGCTGCAAGCACTGGTGGATCACAAGGGACGTTTCACCAACATCCACGTGGGATGGCCGGGAAGGGTTCATGACGCTCGCATCTTCAGGAACACTGCTCTGTTTAAATGGCTGCAGCAAGGGAATTACTTCCCTGACCAGAAAATAACAGTTGGGGATGTTGAAATGCCTGCAGTTATCCTGGGGGACCCAGCCTACCCCTTGATGCCATGGCTCATGAAGCCATACACAGGCAGCCTGGACTGTGGTCAGGAGTTGTTCAACTACAGGCTGAGCAAGTGCAGAATGGTGGTAGAATGTGCATTTGGCCGTTTAAAGGCGCGCTGGCGCACATTACTGACTCGCTCAGACCTCAGTGAAACCAAGGTCCCCTTTGTTATTGCTGCTTGCTGTGTGCTCCGCAATCTCTGTGAGAGTAAGGGGGAGACCTTTATGGAGGGGCGGGAGGCTGAGACAAATCACCTGGCCGCTTATTACACGCAGCCAGACACCAGGGCGATTAGAAGATCACACCAGGAAGCAGTGCACATAAGAGAAGCTTTGAAAACCAGTTTCACGACAGGCCAGAGTACAGTGTGACTGTTGCGTTTGTTTCTCCTTGATGAACCCCCCCCTCCCCTCCCCCGATTGACTCATTCCCTGTAAGCCACCCACCTCCCTCTTCAATTACCACTTGCTTTCTAAGGAAATAAAATCACTCTTGTTTAAAAATCATGTATTCTTTATTAATTAATTATAAAAAGAGGGAGAGAACTGACAAGGTAGCCCGGGTGGGGTTTGGGAGGAGGATAGGAGGGAAGGAAAAGGCCACTAAAAGAATTTCAAAATAATGACACCCTTTTGGTTGGGCTGTCCATGGGGGTGGAATGGGCGGGTGCACAAAGCCTCCCCCCACGCGTTCTTAGTCGTTTGGTGGGTGAGGAGGCTAAGGAACATGATGAGGAGGGAAGGTGGTTATACAGGGGCTGCAGCAGCACTCTGTGATCCTGCTGCCATTCCTGAAGCTCCACCAGATACCGGAGCATGTCCATTTGATCACGCAGCAGCCCCAGCATTGCATCATGTTTCCTCTGATCTTCTTGCCGCCACCTCTCATCTCAACCGTCTCTCCTCTCCTCACTTTTACTGGCATCTTTCCTGTACTTTGATACCACGCCCTTCCACTCATTCAGATGAGCTCCTTCATTGCGGGTTACTTCCATGATTTCCGAGAACATTTCGTCTCGCGTCTTTTTTTTCCGCCGCCTTATCTGAGATAGCTTTCGGGACGGAGGAGGGAGACTTGAAAATTTGCAGCTGCAGGAGGGAGGGAAAAAAGGGAGAGAAGTATTTTAAAAGATACATTTTACAGAACAATGGTTATACTCTTTCACGATGAACAAGACTATACACATTACATAGCACATGTGATCTCAATACAAGGTCACATTTTGCATCTTAATATTGAGTGCCTGTGGCTTTGGTGTTAGAGATCAGACGCAGGTCTGGGCAGCAGAATTCGGCTTGCATGCAGCCACGGTAAGCCACTGTCTTTCAACTTCTGCAGCCTTCATATATCCAGAGCTCTCCTTTCCCAAAAAGCAAGCAAAGCCCGTTGAGTGCTGCTTCTTTCCTGTTAACGTGTAGCACCAGATCTGCCCCCATCCAATTCTCTGGGATGATCGCTTTACCCCTCCCCGCACCGCGTGGCTGGTATCATGGAAGATCGCTGCTAGCCACCGTCCCCTCACCGCGTGGCTGGTAGCAAGGAAGATCCCAACTAGCCAAACGCGAAAAAGCTCAGCGCCCATCACCCCCCCACCCCCTTTTTGGCTAATTTCTTTTAAGCCACAGGCAAACAGCCCAACCATCTCTGCCCCTTAATTAAATTCCTGTATTTCAACCAGATTACCATGAACGATATCACTCTCCTGAGGATAACACAGCGAGACAAAGAACGGATGTTGCTTCAGTGCCAGCAAACACCGGGACCATACGCAGCTAGGCTTTGTCATGCAATAATACCAAATTACTTGCTACATGCATGCCGTGGTCAAGTGTCCTACCATGGAGGACAGAATAAGGCTGCCCTGCCCAGAAACCCTCTGCAAAGGCTTTTGGAGTACCTCCAGGAGAGCTTCATGGAGAGTCCCTGGAGGATTTCCGCTCCATCCCCAGACATGTTAACAGACTTTTCCAGTAACTGTACTGGCCGCGAATGCATCCCAAGTCCTCAGGGCAAATTAATCATTTAAAAACGCCTGTTTTTAAACTATGTTTTATATTTACAAAGGTACACTCACCAGAGGTCACTTCCATGGCTTCATTGTCTGGGATAGTGGCTTGGGAGGGCTGGGAGGGTACTTCTGCCAGGCTGAGAAAAAGCTCTTGGCTGTTGGTGAGAACGGTGTGCTGTGTGCTCTCTGCAAGCTCGTCCTCCTCTTCCTCCTCCTCCTCATCTTCCCTGTCTGCAGAATCCTCAGGCACAGCTAAGATTACCTCGCCTCGGAATGGGGTGGAGTACTGGTGGCGGACCCTCCTAGAATTGCATGCAGCTCAATGTAGAAGCGGCATGTTTGCGGCCCTGCCTCGGACCTTCCGTTTGCTTCTTTGCTTTGCTGGTAGGCTTGTCTGAGCTCCTTAACTTTCACATGGCACTGTACTGAGTCCATGGTGTGGCCTCTCTCCATCATGGCCTTGGAAATTTTTTCAAACGTTTTTTCATTTCATCTTTTGGAACTGAGTTCTGTTAGCACGGAATTCTCTCCCCATATAGCGATCAGATCCAGTACCTCCCGTGCAGTCCATGCTGGAGCTCTTTTTCGATTCTCAGACTGCATAGTTACCTGTGCTGATGAGCTCTGCGTGGTCACCTGTGCTGATCAGCTCTCCATGCTGGGCAAACAGGAAATGAAATTCAAAAGTTCGCGGGGCTTTTCCTGTCTACCTGGCCAGTGCATCTGACTCCAGATTGCTGTCCAGAGCAGTCACTATGGTGCACTGTGGGATAGCTCCCGGAGACCGATACCGTTGAATTGCGGCCACACTAACCCTAATCCGAAATGGCAATATCGATTTGAGCGCCACTCCCCTCGTCGGGGAGGAGTACAGATATCGATATTAAGAGCCCTTTATATCGAAATAAAGGGCTTTGTTGTGTGGACGGGTGCAGGGTTAATTCGGTTTAACACTGCTAAATTCAGTATAAACACATAGTGTAGACCAGGCCCAAAATTTTCAAATATAAATCAGGGCTTCAGAGCTATCCACTCATGACAACGGCCCTCTTAGCAACAGCAGCAACTAAGCCAATACAGCCTAGTTTCAATATTGCTTTTATAACGTTGAGTCAATTTGGATAAAACATTGAATTTAATCCATTAAACCCTAAAGCTTAATACTTGAATTCAATGGCAGAGCGGGACTATAATATACTAGCTCTTCTCTGGTCCAGCTTCTGGCTTCAGGCACAAGTGAAACAAGGTTTGTGCTCTCCGCCTGGTCCTGGATAGATACCGGACCACTTCCCATACCTTGTTACACAGTCTGCCCTTTTGCCCCTGGGAGGTAGAGGGCTGGAAATGCAGAATGCTGCAGTTAGGATTCAGGGGCTTTGGCAGTCTTATGAAGCTCAGGACTGGAACAGCAAGGGGGTCCTTATTGAACAGAGCTGTGTGTGAGAGAGGAAGAAAGGTACAGAACTGGTGTCCAGCACTAGAAAGGGAGGATAACATCAGGACAGGAGAGAAGCCCACGTGCAAAGCTCTATGAAGAGAGCATGCACAGCATGTCTGCACTATGCCTGGGTTATGACCAGCCCACCCCTTATGCTACTGGGCTCCAAATTTGCACACAAGCCTTTCCTGACACAGCTCAGCACAATGCTGGGGACACTGGCCAACACAGCTTTCTTCAAAGCAACGAAAGTGATGGGTGAACAAAGAGGTGTAGGCTAAGAAGGTATGCCAACACTGAGGAAGAAAGGAACTCCTACAGTCCAGCCAGACCCTAACTGCAGCACTAACTCTCCCTCCACCCTTCTGTGCTCAGAGTGGCTCAGCTGGAAAATCCCAGCTCTTTTGCCTGTCACATCTCACAACAGCCAGCCCTGCTCAGGGATCCTGCTCCAGCCTAGACATGCTGGACAATTCTAATACTTCTCACCACTTGTGCTAGGGAAGGGGAAAATTCGGCTAGTTATCCCGTTCTCAATAGTACCAGCTGGGTTTGGCCTATTTTACAGGCCACCAGCTTTCTATAAGCACTCCAGAGCAGATGCTCATTTGTTGCAGGTTTTGTAAATCACTTTCCACCTCTCCTTTGGACTAGACAGAGAGGAAATGTTTCCTCTTCTGGATCTCACATGCCCGAGCCTAACTGCTTGGGTGCTCTCCCCAGAGCTAGCTGCACTTTGAGAATTAAGGGGTTCCATCCTGCAAGGTGGTGAAGCCATGGGAGTTGTGGGTGCTCAGCCCCTGACAAGATTCGACACCCAGCGTAATAGTAATAGGTGTGTTGCGCCTATGTGCTGGCTCTGCTAATGTGAAGAAGCCCAGGAATTCCCTTGTCAGGAACAGCCACACGCCATCCTGCTTGAGGAGAGAGTGCACAGCTGGGCTAAGACTATGCCCAGGCTATCCCTGACTGCCTAGCCATGGCACAAAGCCACCTTTACCTCCTCCTCGGTCCCTGGGCCAAGCTCAGTGCAGGGATGAACTGGTCCCTATGTCTCTTCCATACGACACCCACTGCTGCTCTGAGTTAGATGTTACTCCTCGGCCCTCAAAAAAAAAAAGGACCCATCAAACCCAGCTGCTCCAGCCAGTCAGGAGAGGCCATGCCTTGGGGAGCGGAATGGGAAAGGGGCAGAACATCTCCTTAGCCCACAAAACTTAGCCAAGATCACAGCTGGAGAGAAGGTGGCAGGTGACCCCTGAATCACGAACCTCATGTTTCTGGAGACTCCAGGCAACTCCCAGCCCCCCACCCCTCGTTTATATGGCTGAGAACAGCCTCTTCCTCCTTCACGATTTCTCACTCCCTGTGTTCCTCAAACACCAGGCATTTCCTTCCCTTCCTGCCTAAGGTAGCACTGTAATGGGAGTCTGCTTCTGTCCCACTGACAGCAACAGCCTCGCTCAGGCAGCTGGCCTATCCCCTACAGATTTCCACTCTACAGGCCACTTGCCTGAGAGTCATCCACAAACTGGGCTCTGTCCTCCTCAGCTGGACCTTCCAGCCACAGCCACCCCGCTCCCGGCTGTTCTGTGGCAGTCCCCTGCTCCATGGCCTGCCACAGGAGCCAACTCACTCCCTGTAGCTCTCCCACCTGCAGGAGCCTTCCTGCTCCTCTGCCCACAACTGGGCTAAATGCAGCTTTTATAATCACCTGATCCCTAGCTACATCCCAGCTAAAACTGCTCAGCTAACAAGTCACAGGTGAGGTTGGGCCCCAACTCCTCGTAAAGGGCCAGGCCCCCAGGACACCTCCCTAGCACCCACCAGACTCCCTGAGTCTTCAAATCCCAGAGTTTCTCCCTCTGGCCCACCAGCCAAGGCACCTCACAAACAAAGCAATCATACACTACTGGGCCACTAGGGTTGGTTTTTAAAAGAGTTCAGCACCGCTGTTTGGGAAATCTGGTCTGTGTCAGACTGGGGGCAGCTGGGTGCTTTTTAGAAAATCTGACCTGCGTTCTCAGTCTCCATGCAACTCGGCACTGCTTCCTTACCTGTCTGAAACAGAGCAGCCTTGTGCTTACGTGCAGAGATTAGTCTGCAGCAATCCTGCCTGTGGGTCTTTTGTACCAACCGCTCTATAGGAAAACAAGTGGCACTGCTTTGCTTAGGAGTAAATAATTCCCAAACCAAATTCTAACTCATAACCTTTATGACAACTGTCACCTTGAGGGTTACTTTTCAGAATCCCACTTTCTTCTGAACAGACAAGATCTAACTGTTGAGGCAGGTGAAATTTAAGAACTACATTATTTTCATAGAATTGTAGGACTGGAAGGGACCACAAGAGATCTAGTCCAGTCCCTTGCACTCATGGCAGACTAAGTATTATCTAGACCGGGGTAGTCAATAGGGGTACTGCAGGCCAAATCCTGACTGCCAGATGCATTTGAATGGAACGCAAAATCTTTTTATGTACTTTTTGTCATCATTATTTGTGTTTTTAATTACTATTATTTTCTCTGGCATCTAGATCTTGACTATATCTTGACCAAGAAATTTAGACCTTGACAAAAAATAATTGACTACCCCCAATCTAGACCATCCCTGACAGGTGTTTGTCTACCCTGCTCTTGAAAATCTCCAATGATGGAGATTCCACAACCTCCCCAGGCAATTTATTCCAGTGCTTAACCACCCTGACAGTTAGGAAGTTTTTCATAATGTCCACCCTAAACCTAATTTTGCCTGAATGTGCCTCTCCCTTAGGAGAGGTCTGACTCCCATGAAAAGCAGAGTTCCTATTATTGAATCATCCACAGGATTAGAGATGGAAGACACTTAACAAGGTCAAGAGATAAGGTGGATGAGATACAATCTTTTATTAAACTGTAAATGAGAGAGAAGCTTTTAAGCTTACACAGAGCTCTTCTTCATTTCTGGGAAACATACTCGGTCACAGCCAAATACAGGGTGGAACAGATTGTTTACCATAAAGTAGTTAACACATTCTGAAAAGCAGCCCTCGAGGTGACTGTTTTCTCAAAGATTTATGAGTTTAGAATTTGGTTTGGGAATGAGGTAACAAGGTTGTCCTCCATAGGGGTCCATTCCCTAGCCAGTGCAGGATCGTTCTCCTCTGTACATTTCCTAAAGCTTTGGCCACACTAGTTTGAAGTGCCCCAGGGCTTCTACCAGCTTCCATTGGGAGATTATTCCTGAGCCTAACAGCTCACTATCAGGAAGATTCTATTCAGATATTCAGTCTAGATTTCATCTTTCCTACAGCATCCCATGACTCTTAGTTACACCCCCTAAAAGGACCAGTAGCAAATTTTGCAGACATGCTGTGATAAATGAAGGGGGGTGGAGGAGAGTAGCTCCCTTTTATGGACACCCAGCCAGCCAGTTAGCTATAAAGTCCCTCTTGGTGGCTGTTCTCTGCTTGCTTTACCTGTAAAGGGTTAACAAAGTTCCCCAGGTAAAGGAAAAGGAGTTGGGACCTCACCCAAAGAGCCATGGGAGCACTAGAACTTTTTTAAATGGGAAAAAAACTTCCCTTTGTCTGTGTGTTGTTCTCCTGTAAAGAGAGGAGACACAGAGCTGCAATGCTGTAAGCAGCTTTAAAATCAGATATAAAAAAAACATCAAATCATACCTCAACCCTACTTATCTGAAACCCCAAATATGTAAGTAGATCAGAAATGTTTAGAAAGACGCGATTAGGGTTCTCTCTGTTTGTTTATTTCCTATGGCTAATGGACTCCTCTGTGCTATCCCCAAATGCTTTTGTTTTGCTTGTAACCTTCAAGCTGAACCTCAAGCGAGCTATCTTGATGCTTAATTTTTGTAATTGTTTCTTTTAAGATCTAGCAAAAAGCCTAAGCTCCAAATGTATTTTCTTTCTTTTTATTTTTAATAAATTGTACTTTGTTTAAGAACAGGATTGGATTTTTGTGTCCCTAAGAGGTTTGTGCATACACTTTTACCTCGACATAATGTGACCTGATATAACACGAATTCGGATATAATGCAGTAAAACAGCGCTCTAGGGGGGTGGGGCTGCGAGCTCCGGCGGATCAAAGCAAGTTTGCTATAATGCAGTTTCACCTATAACGTGGTAAGATTTTTTGGCTCCCAAGGACAGCATTATATCAGGGTAGAGGTGTATGTTGCCTAATTAGCTGGTGGCAACAGCTAATTTCTTTTGTTTTCTTTCTTAGCTCTTCCCTAGACAGTGGTGAAAGGGCTTGAGGGTACCCCACAAGGAGAAATTCCCAAGTGCTCCTTCCTGGATTCAAGGATTTGCATTTGGGTGGTGGCAGCGTTTACCAAGCCAAGGTCAAAGAAAAGCTGTAACCCTGGGAGTTTAATACAAGCCTGGAGCGGCCAGTATTAATTTTTTAAATCCTTGTGGGCCCCCACCTTCTGCACTCAAAGTGCCAGAGTGGGGATTCGGCCTTGACAAATGCCCCAGCCAGAGGCGGCAGGTTTGGGTAATTTTTGGTGGTGCCCAAAACAGGTCCAAGTCCCGCACCTCCACCCCCGCCTATGGCTCTGGGAGGGAGAGTTTGGATGCGGGAAGGGGTTCAGGCTCTCGCAGGGATTCTGGGTGCTGGGTGCAGGTTCTGGGCTTGGGCAGAGGGTTGGGGTGTAGGAGGGGGTGCAGGCTCTGGGAGGGAGTTTGGGTGCAGTAGTAGTCATGACTGGAGTACAGGTATTGAAGGCTATGTGCTGTTTAGGAAAGACAGAAATAAAGACAAAGGTGGTGGAGTAGCATTGTATTATCAATGATGAGGTTAACTGTAAAGAAATAAGAAGTGATGGAATGGATACGACAGAGTCCGTCTGGGCAAAAATCACATTGGAGAAGAAAGCTACTAGAGCCTCCCCTGAGATAGTGCTTGAGGTGTGCTGTAGACCACCAGGATCTGATTTGTATATGGATAAAGATCTTTTTAATGTTTTTAATGAAGTAAATACTAATGGGAATTGTGTGATCATGGGAGACTTTAACTTCCCAGATACAGACTGGAGAACAAGTGCTAGTAATAATAATAGGGCTCAGATTTTCCTAGATGCGATAGCTGAGGGATTCCTTCACCAAGTAGTTGCTGAACCAACAAGAGAAGATGCCATTTTAGATTTGGTTTTGGTGAGTAGTGAGGATCTCATAGAAGAAACGGTTGTAGGGGACAACCTTGGTTCAACTGATCATGAGCTAATTCAGTTTAAACTAAATGGAAGGATAAACAAAAATAGATCTGTGACCAGGGTTTTTTATTTCAAAAGGGCTAACTTTAAAGAATTAAGGAAATTAGTTATGGAAGTGGATTTTACTGAAGAACTTGGGGATCTAAAGGTGGAGGAAGCCTGGAATTACTTCAAGTCAAAATTGCAGAAACTATCAGAAGCCTGCATTCCAAGAAAGGGGCGAAAATTCATAGGCAGGAATTGCAGACCAAACTGGATGAGCAAGCATCTCAGAGAGGTGATTAAGAAAAAGCAGAAAGCCTACAAGGAGTGGAAGATGGAACTGATCAGCAAGGAAAGTTACCTTATTGAGGTCAGAACCTGTAGGGATGAAGTGAGAAAGGCCAAAAGCCATGTAGAGTTAGACCTTGCAAAGGGAATTAAAACCAATAGTAAAAGGTTCTACAGCCATATAAATAAGAAGAAAACAAAGAAAGAAGAAGTGGGACCACTAAACACTGAGGATGGAGTGGAGATAAAGGATAATCTAGGCATGGCCCAATATCTAAACAAACACTTTGCCTCAGTCTTTAATGAGGAGCTTAGGGATAATGGTAGGATGACAAATAGGAATGAGGATATGGAGGTAGAAGCCAAACTCCAACAGCTTAATGGGATGAAATCAGGGGGCCCACATAATCTTCATCCAAGAATATTAAAGGAACTGGCACATGAAATTGCAAGCCCATTAGCAAGAATTTTTAATGAATCTGTAAACTCAGGGGTTGTACCATATGACTGGAGAATTGCTACAGTAGTTCCTATCTTTTAAAAAAGGGGAAAAAAGGTGATCTGGGCAACTACAGGCCTGTTAGTTTGACATCTGTAGTATGCAAGGTCTTGGAAAAAAATTTGAAGGAAAAGTAGTCAAGGACATTGAGGTCAGTGGTAATTGGGACAAAATACAATATGGTTTTACAAAAAGTAGATAGTGCCAAACCAACCTGTCATAGTACAATTCCCAATTCTGAACCTTAGCGTCCAAAATATGGGTACTAGCATGAATTCCCCTAAGCTTAATTACCAGCTTAGATCCTGTAGTGCTGCCACCAATCAGGACTTAGAGTACCTGATAAACTCTGGTCTCCCGCAAAACCTTCCCTGGGGACCCCCAAGACCCAAATTCCTTGAGTCTCACAACAAAGGGAATAAACCATTTCCCTTCCCCCTCCTCACCTCCAGGTGTTCCCTCCCTGGGCTCCTGGAGAGAGATACAGATTCAAGCTCCGTGAATCTAAACAAAGGGATTCCCCTTTCTCCTTTCTTCCTCCCAGATCCTTCCCGCCCTGGGTACACTAGAAGATCACTGTGATTCAAACTCCTTGAATCACAACACAGAGAAATCAGGTGGGTTCCCCTCCCTTTTTCTCCTTCTCCCTTCTCCTTCCCTGTTAAGTACAGACTCAATTCCCTTGAGTCTCAACAAGGGGAAAAATCAGACAGGTCTTAAGAGCAAAACTTTTAATAAAAGAAAAAAAGAATAAAGAAAATCACTGTAAATTCAAGATGGAATATTACAGGGTCTGTCAGCTTATAGAAACTGGAGAAAAAAGCCTCCTCCAGCAGAAATACAATTTAAAATACTTTTAGCCAAATACACATTAGACTCCTACCAGCCAGATACACATTTGCAAATAAAGCAAAAATAATCAAAAAGACTAAACCGCCTTTCTACCGTTTGTACTTACTAAATTGGAATAGAAGATTAGAGAGCCTGTAGGTACGTGTGGTCACTCTCAGAGCCCAGAGAGAACAAAGCAAAACCCAAAAAACACAAACAAAGGCTTCCCTCCACCGAGATTTGAAAGTATCTTGTCTCCTGATTGGTCCCCTGGTCAGGTGTTTGGTTCCCTGTTTGTTAACCCTTTACAGGTAAAAGAGACATTAACCCTTAACTATCTGTATATGACACAACCTGATCTTCTTTTTTGAGAAAGTAACAGATTTTTTAGACAAAGGAAATGCAGTGGATGTAATTTACCTCAATTTCAGTAATGCATTTGATATGGTTCCACATAGAGCATTATTAGTTAAATTGGAAAAGATGGGGATTAATATGAAAATTGAAAGGTGGATAAGGAACTGGTTAAAGGGGAGACTACAACAGGTCACACTGAAAGGTGAATTGTCAGGCTTGAGGGAGGTTACTAGTGGAGTTCCTCAGGGATCGGCTTGGGGACTAATCTTATTTAAATCTTTTTGTTACTGACCTTGGCAAAAAAAGGGGGAATGTGCTAATAGAGTTTCCAGATGACACGAAGCTGGGAGGTATTGCCACTACAGAGAAGGACCGGGATATCATACAGGAAGATCTGGACGACCTTGTAAACTGGAGTAATAGTAATAGGATGAAATTTAATAATGAAAAGTGCAAGGTCATGCATTTAGGGATTAACAACAAGAACTATTGTTATAAGCTTGGGAGGCACCAGTTGGAAGTAACAGAGGAGGAGAAGGATCTCGGAGTATTGGTTGATCACAGGATGACTATGAGCCACCAGTGTGATATGGCTGTGAAAAAAGCTAATGCGGCCTTGGGATGCATCAGGTGAGGTATTTCCAGTAGAGATAATGAGGTGTTAGTACTGTTATACAAGGCACTGGTGAGACCTCATCTGGAATACTGTGTGCAGTTCTGGTCTCTCATGTTTAAGAAGGACGAATTCAAACTGGAACAGGTACAGAGAAGGGCTACTAGGATGATCCGAGGAATGGAAAACCTGTCATATGAAAGGAGACTCAAAGAGCTTGGCTTGTTTAGCCTAATCAAAAGAAGGCTGAGGGGAGACATGATTGCTCTCTATAAATAAATCAGAGGAATAAATACCAGGGAGGGAGAGGAATTATTTAAACTCAGTACCAATGTGGACACAAGAATAAATGGATATAAACTCAAGTATCAGAGGGTAGCCGTGTTAGTCTGGATCTGTAAAAGCAGCAAAGAATCCTGTGGCACCTTATAGACTAACAGACGTTTTGGAGCATGAGCTTTCGTGGGTGAATACCCACTTCCTCAGATGCATGACATGCATCTGAGGAAGTGGGTATTCACCCACGAAAGCTCATGCTCCAAAACGTCTGTTAGTCTATAAGGTGCCACAGGATTCTTTGCTGGATATAAACTGGCTATCAGGCAGTTTAGACTTGAAATTAGATGAAGGTTTCTAACCATTAGAGGAGTGAAGTTCTGGAACAGCCTTCCAAGGGAAGTAGTGGGGGCAAAAAACATATCTGGCTTCAAAAGACTAAGGCTTCATCTACACTACTACTTTAGTTCGAATTTAGCAGCATTACCTCGATTTAAGCCTGGACCCGTCCACACGACGAAGCCCTTTTTTTTTTTTAACTTAAAGGGTTCTTTAAATCGATTTCTTTACTCCAACTCCGATGAGGGGATTAGCACTGAAATCGGCCTTGTAGGGTCGAATTTGGGACAGTGTGGATGCAATTCAACAGTATTGGCCTCCAGGAGCTATCCCAGAGTGCTCCATTGTGACCGCTCTGGACAGCACTCTCAACTCAGATGCACTGGCCAGGTAGATAGGAAAAGGCCCACAAACTTTTGAATTTCATTTCCTGTTTGGCCAGCGTGTTTGCAGAGCTCATCAGCATGATGTGCACACTGCACATTGCCCGGCCCTAACTTTGTGAGAAGTCTATGACCATGTCCCTCTCATCACATGCTGTCATCGCCTCCTCGCCTGGTTCTGCACGAAATAATTGTCTGCCATTTCTCTGACAGAGGGAGGTGCGACTGACGACATGGCTTACAGGAAATTAAAATCAACAAAAAGGGTGGTTTTGCATCAAGGAGAAACACAAACAACTGTCACACAGAATGGCCCCCTCAAGGATTGAACTTAAAACCATGAGTTTAGCAGGCCGTTGATTTCACAAAACAAATCGGGTCAATTTCTTGTTTTGATCCATCTATCTTTTACATCTTGGGCTGGCAGCAGATGGTGCAGTACGACGGCAAGCCATCGTCATCTCCTGGGAGCTCGGCAGAACATGAGAATGACCTAGCTGAGTCACTCCCATGTCTGCCCAGGCCCCTCGACCGACCTCACCGAGGTCGACTTAAAAAGCACCCAGGAATATGATGACGATGGCTACCAATCATAATACACCATCTGCTGCCAAAAGGCAATGAGCTGCTGCTGCGTAGCAATGCAGTCCAACATCTGCCAACACCCAGGAGACGTACGGTGACGGTGAACTGAGCAGGCTTCATGCTTGCCGTGGTATGGCATCTGCTCAGGTAACCCAGGAAAAAAGGCGCAAAACGATTGTCTGCCGTTGCTTTCATGGAGGTAAGGAGGAAGGGAGAAGAGGGCCTGACAACATGTGCCCAGAACCACCCGCGACACTGTTTTTGCCCCATCAGGCATTGGGATCTCAACCCAGAATCCCAATGGGCAACGGAGACTGCGGGAACTGTGGGATAGCTACTCACAGCTACCCACAGTGCAACGCTCCGGAAGTCGACGCTCGCCTCGGTACATGGACGCAGTCCACCGACTTAATGCACTTAGAGCATTTTGTGTGAGGACACACACAATTGACTGTATAAAAATGATTTCTAAAAAACGATTTCTATAAATTCGACCTAATTTCGTAGTGCAGACATATCCTTAAGCTTGATAACTTTATGGAATGGATGGTATAACGGGATAGCCTAATTTTGGCAATTAATTCATCTTTGACTACTAGCGGTAAATATGCCCAATGACCTGTGATGGGATGTTAGATGGGGTGGGATCTGAGTTACTACAGAGAATTCTTTCCTGGGTGCTGGCTGGTGAGACCTGTCCATATGCTCAGGGTTTAGCTGTTTGCCATATTTGGGGTTGGGAAGGAATTTTCCTCCAGGGCAGATTGGCAGAAGCCCTGGGTTTTTTTTGCCTTCCTCTGCAGCATGGGGCAGGGGTCACTTGCTGGAAGGTTCTCTGCACCTTGAAGTCTTTAAACCATGATTTGACGACTTCAGTGGCTCAGACACAGGTCTGATACAGGAGTGGGTGGGTGAGATTCGGTGGCAATGCAGTGCAGGAGGTCAGACTAGATGATCATAATGGTCCCTTCTGACTTTAAAGTCTAGGATTCTATGCAGGCTCTGGGCTGGGACAGGCATGCAGGAGAGGGTTCGGTCTCTGGGAAGGAGTTTGGGTGTGGAGTGCAGGCTCTGGGATGGGGTAGGGGGTTGTGGTGCAGGAGGGGGTTGGGAGTTGGCGCTTACCTCGGGCGGTGCCAGCTTCCCAAAGCAACCCACAAACCCCTCTGGCAGCGGCTCGGGGGCAAGGCATGGAGACATGCTGCACCTCCCCCGGGCCATAGGGACGTGCCGGCCGCTTCCTGGAGCAGCGCACAGTGGGTGGGCAGGAAGCCACCTTAGGCTGTGTCTACACTGCCACTTTCAGCACTAAAACTTTAGTCGTTCAGGGGTGTGAAAAAAAAGCCACTGTCTCTCATTCAGGGTACTTATTTTTTATCGCTAGGAGAGCTCTCCCCTAGTGATAAAGCATGACTATACATCACAGTGTTGCTGCGGCCACACTCTAACGTGAGCAGTCTCGCTGTGCTGCCAGTGGTGGCAGGGGCCTCCGGGCCCTTTTCAATCGCCCAGAGGCAGCAGGAGGGGTTGGGAGGCATGCGGGGGCAGCAGGTGGGAGCAGCAGGCAGGGCCGGGGGAGACCCAGCCCCGAACATTGCTGGAGCTGGGCCCCTGGGCCCTGAATATTCATGGAGCCTGGGCCCAAACAACTCTCTACTCCTGGCCCCAACCTTTAGTTGGTTCCTTAGCCAAGCTGGGGGGATGGATGCAGTTAGCTCTTGTAGAATTTCTTTGTAAGTCAATGCAATATAGTGCTCTCATCTTGTTACCTGGATTTGCAAGGAGGTACAATCAAAGTCAAAGATTGATCAATATTCTGCTAGTCTCTCTGATTCTTCTTGTACAGCAGATTTACTTTCATTACGGAAAACGACCCTCACCTGAGGAAGGGGTCTCCTGGGTCCAAAAGAGCATGTACTAAAACTGCACCTTAAAACTACCAATGTTTGTACAAAGATGGTGAATACTCAGGTCACAGATGCTACATACTATAACCAGAGAAAAATATCACCCAAAGGAGAACAGATTAGGCCTGGTTTTGTTTGTAAGTTGTCAATGACATAACAGAGTGACAAGTCCAGCTTCCCTTCCCTCAGTCTCCTGTGGGAAACACAAAGGTCCTCTGGGGTTCAAAGTCTGGCAGTTACTAAAATGTCATAAGCTGTTCTTTGTCCTGGGTGGAAACCCAAAGCTGTGGGCTACAAAGCTGGCTCTGTCAGCATCTATTCAGACATCAAAAGTACTTGTCTAAGCCCATAGCTGTCAGGAACAAGGAGTGGTTTGGAGACAAGGGGAACACAGCAAAAAAGTTACAGCAAGTTTGGCTCGGAGGCCTTTGGAATAAACCATAAAAGAGGCTCTTGGTCCCTGTGTATGACCTGATAGCAGAAGAGTAGCTTTGAAACATGGACAGCTCACTCAATTCCTTAGGCTTTGAGATCCATCGACACCAGGCATGATTCTTTACAGCCAAACTGAGTCCAAGAGGTCACACTGTCAACTGATACTACCAAGGAAAACACCTATTCAAAAAACAAAACCCTTCCTCCATCTGTGGCTCAACTACGTTGTCCAACTCTTCCCATTTTCTGAGTTTGAGGCACAAACCAGATCAACTAAATCTTGAAAACTACTGTCCTCTTCTAAGATCTAATGCACAAGAAGAGTATTTTGCATGTGCTTTGCCAGCATTATGCTGTTCAACCCCACAGGAGGCAAGTAGTGTTGTCTTCCTTTTCCAGATGCGGAAATGGACGCATAGAAGAGCTGAAGTTATGCCATCACTGCCTGCTGCAAGGTTCTTACATTTTCCTCTCAAACATCTGATACTGGCCACTGTTGTAGGGATAAGATCCTCAGCCAGACGGACCCTGATCTGATTCAGTCTGGATCAGACTTAGCCAAGTGACACAAAAAATCCACAGCAGACGGAAAAGAACTCAGATTTCCTGACTATTCATCTTGTGCTTTAGCTGGTGTGTTGCTGTGGTACTTAATTTGCTACAAATACCTCTGTAGCCATAGGAGGAGATTTCTTCTCTACTGCACTGAAGATGCTTTTCAAAAACTTTTCCCCCACAATATTCCAGTGCTGACTGAAGACAAGGCACCAGCAGCAAATAAAAATATCCCACCAGAAAGCAACTGAGAGGGGAGAGATGAGGAGTAGAGTCCATCATCAAGTTCACTGTGCATGGTCATGGTGATGGAATTCCTCAAAATACCCAATACAGGTTGGAAAGATCCAGCTGACAATTCTGAAGATGCTTTGAGATTCCCTCCTTGAGGGTCACACACATAGATGAGATCTTTCATTTTCCTTACACTGGTTAGTTATTGGCTTTGGTGATCTGGCAAACTGTTTGCACAAATGTATGAATTCTGGGTGATATTATGAAGGGTTACTAGGAAAAGTAAGAAAAAATTGAGGGGAGTCAAGGCGGCGCCAACTCATAGCCAGGCGAAGGACTATGGCCACTAGGTGTGAATGCTGCTGCCTATGGGTACTGCTAGGCAAAATTCTCTGGCTCCAGTGCACAAACACCTAAGTGGAATATACAGCTGCATCTACTCGCAGAAGTGCCAGCGAACCCTATGCATAATGTATAGGAGCATAACTGATGCCTGCACCTAATGACGGCAGCTTTGGTCAATAGTTGTCAATCACTATTAGCTAAAATTAGACCCGACCCAACCCTCCGGGGAAATGTCCTTATTTGTCTACATAAGTTTCAAAAAGGTTATCGAAGCTTGCCAGGAGACCCGTTCAGAAGCTTTATGCATCTCCTCAGAGGTATCATACTTTTACTTACTGGGTTCCAAAATCAATAGCTGCTTTTGAAATGGGAATAAGTCAATATAAACCGCACAGGTCTGAGGTATCCTCTGACCTCTAAGAGCAATAACATTGCAAGGACGGATACAGCACTGAACTGTGCTGCTGACATGTCATAATGCCAAGATCAGCGGGTTATGCATCAGCTGCAACAAAGCTGCTACTCATTTTAAAGAGCAAAACCAATACCAAAGGCATTCATCCCTGGAATCTACTTGGGGTTGGCTTCATTCCCAGGATGGCTTTATTCTCTTTCAGAAATTGTGGGTCCAAAAAGACTTCTGGTCTCTTACTATCTAGGCCAAATTTCTGGAAGTGCTATAGAAAAAGAGCTCTCAGCTTTGGGGATGTTATGGGGGGCAATGGGGATAAGTGACAGTCATTGACAGCTCTGATAGAGCAGGCTCAAAAGGAAATACTATCTAGCTTCACTCTGCAGGAAGGATGGGAGCTGCGGATCCCAAAAAGACTGAGGATCAGGGCGTTCCAAGTGGGAAGATCCTTAGGGCTCTGTGAGGAATGTAGAGGCTAATCCCAGGAAACAAAAATAACAAGGAAGCAACTAGAATAGGCTCTTCCAGATCCCCTTCGCCAGGTTAGAGGATCTGGAATTAAAACGGATACAAGACAGACCAATCTTCTCCCATCCAGACAAGGCAGCCTTAGACACCCTGATGGTCCTCAGAGCTTACCCTACTCAAAGCTTGGCCAAGCAGACTCAGGACTTCCATTCCACGTTCATGACCCTGCTTTTAGCAGCACTGCACTCAATGCCACGGTGAGGAGCACAGTATAAATATCTAGACGGGTGTCTCTCTCCCCTACTTGCCACTGCCCTCAACCAGCCTTATTTCAAGGTATTCACATGGACCGTTGTGATCATCTAGTCTGACTTCCTGTATAGCACAGGCCATAGAACTTCCTCCACAATAATTCCTAGAGCAGATCTTTTAGCAAAACATACAGTCTTGATCGAAAAATGGTCAATGATGGAGAATCGACCACAGCCCTTGGTAAAGAGTTCCAATTATTTCAATGGTTAATTACCCTTATTTCCAGTAAACAGTAGACCTCCATATATCAGCACTGGATGTAGCTCTCTCCATACCTCTCTTTGAGGAAATAACTAGAGGAAAATGCAGGGTATTCCAAACTCCTGTCAGTCCAGAAGGAAGCCATGGGGTTTGGTTTCCAGAGGGTGATCCCTTGCCTGGCTATGAACTGGGCTTCTACTAAATTGCTCAGATCAGTCCCATGAAGTAGGTTTAATAATTAAATGATCCACTTTTGCCGGAAGCCCTTGTAGAGCCCTGGATCCTACAACCCTTTCTGTATAAAGCGACAGGAACTGGAGACTTTTGGACACAAAGAACAATTCCGCTAGCACTTACTTGCCCCATCATTCACTGATGCTGCAAAAGCTTTTCAGAAAAAGAAAAAAACAATCTGCATGAAGATCAGCAATACACATCAGCATTGTCACCTCATTTACAGAATCAGCAACTGAAGACAAGACATCAAAACACTGATCCCCACTTCTGAATGGCACCAAATGACACTGTCCTTCTCTTCTATTCATCCCTGCACAACAACTTGGGAATGACACATTGCATCCAAGACTCTCACCAACATCTCCAGCAAGAATTCTGAAGGCTCTCTCAACTTCTCGCTACTAACAGCCTGGATTTCCAGAAGCCTGACTGGTAATGCAAGAAGAGGGTTAACCATGTGTTCTATCCTAAGCCTATCCTGACAGATTTAGGTGATGCATTTGTCTGAGCTACACCGTGAGTGACCATAGAGCTGGAAGGCATCTGGCTGAGCTATACTGGGGATGGGAAAAACACTCTAAATCCTGAAAGTCACTGCAGTAAATCCTTGCTTTAAAAAAAAGAAGATTCATTTTATAGCTCATGCTTGGCATTTCCCAACTGTTCCCTATACTTGCTGGTAGGAGATAGGGGCTCAGCATGATGTATTGACAGACTAAGGCTACGTCTACACTTGCGGCGGTGCACAGAGGACCAGCTAGATTGGGTATAAACACAAGTGTAGGTGATGAGACACGACTTAGGCGATTCAAGTGCTCCATGCACCCAGCTATACCTTTGTCATAACTATAAAGGGAAGGAAACAGCCCTCCTGTGTACAATATTATAAAATCCCTCCTGGTCAGACACACCAAAATCCTTTTACTTATAAAGGGTTAAGAAGCTCAGGTAACCTGACTGACACCTGACGCAAAGGACCAATAAGGGGACAAGATATTTTAAAATCTTGGTCGAGGGGAAGGCTTTTGTTTGTGTGCTTTTTGTTTTGGGGTTGTTCGCTCTTGAGACTAAGAGGGACCAGATATCAATCCATGCTCTCAATCCAAATCTTTCTGAACCAGTCTCTCATATTTCAAACTTGTAAGTAACAGCCAGGCAAGGCGTGTTAGTTTTACCTTTGTTTTCTCAACTTGTAAATGTTCCTTTTTGCTAAGAGGATTTACCTCTGTTTGCTGTAACTTTGAACTGAAGGCTAGAGGGGGTTCCTCTGGGCTCTATCAATCTGATTACCCTGTAAAGTTATTTTCCATCCTGATTTTACAGAGATGATTTTTAACTTACTTTCTTTCTTTAATTAAAAGCCTTATTTTTAAGAACCTGATTGATTTTTCCTTGCTTTAAGATCCAAGGGGATTGGATCTGGACTCACCAGGAATTGGTGGGGGAATGGCTGATAATTCAGTTTAGGGGTTCACATGCAGATCCTCATATCTGTACTCTAAAGTCCAGAGTGGGGAAGGAACCCTGACAACCTTGCAGCACTCTCTGCAGGCCAAGCAGCACCTCTCATGCCTACACTGCTATCTTTAGCAGTATTGCCTCCCACTACCAGAACCTTTCACTGCGGCGAGGAAAGGCTCTGGCAGGGGGAGGCGGTGAGATAGGCTCCAGAAGCCAGGAGAGAAGATTCCATGCTGCCAGTGCCTTTCCTTGCCACAGTGAAAGGCTCTAGTGGTGGGGAGCTTCTGGAGCCTTTCCCCACTGCTAGACACAGCATGTGGCTACATATATAGTTCTGTACTCTACATGCTGCCTTAAGTGTAGGGATAGCCCAAAAGAACCGAGAGGCAGAATTCCATCCTACGGACTGTGGCAGGAAAGCAGACATACCCTTGGGCTCATTCTTCACTCAGCCACCTAGCGTGGGAGGCAGAAGGGATACCACCCTACCCCAGGGGTCCTGGCTGCTGAGGAAAGAGCAGGAGTGAAACTATAGTTACTGGGAGGGAAGGCAGAGCTGAGCAGGGATGTGGAATACTGCATGGTGGTAACTAAAGAACCCCCCAGGGAGCAGGGAAGGTGCTTTGTAGGGGGCAGCTCTTGGCAGCACGCTAAGAGCTCTCACAGGCCAGATCCACTGTTCTGTAGTTAACCATCTCGGTAAGGGTTATAGAATCATAGACTATCAGGGTTAGAAGGGACCTCAGGAGGTCATCTAGTCCAACTCCCTGCTCAAAGCAGGACTAATCCCCAACTAAATCATCCCAGCCAGGCTTTGTCAAGCCTGACCTTAAAAACCTCTAAGGAAGGAGATTCCACCACTTCCCTAGGTAACCTATTCCACTGCTTTACCAACCTTCTAGTGAAAAAGTTTCTCCTAATATCCGATCTAAACCTCCTCCACTGCAACTTGAGACCATTACTCCTTGTTCTGTCATCAGGTACCACTGAAAACAGTCTAGATCCATTCTCTTTGGAACCCCCTTTCAGGTAATTGAAAGCAGCTTTCAAATCCCCCCTCATTCTTCTCTTCTGCAGACTAAACAATCCCAGTTCCCTCTGCCTCTCCGTATAAGTCATGTGCTCCAGCCCCCTAATTATTTTTGTTACCCTCCGCTGGACACTTCCCAATTTTTCCACATTTTTCTTGTAGTGTGGGGCTCAAAACTGAACACAATACTCCAGATGAGGCCTCACTAACGTTAAATAGAGGGGAATGATCATGTCTCTCGATCTGCTGGCAATGCCCCTACTTATACAGCCCAAAATGCCGTTAGCCTTCTTGGCAACAAGGGCACATTGTTGACTCATATCCAGCTTCTCGTCCACTGTAACCTCTAGGTCCTTTTCTGCAGAACTGCTTCCTAGCCATTCGGTCCCTAGTCTGTAACAGTGAATGGGATTCTTCCATCCTAACTGCAGGACTCGGCACTTGTCCTTGTTGAACCTCATCAGGTTTCTTTTGGCCCAGTCCTCTAATTTGTCTAGGTCCCTCTGTATCCTATCCCTAACCTCCAGTGTATCTGCCACTCCTCCCAGTTTAGTGACATCTGCAAACGTGCTGAGAGTGCAGTCCACGCCATCCTCCAGATCATTAATGAAGATATTGAACAAAACCGGCCCCAGGACCAACCCTTGGGGCACTCCGCTTGAAACCGGCTGCTAATTAGACATGGAGCCATTGATCACCACCCATTGAGCCTGATGATCTAGCCAGCTTTCTATCCACCTTACAGTCCATTCATCCAGCCCATACTTCTTTAACTTGCTGGCAAGAAAACTGTGGGAGACCATTTCTAAAGCTTTGCTAAAGTCAATGAATAACACATCCACTGCTTTTCCCTCATCCACAGACCCAGTTATCTCCTCATAGAAGACAATTAGATTAGTCAGGCATGACTTGCCCTTGGTGAATCCATGCTGACTATTCCTGATCACTTTCTTCTCCTCTAAGTGCTTCAGAATTGATTCCTTGAGGACCTGCTCCATGATTTTTCCAGGGACTGAGGTGAGGCTGACTGGCCTGTAGTTCCCCGGATCCTCCCCCTTCCCTTTTTTAAAGATGGGCACTACAGTAGCCCTTTTCCAGTCATCCGGGACCTCCCCCAATCGCCATGAGTTTTCAAAGATAATGGCCAATGGCTCTGCAGTCACATCCGCCAACTCCTTTAACAACCTCGGATGCAACGCATCCGGACCCATGGACTTGTGCTCGTCCTGTTTTTCTAAATAGTCCCGAACCACTTCATTCTCCACAGAGGGCCGGTCACCTCATCCCCATATTGTGCTGCCCAGTGCAGCAGTTTGGGAGCTGATCTTGTTTGTGAAGACAGAGGCAAAAAAATCATTGAGTACATTAGCTTTTTCCACATCCTCTGTCACTAGGTTGCCTCCCACATTCAGTAAGGGGCCCACACTTTCCTTGACTTTCTTCTTGTTGCTAACATACCTGAAGAAACTCTTCTTGTTATTCTTAACATCTCTTGCTAGCTGCAACTCTAAGTGTGATTTGGCCTTCCTGATTTCACTCCTGCATGACTGAGCAATATTTTTATACTCCTCCCTGGTCATTTGTCCAATCTTCCACTTCTTGTAAGCTTCTTTTATTTCATTATTAAGCCAAGCTGGTCGCTTGCCATATTTACTATTCTTTCTACACATCAGGATGGTTTGTTCCTGCAACCTCAATAAGGATTCTTTAAAATACAGCCAGCTCTCCTGGACTCCTTTCCCCCTCATGTTATTTTCCCAGGGGATCCTGCCCATCAATTCCCTGAGGGAGTCAAAGTCTGCTTTTCTGAAGTCCAGGGTCCGTATTCTGCTGCTCTCCTTTCTTCCTTGTGTCAGGATCCTGAACCTGACCATCTCATGGTCACTGCCTCCCAGGTTTCCATCCACTTTTGCTTCCCCTGCTAACTCTTCTGTTTGTGAGCAGCAGGTCAAGAAGAGGTCTGCTCGGTTCCTCCAGCCCTTGGACCAAGAAATTGTCCCCTACACTTTCCAAAAACTTCCTGGATTGTCTGTGCACCGCTGTATTGCTCTCCTAGCATTGGGTTTAATGCTGCAGTTCTGCAGACACAACTCCCAGCCTCAGTCTCTAGCCTGCACATAAGGGGCCTGCAGCATCAGGCTCGATGTGTGGTTTTATCAGAACAGGCAAACCCTTAATGGTTCAGATCCTCACACCCACTATCCCCCAGGCTTTGCTTTCTCTACCTCATGTCATGGCCAAACCTGACCTCCTTCACTCTCCAAAAGAACCCTCGCCCATCTCTAGGACCTCAATCAAGAGTAAGTGCCCCAGAATGATCCTTGCTCAATTTCCTTAAGGTGGAAAGAGCTTCTCTGATGGAGCCATCTGCCAGGGAGGATGAAAGTCCCTCAGGGTAAGGGTGGGAAGAGAACTACAAGAGGCAATACAAATGGATTCTAATTGCATTAGAAACACTTCTACAAAGACAACAGCAAGCCCCTCCGCGAAGTTAGGAAGAGGAACCAACTGCAGAAAGCAAATTGCTTAAATCTGGCCCTTGTGTTTCAAACAGAGACCCAGACACTCATCACAAGGGCAGCCTTGGGCAGCACTGAGCACTTGGTCCCGCCTGTTCTGGGATTCCTCTGGATCCAGCAGGCACCACTCCTTGCTGAAGGTACAACTGCTGCTGTTTATAACCTTGCATGGAGCCACCTGGTGCATGGAATGAAGTGAGGTAGCTGCTCACTGCAATGACTGGGAACCTGCAGGAAATTCATTTGTTTTTTCTGTGAGGCTTGTCTTGTGTGGGTGCGCTTTCATGGGCAGCTGGATGTGGTTGTCCATGTTGTCCATGGGGGAGCTAAGGGGGCCAGTTGTTTCAATAGCCCACACACAAGCACTATTTAAAGCAAATGCATGACTGGCGACAGGACGAGGAGTGGTGGTGGTGGTGGGGAGCCTGGAGAAGTTAAGGACGCTGGATGGCTGAAACTCAAAGGTATAGAGCCACGAGTCTAGAAAGCTGGTCTCCAAAGCTCAGCCCAGTCAATCCAGATCGCGTCTCTAGTTGCATGGATATCACCTGTACTGATGGTACTTATACAGCCCCTATCACCATAGTCTGTGAGCACCTCACAATCTCTCAATACAGTTACCCTCCCATCCTTGTAAGGTAGGGAAGTGTCCTGCCCACTGGACAATGCTTCTTCTCTGTAATTAATGTCCTCTGAAATGAGCTCTCAGATTAGCTCCCCCATTTCTGATCGTTATCAGAACTGGCTTCTCTCTGGCCTCCTCCCAGCCGCCTGGACTCTAACCTGGCCCGTGACACATTGCAGCGATAGCATGGATTCATGGCCAGCTCCATTCACACTAGGTCAGCTTTACTGCGATTCTGGATGAGCACCCGCTCCCTTCCAGCTGGAGACTGGTTTCTGTACCCAGTGCCCAGCAGTAATCGACAGAAAGACCAGGAGCCACAGGAGCTGCGGCAGCCAAACAGAACACAAGCCTCTGATAGGGGCTTTTATCTGTAATTAGACTGGCACCAGAGAACTGCTGCTTATTAATGCAGCTGCATGCCTTGCATCATGAGGCAAGTCCATAAAGCAGAGTGCTTCAAAAGGGCTTCTATCCACCCAGGTGCTGCGAGATGATGCTGAACTTTCATTGAGAGGTAAACGGGCTTTGCAAATTGCTCCCACTGTCCACTATTTACAGCTCTCTGGGTGACAATCGCCCGCTGCTCCGTGCCTATTGCACACAAAAGGGACATGAACTGCTGACAATGAGCGGCAGAGACAGTGTCAGAACAGGAGAATAAGTGCCAAGGAGAAATTGAAATCAGCCATCGAAGAATGATCATGAATAATTCCAAGACTGAGATGCTTCAACTCTGAATAGTAATAGGTAAACTATTAATTTAGAAAACAGAGTAGGCCACAAACTTGGTCCTTTATTTGGCATTTTGAATATTCTGAACCTAAGAAGCTTCTCTAAACTAGCAAGGGTGAGCCAACAGCAGACTTAGTCTAATTAGATTAATCTAATCTAATATAGGAAAGGGTGGTTTCTCCTGGCCCTGGAATCATGGAATATCCTACATGACACAATGGGCTGGACATAGAGGAGCCTTTCCCACCCCATCCCCTAGGAAGCTTGGGATGGTTCTGTATTAAACACCTTGTGTTGCAGATTAGATGTGTTTTCTCTGTATCTATATATGAATAAAAAAAAATGGTTTCTAGGCAATAGAGGTTCAAGAAAAGACCATTGAGATCTGTACCTCAAAGCTATCCAGGCTTAAATCTTGATCTAAATTCTATAGTTTTCAAAAAAGGAACCATTCCTGAAATGCAACCTCAGCCCACTTAGAAAGCAGCATAACAGACACTTGCCAGTTATCTCCCTGGGAGAAAAATCCAGTGTTTGGTTTTCAGGCCCTTTCTATAAGCTACCATTGTGCACAAACAGCATAATATTCCTTTAAAGAAAAGAATACCCCCACTTCCCCAACCTAGCACTGTGCAGATGGGTGTTCACAGGGGTGGTTCTCAAGCCATGGTCCATGGAATCTTTACTGGCAGCCTGCAGTATGGGATGCTGTGAGATGCAAGGAGCTGGGCGATTGGGGTGTCAATTACTCTGATGTCAGAATGGCTGGAGCTTCAGGCTGGTTATTCATAAAAACAGGGAAAGGAGATTAGAAAGATGTTCCAAGGAGTTAAGAATTAGCTGCATGCCACTGGAACGTCACCACAAACTATGGTTGGCATTGCTCTGCTGGTCTATCTCGAGCCACCCCGAGCTTTGGGGACTTGCTGACACAAGGCTTGCTTTAAACAATATAAAATAAATTAACCTTGGTGGTTTGCAGGATTACACCAAATCCCCAGATTTGATTTATTCTAGAAAGAAGTGACAGTTTAACTAGTAACTGAACTCATTTCTCCGACAGACCCCTTAAAGATAAGTCCACTGCTAAAGAGTGGGAGGCTGCCAGAAAAGCAGCTCCTGCAGGAAAAAGATGCCTTACATGAATGTAGGGCATTCAGGATGTAATATTAAAAAGCTGTAAATGGAATGAGTGGATATTGATGTTTAAAGTCCTGAGCTTAGTATTTGAGCCCCTTGCTAAATTTTATTCCCCCAGGGCATGTCACTCTTTTTGACAGGCAGGAATAAAATAATCCCTCCCCAATTCCTCCTCCACAAAATTATCACCACCATGGTGAGGGAGGGCAGTGAGAATTCTCACATCCATTTTGCAAGATCTAGCTATTGTGATAATGGGCCCTCTCCATATGCCCAAGACAGATTTAGGGACAGATCTCATGCCTGGAGAAGCTCACAACACCCTTGTCCCTCTCACAGTGCTGTCCTGGCATTCAGCAAGAGGCTCTTTCCTGAGGACAAGAGAGAAAAATTAAGGCTAAGTTTGTCAAAGGAGAATAAATTCACCTAATTCTGCTAGGCTTCTTTGACAATCCCTGCTTTAAAGGCATTAATGCTTAAGCACTCTTCCACCCATGGAATACTGGTGTTCTTAAGAAAACCTACAAGGTACATTTGCCTATTAATCAAAGTCGTTCTTTAAACTATACTCTTATCATACTCACCTATATGCACAAGAGACTTGAATCAGCAATAGCAATTGCAGATCCACATCCCACAGATTTCAGAAAAATTCAGTAATAGTTTCTTGTTGAGTGCTCTTATACCTCTAATTAGACTGTATCCTGAATACAAGGCATTTGTGTGATGTGAAGGGAAGAAAGATTCCTTTGGTAACTGAGAGGGAACATGTCTCTGCAATGCTTCATTTGGCTGAGAAGCTGCTTTATCCAAGTAGCAGTGTGGGTTTTTAAACTGGCAACCTGCAGTGCCATTGTTTAGTCTCTTTTCATTTAAGAGCACAACTGCATCTGAACTTCTATTTCTCATACGTGTGGGTAAGAAATAAGAACATATGCAAAAGTTCAAATCTTAAGACAGTCCTGGAGAGAAGCAATGGAACCTAGCACTTAGAGTAGAGTACTGGGAGTCAGGGCACCTAGGTTCTCTCTGTGACTCTGCAACAGATGCTTTTGTGAAAGTCCCCTGCCCACCCTCCAGAAGGTATACAGTATCTCCATTTTATACATAGGGAAACTGAGGCACCGCAATTGGGAGGCTTACCTCATTACCGTATTAAAAGCACTTGGAGATTCTCCAACAGACTGTGCTATCTTCAGAGAATACAAGGTATCAATTATTTCAACAGTACTAATTCCACTGAGAAATAGGTCCAAGTTATGTGACTAGTTCACTGTCTTTCCATATCACTCAATCACCCATAATTAAAAGCAATGTCATTGGGAGCAGTTTATCTATGCTTCCCTCTTCTTTCTTGGATAAGATTGGGGTGTTATTGCTTGGGTTTGGCTCCCCCTGGTGGGGAATTCAATTCCATACATTTTAATTTTTCATGAGATCAGGGATCAGCATTTTGCCTTATTACGTAGAGTGACGACTCTATTCTGTTGCCAACATCATTATCTTTACCAGGCCATAATGCAGCCAGGCATTATGCAAGCTTCACCAACCCAGCACAGCCAATGCTCCTCAGTGCTAACTTCGGGCATTGCTAACATGCTTCTCACTGTGGCATTTAAAATAAGAGGCATCACCGTTGTCCCACTATGACCGAATGCCCTGCACTTCCTGACACATCATCCTGCAAGGTGGCTGAATTCCATGGGGTAGAGGCTGGCAAGCCATTTGCCAGCATCCCTCATTGAGGAAAGGCCTAAGCAAAGTAGCGAGTTTATCCTTGTGCTCCAAAGATGGCCAACGACTAAGCTCCACAGAAGGGTGTTCCATCACTGTCCACTGAGAAACCTGCCCCACTACCGTCATCATCATCATCACCACATTAATAATTTAAATAATGGCATAGACAGTACACTTATAAAGTTTACAGACGATACCCAGCTGGGAGGGGCTGCAGACAGGATTAAAATTCAAAATGACCTGGACAAACTGGAGAAATGGTCTGAAGTAAACAGGATGAAATTCAATACGGACAAATGCAAAGTACTCCACTTAGGAAGGAACAATCAGTTGCACACATACAAAATGAGAAGTGACTGCCTAGGAAGGAGTACTGTGGAAAGGGATCTGGGGGTTGTAGTGGATCACAAGCTAAATGTGTGTCAACAGTGTTACACTGTTCCAAAAAAAACCAAAACAACCCAAACATCCTTCTGGGATGTATTAGCAGAAGTGTTGTAAGCAAGACACGAGAAGTCATTCTTCCGCTCTGCTCTGCGCTGATTAGGCCTCAATTGGAGTATTGTGTTCAGTTCTGGGCACCACATTTCAGGAAAGATGTGGACAAACTGGAGAGAGTCCAGAGAAGAGCAAGAAAAAATGATTAAAGGTCTAGAAAACATGTCCTGTGAGGGAAGATTGAAAAGAATAGGCTTATTTAGTCTGGAGAAGAGAAGACTGAGGAGGGACAAGATAACAGTTTTCAAGTACATAAAAGGTTGATACAAGGAGGAAGGTGAAAAACTGTTCTTGTTAACCTCTGAGGACAGGACAAGAAGCAATGGGCTTAAATTGCAGCACCAGGCCAGTTTAGGTTGGACATTAGGAAAAACTTCCTAATTATCAGAGCAGTTAAGCACTGGAATGAACTGATGAGGGAGGTTGTGGAATCTCCATTATTGGAGGTTTTTTAAGTGCGGGTTAGACAATCAGGGACGGTCTAGATAATACTTAGTGCTGCCATGAGTGCAGGGGACTGGACTAGAAGATCTTTCGAGACCCCTTCCAGTTCTATGATTCTGTGAGCTTTGTCTTAAGCTCTCTCAACTAGCCTACTTGCTGATCCCAGCACTCTCGCAGGGAGTGAAAGGAGACACAGTCCAAGAGAGAGTCAGGACGTTGCTCATGGGAGGCTTTGAAGAGAACCAGCTCCTCCAAGCACACTCAGCGTCAAACAGCTCATTAGTCCAGCCCTAAGTCTGTCAGTTTTATAAGGGGGTTGGCTAACAGCAAGGTGCTACTATCTTTGTGTCTTGTCTTAAACAAGACTTCATGCGTCACCCAGAGCTACGGTGAACTGCAGTACAATTTGCATTACAAGAGTTGTCCATGCTCAGTCACGGAACTAGAACCGCACACTGAGAACAGAAGGAGCATCTGGCTCTGCTCTGGACCACCAACAGTTTAGCAGGAAGACAGATGTTCTAGACACTCATTTTCCAAAGGCAACATATAATAACCTGGACATACCAGCTAAAGGCAAACTCACCTGACCTCTTCACCTGCAAAATCAAACACTTTGGTGATTGTCACTTTTGCCACCTCTTTTGGCTTCTCTGGCTCTTTTACTTCTTCCTGGAGTTTGCTCGAACTCTTCTCCTCTGTAGTCTGAGAAACACAGCAATGACAAATCAAAGAACCTGAAACCTGCAGTGAGACCACCCAATTATGTCAAGTGGCCTATGGACCGCCCCATCAGTGCGAGGCACTGGATTGACAGCTCAGATCCTGGCTCTAGGGGTCACTATCCAAAGCAAGTCACCCACAATAATGGCAAAGGAGATTAGTGGCTCAGCTTGCAGATTTAAATTTGCCACTTGGATTCTAACCCTCATTGCAAGGCCAGGATTGGAACCTCAGACTCTTGCACACCCAGCAGAAAAGCCCGAGGAATCCAAGGGCTGCCCTTTAAGGGACCAAATGCAAAAACTAGCATCAGTATAAAGTTCAGAAATTAGGTAAGCATCTGGAAATTCCAAATTAAGCTTTCTACTACCAAATTACACTCACCTGTCCCATTACCTTTCAACAACTAAAAGCAATGCGTTTAAACAGGGAAAACAGAGAAAATACATCTATGCACAATGGTTACACTACTGCTGCAGTAGAGCTCTTGAGAATTTTCTGATGACTGATTTCTCATCTTATATTAACACTAGTGTTTGCATTTAATTGCCTTAGTTAATTTTATACTTTGTTTTAAGGAAAAGTCTTCAGATTTTTAGCTACCAGGTACGGGGTTAGCTTCTGGTCAGGCAGTGTCCCCAGTCAGAAACAACTGCTATTTATAATGGTGCACACAAATGACAACTGCAAACTTTTCAAACATGCCTGTAACACTTTTGTTTTCTATCCACTGTACAAGTGTCAGACATTTAAAAACAGACATGACTTTTAAGAAATCTAAAACCAAGATTTCGCAAACCTAGCTCAGGCTCTGCACTGAGAATTAACTGCATGTGGAACTTTCAAAGTCCAGCCATTTTTTCGCAATAAGCCTGCAAAAAAGTAGTTATCAGAATAGTGTATTTTTTTCACCAGCTTATTTTTAAAACTATCCTGAATGTAAGTGACTCAAATAGTCAACAGGCACCACTTCACCTTTGGGAAGAGATCAAGCATGAAGATTTCAACCCAACTGGAGATTTTTTTCCTAAAAGTTATGAGCAAATGAAAACCAAGGATTATACAACTGAAGCCATTTTGGAGCCTTCAGATGCAGCTATATTCTGAAGGGTGGCTTTGTATAAATGGCCTTGTGGGGATCTGTGTTTCATGTCGCTCAGTGACTACAGCGCATGTATGCTCAAGTTTACAAATGTTTTTTTCTAGCTGCCAGCCCTGTACACTCATATTGGGATCTGAGAGTCAATCTGGGTTCCTTCCTTTCACTCACCACTGCCTCTACTTAAGGTTTTGGGGGCAAACTGAGCCCTCACTGACTCCTGTTCAACCCTATTGTCTTCAAGGACATGGAAAAGTGACATCAGGAAAATAATGTATTTTAAGGGGGGTGGTTATTGCAATTTAGCAGCTGAAAGCTAGGGGGAGTTACCTCCATGTGACCTGCTACCAGTAAGTGCCAAACCATTTGGATTAGTCAAGTTCATTAGGTTAACAGTAGATCTAGTTAGTTTCTCATTCAGGTTCTTGTGCTGAAATGTTTACAACAAAGTATATCCTGACCAAAGAACCCAAAATCAATGGCTTTATGATGTCAGACTTCTGCTATGGAGAAAAGGACAGCTGGGTCAGAGACTCCACAGTCAAGCAGTTTATGTTAAAAAGCACCACTTCAGAGAAAGGCAGCAGAGAGCTGAGATCCCCTTTCATCCCAGAGTGACAATCCAAACCTGCAGCATCTTCAGGACAGCCTGGATTGCAGGAGGTCGCATTGGTATGTTTTATACCCCATGTTTCCCCTCCTCCTAATCGTCCTTTTAGGAAATGCACATGGAACCAAAGAGGAACAGTGCTGCTCTAGAGGCACTCATGCAAATTACACTTGCCATTTGCAGCTGCGTGCAGCCCATGGTAGGGGGAGTCAGCCTGCCCAACATTTAACAGGAACCTGACAAGCCATTGGCAGCTGGCAGCTCCAGTTCCCCTCCTTCCCATGCTGGACCAGACCTTCCCATCCCACCATCATACTGACGGATTTAGCCAGGACTTCACCACTCTTAGCCAGTGCAACAGGCTAGATGAAGCGTTCATGCCAAAGCCAGTGAGGAGATAGGCCTTGTACCTTGTAGGGACATCTGTGCCCAACTGTACGCTCAGAGAAAGGCAAAGAAAGCTGCTGCTTAGCACCAAAAGTAGCCAGGATAGATCAGCACCCTTTACTCTACGGTATCACTTCTTTCTAACTGGAATAAAAGACTCTGGCTTCAGCACTCCAGCTGGTGCCAAGAGCTCAACCCCATTTCTGACACCCTCGCCCTACAAGGCCACATTCAGGGTAGAGAGAATCCATTGTTTTGCTGTTCAAGACAACACTCAATACAAACTAGAACTATTCATCACCATCTGCAGATTTTAATCCTTTGGATTCTTTCCTTCACTCCATACAATAAAAACTGCCCCAGCCAGGGTTTCTCCATTACCTTGTTAGTCTGTGGACTGGTCAGCTGAGCAGCAGCCGGTGCTTTAGATTTCTGACCCACATCACTGAGGAAACTGGCCCACAGAGCATCCTCTTTCTTCTTTTTCTCCTCCTCCTCCGCTCTGCCTCCTTTCACCTGCCTTAGACTGTCGTCCTCCTCTTTCTCCCCACTGTCGCTTTGTTGATTCTTCGAGTCCTCTCTGTCCCCTAGCACTAACAAGGGGCCTCCTCTCTTCCTTTTCCTGGGAACAGATGACAACAGGAATGCTGAGATAGGGCAAAGCCCCACCAGTAGAAACATGAGCATGGGTGAAGTGACTTGACGATTCTGTATTTAAAGACTGCTGGATTCTAACCGTGAGGCTTCCATTTACCTTCAAGAGGAGACACTGAGCCAGAACCCCACACTGGTCTGAAAGTTGAAGAGCAAGATTCAGAGAATCTCTTTAAATGCTCTATTATATGGCAAAAGCCCATGCTACAAAGACTGGTGGAGATGGAGAACTTGGGTGAGGAAGAAAGCGTTCTAGAGCAGTGGCTCTCAATCCGGGCTATGTGTACCCCTGGGAGTACGCAGAGGTCTTCCAGCGAGTACATCAACTCATTCAGAGATTTGCCTAGTTTTACAGGTTACATAAAAAGCACTAGTGAAGTCAGTACTAACTAGAATTTCACACAGACAATGACTTATTTACACTGCTCTCTACATTATACACTAAAATGTAAGTACAATATTTATATTCCAACTGATTTATTTTATAATTATATGGCAAAAATTAGAAAGTCAGCAATTTTTCAGTAAAGTGTCCTGTGACACTTTTGTATTTTTACATCTGCTTTTGTAAGCAAGTAGTTTTTAAGGTGAAACTTCGGGTATGGAAGATAAATCAGCCTCCTGAAATGGGTACAGTAGTCTAGAAAGGTTGAGAGCCCTGGTCTAGGGGAAGAGCCTGAACCTGGAGGTCAGGAACTGGGCTCTATTCCTGGCTCTGACACTGACTTCCAGCATGGCCTAGGGCAAATCATCTAACCTCTGTCTCCACATCTGTCTGCAGAACAGAGATAATGCTCTTTGACAATCTTCCCTTATAAGTTTGGCACTTTTTGTACTGTCTTTGCAGGTAAGCTTTAATTGTAACCAAAGAGAAAAGTTTAAACTACACCGCATTTTCGTGACTGAAGTGAGGGAGAGAGATTGCGGCTGACCTCAGTGGCTTAGCAATGAAGCCACTGACAGACCCCTTATTATCCCATTAAGATGGAGTGGATTTGGCGTTTACCTGCACACAGTGGCTTTGGAACTTTTTTTGCCTTTTTCTTTGTATGGTTTCTCCTCATCCTCGTCTTCCTTGATCAACTCGCTCACGTCATCTTCGCTGTACTCTCCGCCTGGAACCACACAGCAGCAGGACCCACAATCACCAAAGAAACAAAGGAAAACAAAGACGCTTTTGCTCTTGCTACAGGAAAAAATGGTTTCAAACAACCCATTTGCCAAAATTAGAATCGTAACTATGCGGCATATCCAAGTCTTGCCAGTGGAACCTTCTCCTCTGCCTGCTCACAAAAAGCATGCTGGTGAAACAAGCTATAGGCATACTGTGTTCAAATGTTCCTTAGCAGTCAGGCTTCAGAGGGAAGTGCTCAATTCTATCATGCCACTTGTTTGTCTTATTCACCTGTTAGGACTCGTCTTTTAGATTCTGCCATTTACTATGTTTGCACAGCACCTAGCATAGTGGGGCCTCAGCCTGGTTGGCCTACGTGACAATCAATGTCCAGACACACCAAGGGGAGACCAGAAAGTTTAAATCTCAAATATAAGCCATTAAACCAACTGGTTGCATACTTCGTTGTCGTATTATATAAATACATCAAGTAAGATCTCTTATAAAAGCTTGTAATGTTCTAACTTAATAGTCATTATTAGATATGTAAACAGACCATGGTGATGAATTTATATATTTATGTATATAAAAAACTGGGCTCATAAGCTTCAGTTACAAATCCCAGCAGGGTGGCGTAGCAGGCAAGTGGGGAGGGGCACCTCCCAAACAAGTTATTTACATTAAACCATCTGCAAATACCCATTCATTATCCAGCCCAGGAAAAGACAAGGATGGACCATTTGAGTTAATGGAAAGACAGTGAGACATCCTCAGGTATCATGTCAAGAGGGAATTTCTCCGTGAATAACCATGAGTCAACCATAATCTAAGGACATAGCTACACTACAAAATTAAGTTGACCTAATTTACATCAGCATACAGCTGCTGCAGTAATTACATTGGTTTTGCGTGCCTACACTTTGCTCGTTGTGTTGGTGGTGCACGTCCCCACCAGGAGCGTGTATATCAATTGTACTGTCACAGTGTGGGGCATCGTGGGACGGCTTCTGAAAGCCAGTAACAGTCGATGTAAGCAACACGGTGTCTACACTGACATTGTGTCGACCTAACTACATCAACCTTGACTCTACGTTTCTTGTGGAGGAGTTAAGTCAGTGTAGCAGGGCAGTTATATCGGTGGGAGTAAAATTTTAGTGTAGACACTTCCAGAGTTAGGTCGATGTAAACTGCCTTTGTCGACCTAAATGTGTAGTGTAGACCAGACCCAGGATAATTAAAAAAGGACAAAGCCTTTTAAAAAGAGTCTTGGAGGGGAGGCTGATCAACTAGAAACTGAGGAACAGCTTCTCGAAGGAAAGCTACCCACGAACACGAGATCCCCACTACAGCTTAATGGGAGCACCAGAAAGCTGTTAAAAGACAACAGGTAACTTGTATTAGACACGGGATTTTATCCAATAGAAAAGTATAAAGCCTGAGGGTTGCATCTATATGTTTATTTTCTTTGTAACTTACGCATATCTGCTTTCCCTTACTAGTTCATATTGGAGTCTGTAGGTTTTCTATTTAACTTTTGGTTTAATTTTATCTCATGTAGGTTCTGGTGTGCAAACTGTGTGGAGCATGTACACCAAAATCAACTGATAACTGGAAGGCCGGTTTTACACCTTTGGAACTGATGAACCACAGGAGAATGGTCTGAGCAGCTGGCAATTAAGAACTCATGGAAGATGGATTTGGGGAGACTCCAGATGTTGGGATCACCCTATCAGAAGTAACTAGACTGGTGAGGCCCAAGGTGAGACCATATGCTTGTGGGCTGGCTCTATAACATCATGGATCTGAACCACAGCCACTCGGCACCAAGGCACTTCCAAGTTACAGGGCAAGGGGTGACAGACATCTTACCAGTGTGGTAAAACATCAGCCTATGAGGTGCTACCACAATATAAATGCTAATGCACAGAGACACTTGTTCACCTTGGAGTTGCAGGTGATGCTCTGCACGCTGTTTGCAGATCTTATTATGGATGTATATCCTCATTCTGCACAATCTGAGCTTTTGTTTTTTAAAAAAGCTAATTTTCTAGCCACTATGGTAGCCAAAGAAATCCTTCCACATGTGAACCAAGTCTAATGATGCAGTGATACCTGCCTGAGTCTGCAGACTGCCGCTACCGGTGCTCAGCGCTTCCTTGCAACTGCAGAATGAAACTGACTTATAGAAGCTATTCAGAACGTCTGGGCAACAGTGAAAACTGACTAGAAACAAGCCAATTTCACTCTGAAGCTACTCTGGAGAGTTATGACCAGCAGCAAAGAGAGGTGCTGAAGGCAGTAACTGGAGGAGGACTTAAAATCTGAGGCTGGTCAAGAACAGAGCCACAGACTCTGTAACCACCCTCTGCAGCAGCCAGGAGTCCAGCTGGCCCTCCCGGGCCACCAGCAAGTGCTCTGAGCCATGGTTTGAAAACGACTGCATGTGGCCAGCTGAGGCCCAGTGTACCCTAGAACAGGCTGGCCGGCTCATTGCAGGCACAGCTCAGACCACGCACATTTGTGGCAGGGCTCATGCAGCTCCTTGAACACAGTGAGCTAATCGCCTCCTTTGTCATGAGCTCTAGGATCTACCCACGGGGTGGTCTGGGTAAGAGCCAAGTTATTGTTATTACTCCAGCAAAAGCTGCCCTTCCCCCCCCCCCCACCCCCCTTCCCGGCACAGCCACCTCACCATCACAGCCTCCCAATGCCCCCCCCCTCCCCTGCCAGCGGAGCTCCCCACACCTCTCCCTCTGCCATCACAGCTCCCCATGCCCCTCCCCCACCAGCACAGCCCCCCCACGCCCCTCCCTCTGCCATCACAGCTCCCCATGCCCCTCCCCCACCAGCACAGCCCCCCACGCCCCTCCCTCTGCCAGCCCCAATGCCCCTCCCCCACCAGCACAGCCCCCCATGCCCCTCCCTCTGCCATCATAGCCCCAATGCCCCTCCCCCACCAGCACAGCCCCCGAACGCCGGGACGCTGTGCGCGGAGGTCCCCGTCCCCCCCACCTGAGGGCACATAGTCCTCGTCCTCGGCGGAGGAATACTCCTCCGAGTCCGACATGCTGCCGGCGGCCGCCGCCTGTTCCAAGCCAGCCGCTCAGGCCGCCAGCCGGTACCAGAGAGACGTAGCACAGCGGCCTAGAGCGCCCTCCGCGACTCGCGCCTGAGCTATAAACTCAAAGGGGGGAGGTACCATAGAGCCACGCATTGGGAGGCTTAGAGCGCCCTATTGCGCTAGGAGGCACCATAGAGCTATGCGCTGAGAGGCTAGAGCGTCCCCTGTGATCTCTGCGCGAGCCAGGGAAGAACTAACCGGCGCTCACCTCACTGAGGGGAACCGGAAGGGAACGGACGGGAACATCCGGCGCTACCTGGCTACGGAAGTGGCTTTCCCGCTGTGCGGCGCTCTCTGTCCGAAGGACGCACCAGGCTGCTGCTGGGACCAATACGTCCCAGCGTGCCTTGCGCTCCCCCCGCTGTGGGGCTGTGGTTCAGCCGTACCCGCCGTGGCCTTGCGGCGAGCCGGCTGCCTGGGTTCTGTGCGCAGCTCGCTGCGCCTCTCCACTCCTGGGCTGGGGGCCTGAGGCTGGATTAGCCGGTGTCTGTGCAGTTGCTGCTCGGCACGAGCTGCGCCATTCGGACAGTCTGTTTCCAAGCCACAGAGAGGCCTGTGGCACCTTACAGACTAACCTGCATTGGAGCAGGAGCGTCTGTGGGTGAATACGAAATACTGAATACCTCATCAGCTGACAGAGTTCCATTCCAAGCTGTGGTTGTAAATGCTCGGCGGCTAATAACACACACAGGGCCCCCGCGCCAACCAGCGTGCTGCTCCCCTCTGTTCCTTTATTGCCTTAAAAATAGATGGCCCGTTAATTACCTCCCTGCCCCCCTCCCCGTGCAGCACTTCGGCTCAGGCGTCAGAGCGAAGTCACCGCAAGGGGTGGCCAGGCCTTGGGCTGACAGGCGCGGTGACCAGCGGAGGGAGGCGCCGGTCAAAGCAGGAGGAGCCGTGCGGGGGCCAGCTCTGCGGATGGGCCCGGCAGTCTGAGGCCGCACGTGGACGATTGGTTCTGTAGCGCCCGCTGCGGTCCCAGGGCCGCCCCCTCCCTCCCGGCCAAGGGGACCCAGCACTCCCCGAGCACGGAGTAGCTTCTGACGCGCAGAGCTGGGCGGCTCGAGCCGCTCACGGGTGCGCAGCGCCCTCGTCCCGCAGGGGGCGCACTTGCGCTTGCAAGAGGGGCAGGGCGGGAGGCAGGTCCGAGCGGCGTCCCGCACGCTGCGCACAGCGGGGTGATGGGCGGGGGTCCTTGTCTGTCATAGTGAGAGGCGGGACCCGAGGAGCGAGCCGCGGTGCGATTGGCGCACAGAGCCGTCCGTTCCGCCGGGGCGGGGAGACGGATCGGCATTCGCAGGTGCGGCGCCGCGGCTGCTGCGAGGCTCTAATGGCGGCGGAATGGAGAGCGGCGAGCCGGGCGCGGGCGGGCTCCTGCAGCAGATCCTGAGCCTGCGTCTAGTACCGCGGGTGGGCAACGGCACCCTGTACGCCACCCCGCTGGTCAGCTTCCCAGGTACCGGGCGGGCCGGGCCCCCGCCCCCGCGCCTAGGCTCGGCTTCCCCGCCCGAAGCGGGTTCCGGGCCCCCCGCCCCCGCGCCTAGGCTCGGCTTCCCCGCCCGAAGCGGGTTCCGGGCCCCCTGCCCCCGCGCCTAGGCTCGGCTTCCCCGCCGGAAGCGGGTTCCGGGCCCCGGCGGAGTGAAGGATCCTGCTCCTCAGAGGAGTGTGCTGCTGGCAGCGCTTCCCGATCCGAACGGATCGTTAGACGTTGCTGTTGTGTTACACGGCTCCCTGGTGTAGCAGATGCGCACGGGAGCCGTTTCGTGCACCGTATCCTATATGTGAAATTGCTACGTGTAGAAATGTGCTCCCTGTAGCGGTAGTGACCCCTATAGATTGTAAGACACAGCTTCTGTGAGAAGATGCTGCTTTATTTGTACATGCTTGGAAACTGTTATCATATTTCTATGCCATTATATCCAGTACTGATCCCTGGAGAACCCCACTTGTTATGCCCATCTTATTTATCGTTACGTGCATCTGGGTTTCATTTCCATAGTTTGTTTATGAGAAGATCATGGAAGACAGTATCAAAAGCCTTACCAAAGGCCAGATATACCACGTGTACTGCTTGTAGGCTTGTTACACTGTTAAGGAAAGCTGTCAGGTTGGTTTTACATGTGAAACTGCTTGAAATACATTTTTTTATCAAAGTTGGACCTCTTGCTGCTGCGGGTAGCACGGTCCTGCAGGTGGCATTTTCGCACACATACATGTATGAAACTGCAACCTATGGAAATGTGCTGCTACCTGTAGCACTGCAATGTGATGAAGCTAATTCCTCTGTAGGAATGTCGCCTCGTTGCTCTCTCATTTCGTTTTTGAGACATTTTCTTTAGCCTTTGTCTTCACTGTTAAAACTTAACTTGTCTTGTGTTATTTTCTCACTGCTAATAAAACTAAAGAAAAAGGCCTATGTCTGTATAATGGGGACAACAGATATATTAGACCAGTGGTCTCCAACCTTTTTTGTCTGGCAGATGCCAGACAACGAGCCATGGAGGACCGTGGCGGCGGATGAACATCTGCCAAAATTCTGCTGACAAGCAGCGTCAATAGGCATTGCTACCAAAATGCCACCGACAGGTAGCGGCATTTCGGTGGATGCTCATCCTCTGGCCAGTACGCGGGTGCACTTAGATGCACCGGTGGGCACCATGGCTCCCGCAGGCACCGTGTTGGGGACCCCTGTATAAGACACACCTGGATTATTTTTCAGTGGTTGATAATATCAGATCTTTATCATTCTCAGTATGCTGAGGTGAGCTGAAGTGTCTGTCTTCCCATCATCCAGATTGCTGGATCAATCATTTTTCAACGTTCAGTCTTTGTACCTCAGGTGTTTCTGGTTGTTCTCGTAGGTTGTCATTGTCATCGTCATGACCTGGGTCAACAGCACCCACTGTATAGAGGTATCTGATCATGGTCAAGTAGTCCCCATTGTATAGCACTATCATTCAGAGGGACAGTTTGCAAAAATCATTTCTCTATCTCTTTTGTCCACTACACCACACAAGAGAGGTGGGAGGCACAGCAATTTCTGTGTAGCACCAGGTGATAGATCCAGAGGGGTGAAAATATCTGCTGCTGAAATCAGAATTGTAGCTGGCCTATTTATCTGTCCGTCTCCTGTTAACTCAAGAGTAAAATGTTATACAGATAAAGCTACACAGGATTGTTTCAGTGCCATGTTTATTAGATAACACAATTTGATCTATAACCAATAGCTAATACCTAATACTTATGCACACACAATTCAAATCTTCTGCAGCTGCTGGACATAGCTTGAGTATATAGCTTGATTTTGCAGGTTGGATTTGTAGCTTGTGGCAGCTAACTGGCCAGGAAAGCCAGGCATGAATAAGGGCTGTCTCTCTGTCAGGCATGCAAAGATGCCATTCAATGTTGGCAGCAGAATGTTACCCAAAGTCTTACATCTCACCCATCTTTTTTATAGGCTTTTAGTTTGAATCAATAGTCTAGCTGTGTCAGACTGCCTCTGGTTTCGATATGATTGATCATCCGTCAATTGTACCTTTGTTCTTTTCTTTTGGGGTGGGGTGGACTCTTCTTACTTTGTCAGGGCTGTTGTCTGCATCTTTGGCCATTGGCATTTGCACTTAACTTTATCAGGATAGGCTTCAGCTGGAGATTGATTTCATTATCCATGCATACCTCATTCACACACTTGAATTAAGTTAATGAGGTTACAGCAGGGTTTTGCAAAATGGAGTAAGCATTTTAAAATGGGGTTTTAGTTACAATAGGGAATCTTATTTTAAAAAAAAGTAATGTAATGAACAATTTAGAATGTTGGTAGGCAAACGGGAGTTAAAGTGTTAGAACAGTGAAGTTTGGTTTGTTCATTTGATACAAAATAAAATTTATATTAATAATTGTAATTAAAGAATAGAAACATGGTCATAAATTCAGCTGTACATTGACCTGCAAATAACTCTTCAATCCAGAGGTATTGAATGGGTCATACTTTATGTAATTGTCTCATTCGATATAATTTTTTTGAAACAATATAAGCTAGTGGTTTCAGCATCCAACAGAACATGCCACACATTACAATTAATGTTAAACTTATCAGAATAAAGAAAAGAATAATTGAGTGTAACAATTTAAGGTTCAGAAAAGGGCAACTAAAATGATTAGGAGTTTGGAGAGGGTCCCATATAAGGAAAGATTAAAAAGGCTAGGCCTCTTCAGCTTGGAAAAGAGGAAACTAAGGGGGGATATGATAGAGGTCTATAAAATCATGAGTGATGTTGAGAAAGCGGATAAGGAAAAGTTATTTACTTATTCCCATAATACAAGAACTAGGGGTCACCAAATGAAATTAATAGGCAGCAGGTTTAAAACAAATATAAGGAAGTTCTTCTTCACGCAGCTCACAGTCAACTTGTGGAACTCCTTACCTGAGGAGGTTGTGAAGGCTGGACTATAACAGCGTTTAAAAGAGAACCGGATAAATTCATGGTGGTTAAGTCCATAAATGGCTATTAGCCAGGATGGGTAAGGAATGGTGTCCCTAGCCTCTGTTTGTCAGAGGATGGAGATGGACGGCAGGAAAGAGATCACGTGATCATTGCCTGTTAGGTTTACTCCCTCTGGGGCACCTGGCATTGGCCACTGTCGGTAGACAGGATACTGGGCTAGATGGACCTTTGGTCTGACCCGGTACGGCCGTTCTTATGTTAAGATGCGGCCCATCCTTTCAGAATATCATACCAATGTTGCGTTTTCAGTCAGTTGGATATTGTGGTTATTTTTCTTCATTAGTTTGTACAGACTTGTCCAATTGACCCACAAAGACAAGTTAAAGTTTAGAATTTTACTGGTATCCGCTGTGTTAGTTCTTTTATCCTCACGAGCTGGGAAGTAATAGGTTAAGGTGGGAGTTTTTAACACAGTTAATCACTCCTTAAATATTAATAAACCACACTTAAAATCTGTAAACTGTGTTCCATTTCACTTAACAAAACTATTAACAGGTCCCCCTGTCTTTCCCCAGCGCTGCTCAACTTCAGGTACTTCTCTAGCTTCTGGCCCACAGCTCCCTTATCAGGGCCAGCTGGGCCCTAACTGAGCTGGCTACAGCTCTGTACCACCCAGAAACATATGTAAGGAGAAGGTTATTTTCATGTTTTGTCAGCAGAGGAGTTAAGACTGTCATATCTTTAGCTCATACCTAATCCATCTCACTTTCTGTTAGAATAATAGCTAATAGTTGTTGTTCAGAACATCACAAAGCTAACAGGTACAGCCCTTCGCAGTTCTCAGGAACTGCTAATTTTAAGAATTCACTACCTGCATCAGCGGGAGGTCCAACTTTGCAACAGCAACAAAAAAAAGGCCATCTGATGTAGCTGATTCCTTCAGAGAGCTGTCTTACATTCCAGTGGTGTGAGAAACTGCTGCCTGTAGAAATTAGCTTCATCACATTGCAGTGCTAAGGTAGCAGCACATCTCTATAGTTTGCAGTTTCATACACGTATGTGTATGAAAATGCTCTCTGTAGGAATGTGCTACCCACAGCAGCTAGAGGTCCAACTTTGCTTTTTTTTAAAAAAAAAGCCATCTGATGTAGCTAATTCCTACAGATAGCAGTCTTACATGCATACAGGTTGGATAAACACAGTCAACAGATGGCAGACAGTGAGGAGGGCCAAGCAGGTTAGTGAGTTTTTAGAGAAAAAGGTGTAAACATTATGTGTACGTTTATGCATTATAAGAAGTTTGATCCCATGGCCACAACCACCCTTGTCTGACCTGTTTGGTGCCCAGCATACACTGCCAAACCAAAGCATCTCAAAATACAGTGGGTGGACAGTGGTATATCTATTCATAGTGCATCTCACTCTGAATCTATACAAGTGCTTCTGGTGAGTACCCTGACTGCTGAGGCAAGGAGTCCAGGAGGCATGCACACAAGTGACATAGTAACCATAGTGACTCTGTGCTGACATAATGTGAGTTACCCACACTTAAACTGTAGATATGGCCTTAGGTATATGAAATGTTTGGGAGTATGAGGGTAGACTACAATTCATTCAGGAGTTTCAGCTCAAGGCATTGGAACTGACCTTACTGCATGCTACAGGCTCAGGAACAAAGATTTTAAAATTCTTGTGGTTGTAAAGGTATCTTGGGGTTCATATGTTCTAGGACTGGAAGGCACCTCAAGAGGTCATTGAGTCCAGTCCCCTGCCCTCATGGCAGGACCAAATACTGATTAGACCAGGGGTCAGCAGCCTTTCAGAAGTGGTGTGCGAGTCTTCGTTTATTCACTCTAATGTAAGGTTTTGCATGCCAGTAATACATGTTAACGTTTTTAGAAGGTCTCTTTCTATAAGTCTATAATATATAACTAAACTATTGTTGTATGTAAAGTAAATAAGATTTTTAAAATGTTTAAGAAGCTTCATTTAAAATTAAAATAAAATTCAGCCTCCCCCACCCCCACCCCCCCATCTCCCGACTGGTGGCCAGGACCCGGGCAGTATGAGTGCCACTGAAAATCAGCTCGGGTGCCGCCTTCGGCACTCGTGCCATAGGTTGCCTACCCCAGTCTAGACCATCCCTGATAGACATTTATCTAACCTACTCTTAAATATCTCCAGAGATGGAGATTCCACAACCTCCCTAGGCAATTTATTCCAGTGTTTAACTACCCTGACAGTTAGGAACTTTTTCCTAATGTCCAACCTAAACCTCCCTTGCTGCAGTTTAAGCCCATTGCTTCTTGTTCTATCCTTAGAGGTTAAGGTGAACCAGTTTTCTCCCTCCTCCTGATGACACCCTTTTAGATACCTGAAAACTGCTATCATGTCCCCTCTCAGTCTTCTCTTTTCCAAACTAAACAAACCCAATTCTTGCAGCCTTCCTTCATGGGTCATGTTCTCAAGACCTTTAATCATTCTTGTTGCTCTTCTCTGGACCCTCTCCAATTTCTCCACATGTTTCTTGAAATGCGGTGCCCAGAACTGGACACAATACTCCAGTTGAGGCCTAACCAGCACAGAGTAGAGCGGAAGAATGACTTCTCGTGTCTTGCTCACAACACACCTGTTAATGCAGCCCAGAATCACGCTTGCTTTTTTTGCAATAGCATCACACTGTTGACTCATATTTAGCTTGTGGTCCGCTATAACCCCTAGATCCCTTTCTGCCGTACTCCTTCCTAGACAGTTTCTTCCCATTTTGTATGTGTAAAACTGATTTTTTTCTTTCCTAAGTGGAGCACTTTGCATTTGTCTTTGTTAAACTCCATCCTGTTTACCTCAGACCATTTCTCCAATTTGTCCCTATCATTTTGAATTATGACCTTATCCTCCAAAGCAGTTGCAATCCCTCCCAGTTTGGTATCATCTGCAAACTTAATAAGTGTACTTTCTATGCCAATATCTCAGTTGTTGATGAAAATATTGAACAGAGCCAGTCGCAGAACAGACCCCTGCGGAACCCCACTTGTTATACCTTTCCAGCAGGATTGGGAGCCATTAATAACTACTCTCTGAGTACGGTTATCCACCCACCTTATAGTAGCCCCATCTAAATTGTATTTGCCTAGTTTAGCGATAAGAATATCATGCGAGACCATATCAAATGCCTTACTAAAGTCTAGGTATACCACATCCACCGCTTCTCCCTTATCCACAAGACTCATTATCCTATCAAAGAAAGCTATCAGATTGGTTTGACATGATTTGTTCTTTACAAGTCCATGCTGGCTATTCCCTATCACCTTACCACCTTCCAAGTATTTGCAGATGATTTCCTTAATTACTTGCTCCATTATCTTCCCTGGCACAGAAGTTAAACTAACTGGTCTGTAGTTTCCTGGGTTGTTTTTATTTCCCTTTTTATAGATGGGCACTATATTTGCCCTTTTTCAGTCTTCTGGAATCTCTCCTGTCTCCTATGATTTTTCCAAAGATAATAGTTAGAGGCTCAGATAACTCCTCTCTTAGCTCTTTAAGTAGTCTAGGATGCATTTCATCAGGCTCTGGTGACTTGCAGGCATCTAACTTTTCTAAGTGATTTGTAACTTGTTCTTTTTTTATTTTATCTTTTAAACCTATCCCCTTCCCATTAGCATTCACAATGTTAGGCTTTCCTTCAGACTTCTCGATCAAGACCGAAACAGAGAAGTCATTATAGATGTGTGTTCATTATATTTTGAAAAGAAAAACTGTGAGTGGGTTAAACAAAGAATTAGATCAGTCCCTCAGGATAAGTACATTGGCTATTAGCTAAGATAATCAGGGATGCAGGCCCATGCTCTGCATGTCCTTGAAACATTCTTTGACTGTCAGATGCTGGAAATAGACAATGGGATGGTTCAATGAGTCACTGCCTGGTCTGATTGTTCCCTTAGAAGCAGGTGGCATTGGCCACTGTCACAAGACAGGATACTAGATTAGGCGGCCTATTGGTCTGACCACCAATAGTGTAACTATTGGTGGATTGACTCAAAACAAAGTTTTGACAATAGGCCAGAAATTTAGTCAGAATGGAAGTCATATGATCCAACAGAATAAACATCTGCTCTAAAAATTAGAAGAAAAAATTCAGGGAACCCCAACAGCAGATAAGACAACTTGGGAAACTGCTTGGGGAGACTATGCATTCAGAAACAGTGATAAGGGATTCTTTTGTTTCTGAGGGGATAGATGTAAAATGTTTCACCAAATTAAGTCTCAGGGATTATCTACACTGGCAAGTGAAAGCATTATAACTTGCTGGCTCAGGGGTGTGAAAAATCACACAGAAACACACACCCCTGCGCAGCACGTTGGAGCTCTTTAAAGCGCTAGTGTGGACACGCTCATCTCCCAGTGCTCAGAGCTAATCCCCTCATCAAGGTGGATTACCATGAGCATGGCGCTTTGAAATTTGTAGTGTAGAAATAGCTTCAGTAGGTTAGATCTAGTGTGACCAGATGTCCTGATTTTATAGGGACAGTCCCGATTTTTGGGTCTTTATCTTATCCTGTTACCCCCCACCCCCATCCCAATTTTTCAGATTTGCTGTCTGGTCACCCTAGTTAGATCAGACAAAGAGGAGCTGCATTGATGTGCCTGTGCCTTTAAGAACCCAGCCCTGGGAAGCCGAGGTGCTATCTGTTAGAGGGGAAATTAAAAAGCCCCTCTGCCCCCCACTATTTTTGCAAACACTGGTGCCTCAGTCACACTAAGGTAACTGCTACTCCTCTGCCCCTGACTGTGCTGGGTTTTGCCCTTGGTTACCCTCTGTCAGTACCTCACCCCCAAACTTAACTCTTGCTCCTCCCCCCTGCCCTGATTTTGCCCTTTAGCCCCTCTCCTAACCCTGTCTCCAGCTGTCTGACCCCCCCCCACCAGTAAATTTCCATCTCCTACTCAGATCCTGGGCCCCCCCGCTCTGATTTACCCCCTTTGCCCCTTTTTAACCCCTCTAAATAGCAATCAGCAGATTTTCATGGCTAATAAGGGCAGGGTGAAGGGCAGTGGCTTCAGCAGCTGTTACTGAGCATGCTCAGTTTGTGTGACCATACAAAAAAGCCACTTTGCTCAAATAAAAAAGCCTCTGGCCCCCACAACAAACTGTTTTGCAAAGCGCTGGTGTCTCCGTGCCAATGAGGTAATTGCTGCCCCCTGTGCCCCTGCCTGTGCTGGGTTTTGCCCTCTGACCCCCTCTGCCAGTGCCTCCCTCCTGGGCTTAACTCCACCTCTTCCCCCCCCCTTCCTTATTTTGCCCTTTAGCCCCTCTCCTAATGCTGCCTTCAGCTGCTTGACCCCCCAGACCAGTAAATTTCCGCCTCCTGCTCAGTCCCTCCCCCACCCTCAGATTTGCCCCCTTTGCCACTTTTTAAACTCCGTCAAAAGCAGTCAGCAGAATCCTAGGGGTATAAGGGCAGGGTAAAGGGCAGTGGCTTCAGCAGAAGTACCGAGCATGCTCAGATGTACAGTAAGTAGCACATTCCTACGAGGAGCAGTATCCTTCACTACACCTGCTGCCGCAGCTCCTGCCCACATCCCTTCTCCGGACCCAACCCTCCCCACCCCATCTTTCAGGACAGTCTCCAGCTACGCCCACATCCGCCCCAGACCCAGTCTTTCTCCTCCAGGACCAATCCCCCCATGACGGACCTGCCCCCGTCCGCCCAGGACTGCCCCCGGGCATGTTCCCCTCTTCATGCATCAGTCTGGATGCTCTGATCACATTCTCTTTTCTTTACTCTTTGTCTGAACTAAGCAGTCCCTGGCTCTGGAATCACTCCTGGTCTTTCACAGTTTTTCATTGCGTGACTCCAAGCCCCCGCTGCTGTATGCTCTTTAAGAAAGGGTGACCAGAACTGAGCAAATCTAATTGAGTCGGTGCTGAACTCATCTGCCAGAGCCTGCCCCTAGGGCTCCTATCCTTGCGATCGCTGATTAGGTGATGGCCACACTGGGAATCTTTTGTAAACATGTCTTATAGGTAGGTAAGCTTAGAGAAAAGAGTTGTGGTGTCTCTGCTAGAAAGAAGCTCATCAAATGGGTTTGCATTGCTCCTAGATTCAAGCCAAACCCTGCCAGTCCTCAGCAAGTTCTGAAACATGGTAAATGCTTGGGAAGCAGATGTGAGAAACGGTGACTAAGTGTTCTTAGCGACAGTAATAGGTCAAGGGTCAGAGAATGCTCAGATGCAATCACGCAATGACTCTGACCTTTAAAAATCAATTTGATTGATTGTGTCCCATATGCACCAGCCACCAAAACCATGCTTCCATTTTAAAACCTGTAAGTAAACAGGGCTGGCACCAGCACAGCAAGCTGGTGCTTGGGGTGGCCCAGGGAAGGGAGCGGCACATCCAGGTCTTCGGTGGCGGGTCCCTCAGTCACTCTTGAATTGCTACCAAAGAATGAAGCGGCGTGATAGAGCTGCTGTGGATCGCAGCCTTTTTTTATTATTTTTTTTCTCTTCGCCGCTTGGGGCAGCAAAAAAGCTGGAGCCGGCCCTGTAAGTAAAACCTGCTCCCTCCCTCCCCCAGGCGAAATGAATGTAGGTACCAATGGGGTCACTTGAATCAAAGGCTATTAGTCAGCATAAGCAAAGATGGTGTCCCCTAGCCTCTGTTTGCCAGAAACTGAGAGTAGGAGACAGAGGATGGATCACTTGATGATTACCTGTTCTGTTCATTCCCTCTGGGCACCTGGCATTGGCCATTGTCGGAAGACAGAATGCTGGGCTAGATGGATCTTTGGTCTGGCCGTTCTTATGTTCTTAATCCCCTTTTTTATTCGTCCCCTGTATGGATGGATATCTTTGGCAGTACATCTGCCTCTCCAGCTTTCGTGACATTTGACACCCCATATAGTGAATAGCATTTAAAATACAGAGACTAGTTTACAGTATGAGAAAAATGGGCTGCAGGCTTACAGTGTACATACAGTATCAGTCTGATCCATACAGTCTTTAGATAGTTTAGAGCTCTGGAGTGAAGCCTTTTCTGATTATTACAGTACAGTATTGCTAGTTGAAGCAAGTGTAAAAAGGGGCTGCTCTTTGGTTAGTTGTTGAGAGGCTGGACGCAAGGATGTCTTTGCTTGCATTAAAAACTACTAATCATCTCATTACGGGTTTGGTATCACTTCAGTCACAAATGCAGGTTGTGTTTTACTGAACTTCCTTTTGTTTCAGAGAACAGTGGTACAGAACTCAATTTTGTTTACTCAGTAGGAAGGCTTTTCTAACAGCGATCTCATCAGGAAATTTTAAAAAAAGAGTCCTTGGCTATCTCTCTCACTTCTACACTTGAGACCTCGTTCACCGCAGAATTTAAGCTGCTTTTTTTAAATATAGCACGGCCTCAAGATTCGAAGATCAGAAGGGACCATTGTGATCCTATCTACCTCCTGTGTAACACAGGCCAGAGAACACCCCCAAAATAATTCCTAGAGCAGACTTTTTTTTTAGAAGAACATTTAATCTTGATTTAAGAATTCCATGTTGTTCTGAATGCAGAATATAGAAGTGGCAAGCTTGTTTGATTAGTAAACAAAACCAGGAGTTACAGGTAATGCATTTTGTTGGGACCAACTCTATTAAAATAGGTAAGCTGTTGAGACTCCAACTGCATTAAATAATGGAAAATGTAACAAGCAATAGATGCATAGCTGTAATGTCAAATTCAATTCAGAGGTACAATTAATAACTTCTTTTTGAGGGAGATTTAATTAATTTGTAGAGCTTTTGTTATTTTAAAAAGATTAAGCAGGCCTTGAAAGTGCACATCCATACAGAGCTTGGTATTATAATACAATAATACGTAATAAGACAAAGGAGACGTACAGCAGGAGTTACTGTAAACATCCTTAGAAACAAGGAACAACAGTGGTTCTCAAAGATCATCATTTTAGTCCTCTGGCAGAGCTATCAGGACTCCAGTCCCCACATTCTCAAAAAAACAAAACAAAACAAAATAGTTTCCAGAATCTGTGGTATTAACACTTGTCACGTTACAAGACTTTAAATTCCTTGCTTGGTTAACCTGAAATAACTTCTGCAGAAGTTGTACAGGAGTCTTTGTCAGCAAGCTTACAGGCTGAGTTCTGCTTCAGCATGGGAAGAAAAACTCAAATCAGTTTTTCTGCCAACTTAATTTAACTGCTTCCTAATGATGCTAGAATCCAGGCTATCCCCTGGAGAGAGAACTGCTTCTGAAGTGCTACACTTACACAAGAGTAAAAAATGCCTTCTGTTTCTAGGCATCCCTATTGCTCAGGTTCAAAGGCAGCTGATCTCTAGAAGAACAGGTGCAGAGCAGTAGTACTCAAAGGATCAAAACAAATTGCAAGTAATAGCATAGATTTCTTTTTTATTGTACTCTGCTGTTTGACTTAAAGATGTGGTTTTCAAACAGCTCTTTAGTGCTAGAAATCCAAGCTGTTAACTAATTTTCCAGCAGAAATCGAGCACATAAATAACACAGGATCTTTATGCCATGGCAATTGGGTGTTTTTTCCTCTCAGGGTCAGTACTAGAATTTTTTTTTTAAATACTCAAGATTTTACAGGTGCCCTAGCACCAAAACTTGCATCCATGTTGACTATCTGGGTGAATCCATCTCATATTTAGTCAGTTTACAAATACAACTTTTCCTTAATTGCCAGTCTTGCAAACTCAACTGAGGATATGCAGGTCAAGATGGCTACTATCTGGCTTGTGCATCATCACTAGGGCCCTACCAAATTCATAGTCCATTTTGGTCAATTTCATGGTCATAGGATTTTAAAAATCATAAATTTCATGATTTAAATTTGAAATTTCACAGTGGGGTCCTGACCCAAAAAGAAGTTGGGGGTGGGGGGCCACAAGGATTTTGTAGGGGATGTTGCAGTACTGCTACCCTTACTTCTGTGCTGCTGCTGACGGCAGCGCTGCCTTCAGAGCTGGGCAGCTGGAGGGCGGCGGCTGCTAGCCGGGAGCCCAGCTCTGAAGGCAGAGCCGCCACTAGCAGCGGCACAGGAGTAAGGCTGGCCTGGCATGGTATTACCATCTTTACTTCTGCACTGCTGCATGCAGAGCTGGGCCCTCGGCCAGCAGCCACCACTCTCTGACTGCCTAGCTCTGAATACAGCAGCACATAAGAATGGGTGGCATGGCATGGTATTGCCATCCTTACTTCTGTGCTGCTGCTGGCAGGGTACTGCCTTCAGAGCTGGGTGCCTGGCCAACAGCCACCGCTTTCCAGTTGCCCAGCTCTGAAGGCAGCGCAGAAACAAGGGTGACAATACTGTGAGCCCCCTAAAATAACCTTATAATCTCCCTGTAATAACCCTGTAACCCCTTTTGGGTCAGGGACCCCAATTTGAGAAATGCTGGTCTCCCCCATGAATCTGTATAGCATAGGATAAAAGCACACAAAAGACCAGATTTCACGTTCCGTGACGTGTTTTTCATGGCTGTGAATTTTGTAGGGCCCTAATCATCACCGATAACAAGTGACAGGTCACATCCTGCCTGCAAGGATACCTCTGTAGCCCTTGTCCTGAATGGGGTTGGATGAGTGTAAATGAGGGAAGAATTTGGCCCTGCAGATGTTCCACTCTGCACCAGCCAGCGTAGAATCCAGCTGTAGCTGTGTTAACTCATTGGAGTAGAAAGCAGTCAGTCATGTTGTTGTCACGTAACTGAGCAAGTCTGACTCTATACTGTGAGGAAAATTTTCCAGACTAAGGAGGTGCTGCCATTCTTATTCAGTGTCACTTTCAAGCTAGATCATGGGGTTCAATGCATAGTCGTATTCCTTGGCCATGCCAAAGAAATTGCTCTCCTGATCTCTTCCTTACCTTCCCCCAACCCCCCTAAGAAGGCTCATTTTGTGACAGCGATACAGACCAGTGCAGTGTTCTGTCTAGTTACTGCTGTTTCAGGTTCTTATTCCAAAATATTTTGGTGTTACTTTGATCTTCCTGCAGCATGAAATAAGTTTTGGTAGCATGAAGAGAGTGACAGAATTGTGCCTGTATCTTGGCTCCTATAATAAGGAAATGATCAGATTGTAGATGCTCAAGGCATTATTACAGGGCTGTTTACACTTGTGATGCATTGTAGTTTTGGAAGTGATGAAACTTTCAAATTATTCTGAAATCAGGGCAGGCATTTGCAATGGCTGAATGTTGTCTTAGCATTACCATCCCTAGTACAGAACAAACTTCTGTAGCTGCCCGTAGTGAGATCGCAGCTTGGTCCCTTACATCACGGACATCCTTAGGGTACATGATCTATATCTTGTTTCCTCTTAAACTCTTTAGAGCAGGAGCTTTGTCATTCTGTGTGTTTGTACAGCACCTAGCACAGAGGGAGCCCAATCCTGATAGGAGCCTTTGGTAGCTGCTCTTGTGTTCAGGTAGATGGTGAAGTGTCCTGTCTATGTCAACATCCTTTCTCGTTGCCTTGCAGAAATGTGGTATGGTGTATTCCTGTGGGCACTGGTGTCCTCTCTCTCTTTCCACATCCCTGCGGGATTACTGGCGCTCTTCACACTCAGACGTCACAAATATGGTAGGTTCATGTCCGTAAGCATCCTGTTGATGGGCATCGTGGGACCAATTTCTGCTGGAATCTTAACAAGTATGTTAGACGTTCCAAAGTACTTGTTTGACTGATGGGTGTCTGTTAGTGAGAGTTCACTTCAGAAGCTTGCTAAAGTGGGATGTTATTTCTTCCCCATGAGAAAGGAGCTAACATCTCAAAGTAAGGGTCCTTCCCATGTGTTTTAATCATAGAATATCAGGGTCCGAAGGGACCTCAGGAGGTCATCTAGTCCAACCCCTGCTCAAAGCAGGTTCAACCCCAACTAAATCATTCCAGCCAGGGCTTTGTCAAGCCTGACCTTAAAAACATCTTAAAAAGGAGATTCCACCACCACCTTAGGTAACCCATTCCAATGCCTCACCGCCCTCCTAGTGAAAACGTTTTTTCCTAATATCCAACCTAAACCTCCCCCACTGCAACTTGAGGCTATTACTCCTTGTTCTGTCATCTGCCACCATTGAGAACAGTCTAGAGCCATCCTCTTTGGAACCCCCTTTCAGGTGGTTGAAAGCAGCTATCAAATCCCCCCTCATTCTTCTCTTCTGCAGGCTAAACAATCCCAGTTCCCTCAGCTTCTCCTCATAAGTCATGTGCTCCAGTCCCCTAATCATTTTTCTTGTCCTCCGCTGGACTCTTTCCAATTCTTCCACATCCTTCTTGTAGTGTGGGGCCCAAAACTGGACACAGTACTCCAGATGAGGCTTCACCAATGTCAAATAGAGGGGAATGATCACATGCTTTGATCTGCTGGCAGTACCCCTACTTATACAGCCCAAAATGCTGTTAGCCTTCTTGGCAACAAGGGCACACTGTTGACTCTTATCCAGCTTCTCGTCCACTGTAACCCCTAGGTCCTTTTCTGCAGAACTGCTGCCTAGCCGCTCGGTCCGTAGTCTGTAACAGTGCATGGGATTCTTCCATCCTACGTGCAGGACTCTCATGAGGTTCAACAAGGACAAGTGCAGATTTCTTTTGGCCCAATCCTCTAATTTGTCTTGGTCCCTCTGTATCCTATCCCTACTCTCCAGCATATCTATGTCTCCTCCCAGTTTAGTGTCATCTGCAAACTTGCTGAGAGTGCAGTCCACACCATCCTCCAGATCATTAATGAAGATATTGAACGAAACCAGCCCCAGGACCAACCCTTGGGGCACTCCGCTTGATACTAGCTGCCAATTAGACATGGAGCCATTGATCACTATCCATTGAGCCCGACGATCTAGCCAGCTTTCTATCCACCTTATAGTCCATTCATCCAGCCCATACTTCTTTAACTTGCTGGCAAGAATACTGTGGGAGACCATTTCAAAAGTTTTGCTAAGGTCAAGGAATAACACGTCCACTGCTTTCCCCTTATCCACAGAGCCAGTTATCTCCTCATAGAAGGCAATTAGGTTAGTCAGGCGTGACTTGCCCTTGCTGAATCCATGCTGACTGTTCTGATCACTTTCCTCTCATCTAAGTGCTTCAGAATTGATTCTTTGAGGACCTGCTCCATGATTTTTCCAGGGACTGAGGTGAGGTTGACTGGCCTGTAGTTCCCGGGGTCTTCTTCCTTCTCTTTTTTAAAGATGGGCACTACATTAGCCTTTTTTCAGTCATCCGGGACCTCCCCTGATCGCAATGAGTTTTCAAAGATAATGGCCAATGGCGCTTCGATCACATCCACTAACTTCTTTAGCACCCTCGGATGCAGCGCATCCGGCCCCATGGACCTGTGCTTGTCCAGCTTGTCTAAATAGTCCCAAACCACTTTTCTCCACAGGGGGCTGGTCACCTCCTCCCCGTGCTGTGCTGCCCAGTGCAGCAGTCTGGGAGCTGACCTTGTTCGTGAAGACAGGGGGAAAAAAAGTCATTGAGTACATTAGCTTTTTCCACATACTTTGTCACTAGTTTGCCTCCCTCATTCAGTAACAGGCCCACACGTTCCTTGACTTTTTTCTTGTTGCCAACGTACTTGAAGAAACCCTTCTTGTTACTCTTAACATCTCTTGCTAGCTGCAACTGCAAGTGTGACTTGCCCTTCCTGATTTCCTGCATGACTGAGCGATATTTTTATACTGCTCCATGGTCATTTGTCCAATATCCACTTCCTTAATGCTCTTTCTCTAGTGCCCTCCACTGAGGATTTCAGAAAGGACTCAAATGGAGCACAGTTAACACGGAGCTAGATGATAAATGTGGAATCTAACTGTGGCACATCTAGTCGTTTTCAGACTTGAAATATATTTAACGTATTTTACAGTCATCTGTGTTTGCCTGAAACTGAACAAAGGATTCTGAGTTATGGGCACAAAAGATCCTGGTCTACAGAGTCCCACATCTCACTGAATAAACAGTTTATCTGAAGAAGGCCCATACAATATGCCATTCAATGAGGCATTAGCAAGGTTTTATTCCTTCCCTCATTATACTTCTGGACTGTGCTTGGTATCACATTGCAATGTATGTGTAATGTGATATTGCTGTCCTTCTCAGGATCCAGTTCAGCATTCTCTCTCTGTCTGTCGTACTCCCACCTTGGAGTGGGAGTACATGTCCGTCTCTCATATAATGCTTTGCATTTTCTCCAGTGAAATCCCTTCCATTGGCCCAGATCCTTCTGTAGTATCCAGTCTCCTCTCCTGTCGAAACCTCTCTCCACTTCCCTTAACTTGTGAGGATGGTAAACAAAGCACCCAGCACGTGTATATGTATACCACCTATAGTAAAACCTGCTAACAATGATCTATCAGATAATAAACTCTCAGTACCTCCCTGTTAATTGTGGTGCTGTGACAGTCTAATAGGGTGGCTGGGAAACTAAACCCTCCTTTGGTGGCTGTTAAGTGTGGACTGGCCTGTTGCATAGTTAAAACTACATTAAAAGAACGCTGACGTGTCTCTCTAAGTACACTGTGCTGTTGTAGGCATTAATGAAGTGAAGAGTTGGAGAAGAAAACGTAGAAATTAAGACTCTAATCTTAACTGCTGAATAAAGAGCAATTCTTTCCAGCTCCTTAGTTTTTAAAATGTACTTCAGGTATTTGGTTTAAACAAATGTCTGGTTAATTACTGGAGACTTTACAAAGACCAGGCAAGATTTTGTTTATATTGCTTTTTGTAAGCACAGTTATTTGCTAGCATGATTATTTTCTTTTGTTTAGATGTAAAACCCTGATGTACTCAGTGGTTTGGACATCTAAATAACCAAAACTGAACATAAAAAAATAGACCAGACTGTGAGATTGGCCCTTGCTGTCCATTGCTGTGTATGACTAAGTTTCTATCTCAAACTTGCCATAGCACATTAACGCTCTTTTCTTATCAGGTGCAGCTATTGCTGGAGTTTACAGAGCTGCCGCAAAACAAATGATCCCCTTCGAAGCACTTACTCTAGGTGTGGGGCAGACATTCTGTGTGATGGTGGTTTCCTTCTCACGGATTTTAGCAACTCTATAGCATTCCATCGGAGACTTGAGTCTGAAGGTCAAATCGGGAGGGGAGAAGATTTCGACTGCGTTGCAGAAGTAGTCCATGAATGTGGCAGTTTTTCAATCTCTGGGCAGAAAACTGCATGAGATGAAGATCCTGGACATATCTGGAAGGTGTTATGCCTTTGGTTTTTAAAGGCCTGGTTCTGTCACTGGTTTGGTAGCAGAATGATTTAAACTAGGGAAGAGATCTAATCTGAGGGGTTATGTGCTCCAAATGAAGTTCCTCAACACAAAGGTGGTTTGTTTATACATGGCTTCTGTAAAATACAAAAGGAGGCACAGTAAAAAGGCCTGTCTTGATTTTCTTGTAGCACAGCTGTGTACACACTTTCCTGGAAAATAAGGGGTAAAATATTTTACAGATGCTACTGCAAGCGTTATCATCTTCAAACCAGAATATACTGTTTGAGCAGTCTTTGGTCCGTTGTATACTTTGTTGAAATTGAAGCTAATTTATTAACATTTATTTTGTTACATTTTGGTAACATTAAGTGCCAAGGTTTTTTGAGGGGAGGAGTCATAGGATGGGGTAGGAGGTTAGTAACATTTAGTATAATGTTGCAAACAATGAACTGTTGTAGCAACAGAGAGCATCCACAATGGGACATAGAGAGGTTCTGCTGTAGGAATGTTACTACTGAATGACGTGGCAGGTGCAAAGTTCAGTGAATGCTTTGACCTCTCGCTACTTTACACTTTGATTGAACCTTTTAAAACACTTTTTAAAGATGTGAAATGCAGTTTTTATGAGATATATTAATTGACCTTTCTGGCCCCCCTCTTTCTAATGCTAAATGTTGGGCTTAGTGGGGGGAAGGAGCAAAAGGAGACCTCATTTCAGATACTTGGAAATGGAAATTGGTGCCAGATTGTATTCACATTCATTGCTGAGGCAGGAGAATTATTGTATGTTAAGAGGTCACTATTGATAACATCCTATTACAGTGAAACTTACCAGCCACCATATACCTTCTGCTAAGGGGGCAAATGACCACTACCCCAGCAACAAGTAGTTGGAAATCACGTGTGTATCCCTCTTGATTTCCGAGCCTTGAAAAAGCCTGACTTTGATTAAGCTTTTGTTAGTTCTCCCTTTAAGTACTTAATCTTAACATTTTTACAAGGGCATGATGCTAATTCAAGTCTTAATTTGATGATGTAATAATCAGAGGTCCAGAGATTTAGAATTCTGCACGTGGCTTCCATGACTGCACAATTGCAGTCACACCATGTGCCAGCTGTGTGTCTTAACAGGCCACTTGCTAATGCCGCTGTAGAACCTGCAAGCACAGACTGTGCACATCCTCCATTCTAAATATCTGGGCCTAACTGTCTCTGAGATATCTCCATGGATTGGATGCATCCTTGGGATCCCAGAAAGTGTCAAGGGGATTTGCCCTTCCTTCGATGACTAGTACTGCCAGGAAACATGATCTCTTCTGTTTTTTGTTTTTTAAGAAGAGGATTTTAAACTCTTTTCTCTCTGCACTTGTGAAGTAAAGGCCCTTGTACAGCCCTGTGCTTTCTGTGGGGCTGGTGTATCCCTAGTTCTCTAGAGCCTGGGGATTAACCCTCAGCATTCCTTTCAGGCTATGTAGGATCTGCAGCTTCCCCACTGTTTTGTCATGGTGCCAAGGGCAATGTATTTGCGTTTCTAGATCAATTAATGGAGTCCTTCGGCTTGCTACAAGGGAAGCATCAGATGGGTCCATTAGTAGGGCATCCGCTCCTCAGGAGACACGTTTAAAAAAGTGGTTTTTTTTTTTTTCTCTAACTGAATTTGGTTTTAATTATTTTATTAACAAACCAGGCAAACCAGATTGCTTTTTACATCTAAATTCCTGCTTCCTTTTACAATAACACCCATCGCTTCCTCTGAACCGAGTGCTAGCTACCATAAACAGTCAGAAGAGAGGTAGTGCACTTGTCGCAGCATAAAGAAAATAGTGTCCTGTTGCCCATCAACAGTTACCTGGAGAGGCAGTTTATTGTGATGAGGCCTTCCTAGAATCTATCTAAACTAGGCCAGTCAGCATTAGTCAAAAAAATACAAGCTGTGGTGTAATCTGAGAGAGGCTTTCATGTGAGTCCCTAGTCTGGAGGTGGCAAAGGTTCAAATTATACGTAACTGCTGTTGTAACCCACTGAACACCAAGTAACTTGTACTAAACCCTGGGACTTCTAAACGTATCCTGTGTGTGTTATGCTGCATGCAAAGGGCTGTCGTCACCATTATCCTTGTATCCCTCTCTCCTGGTGGCTAAGGCTTGGGTTAGCTTGGCCACCTCAGACTCTTTCTTTGCCAAGAGTCTGAAAGGAGGAAAAGCAGTCTGAAATGAGCTATGTAAAAGTCACCCGTATCCTGTCCTGTTTCCCACTTACTTCCAATATCTGCACAGCATAGCCCATGTCCTAAACACAGCTTGCTTGCACAGATGACCCTGAATTTTGTTGGGTACAAAATTCCTTAGTCTATAAAAGTCTTGGGTCATGGGGCTCGGGTCAGGTAAACTGAATATCTTAGAATCCTTTCTTTATGGGGGCCACTAGAAACTGGTGTTCCAGACATCTGCAGTGCCCCCTGTGCTGTGTTCCCACTCCCGTGTTTGGATTCTCAAGAGCAAGGATCATGCCCCATGGGAGAGTTTAACAGAAAAGGCTTAATGATGTCCTGACACGAAAGAGCAAAGAATCTGCAGGTCTCACATGAGGACAATCCAGGGGGATAAATGAAGCTGGAGAGCAGGTGCCCTCATCTATACAGCCAGTTTGGGGGACTGCTGGCTCAACAAATCTAGAGGGTTGGAGAGGAAACTTTGTCCTTCTGCTGACTCTTCCTGTAGGGATGTGAAGAAAGCAGGGGTGGGAGGCGAGAGCTGGTGCCAAAAAGTTCTCCTCCTAAAAGGTCTCTCTGCTCACTGGTGCTTTCCATGGCCACTCACTAGCAGAGTTCTTTTGACTGTTAATTGCTGTGTTTGGACTTGAATGAGAAAAACTCATGATTATGAGCTAGAACAAACATGAGGATAAAATGGCTTGGAGCAACTGGAAGACCTAGAAGCTGTTCTATTTTCTACCTATTTAATTTCCTTAACTACCATTTATCTGCTCATCTTGAAGAATGTGAATATGCCTCTTCAGTAGGTATTGAGTGTTGAATGATTTGTTATCTGTAGTGTTTATCTGAATTTGCCCAGGTCCAGCGAATTGTAAATGTGACCAGTCTTATCAATACTGAGTCCCGTGGGCAAGACTGTTCATATTGTTTTGGAGATTCCCCTATCTTCGGTGTTCTCCAGTCTTCTTCTCCACCCTCTGTTGAAATGCAGAAGGCTACAGGGGAGACATCCTTCTCTCTCCTTTCCCACGCAGTAAACCTAGCCCAAAAGGAGCACTTGTGAGCTGGTACAACAAATCATTATTAAAAGCAATGTCTGTCTTCCACCCCCACCATCAAATGTGCTTGCTCAGTTCCTTAATGTCCTTTCAAACTTAATTAAGGAAGTAGAAGAGGCTCACAGTTAATCTTCATCTGGTGTGAATGGACGTAGCATCACTGAAATAAATAGGGCTATGCTAGTTTACAAAAACTGAGGATCTGGCCCTCAGCCTGTACATAAAAATATTTACTGGGGGGGCAGGGAGGGACTGAATCTTAAGAGCCAGTGAAGACGCTGTAATAACAGTTCATGCCTAGAAGGTAGCTCTTTGTCACCAACTTTTTATCAAAGGTCTGTGCAGCTGTTGCATGGGGCTGTTAAAATGATCCAGGCTTGTTTTGGTGCAGTGCAGTTCCCACTGCATAATGGGGCAAAATGACCAAAACTAGCAAAGAACTTGTAGAAAAATGTGAAAGCACATGTGCTGTTGACTGACTGACGAAGGTGCATTTCACCCTAGCCCAGAGGGCCTAATCAAAAGCTTAAGTGAAGCAAAGAGCCTGGCAAGAGGCCTTCTGCACTGGAGTCATGTTATGCCTGGAGCGGAGGTTCGTGGTCCTGTCGTTCACGTGTGTGCTTATACTGTGTGCTGGCTGAACCAAATGAGCCTCCCTTTCTATCTCACTCACTGCTGCAGCCAATATGAGCAAATCTTTGTATAACAGAAAACCATGTAAAAGTAAATTATATTTTTCTACTGACACTTCTAATGCTGGTGTTGCTGTTTACCAATAAACTCTAATGATCGCTGTGAAGCAGACCTGTGTACATCCTCTTTGTGGAGCGGTGGGACAGTGGATAGTGGTGCTTCCCACTCAACTGGTTCCTGTTCCCGTTCCTTTGTTCCTAGTGAGCTAATATAGATAGAGAATTAGGTGAATTTCCTGCTAAAAGCCCAATTTGTTATATATGGAAATCCACACTATCTACCCCGTGCCTGGAGTTATTTCAGTAAGCTCAGCTGGATTGTGCACACTATAACTGCCATTGTAATACTTTGCTTTTCATCAGAGGCTCTCCAAATGCTACACAAGGGTCAGGCAGCATTAGGGGGAAAACTGAGACTAAGCAACATGCCCAAGGGCCCACCAGCCCAGTGGCAGAGCTGCCTGCCCTCTAATTACTAGGCAATCTCCTTTAAAGAAATGTCCTCCTTTTGTCCTGAACCCATAACCCAAAAGGCATCCTTGCAGGACTGAGGAGAGAGACTCAGTAACAGCACTAGTTCAGGCAGAGATGTTTATTCATGAGATGCAGACGGGTGCTGGGGTGTCCTGTGTACACTGCTGGTGAAATCATTCCTGTAGGCCAGGCTCTCACCATGGCACATTTCTTCCTGTCCAGTCCACTACAATCCCATGGTGTTTCTCAGAGAGGATGGAGAGCACCTTCAGAATCCCCTGCATGCTGTCCTCCACCATCAGCTCTGCCTGCAGCATGCACATTGATAGATAGGATGCTTTAAAGTGGGCCCGAAGGCCCACAAGATAGGCTGAGCAGGTAATCACACGCTTGATGCATGAACAAGGGGGGCTCAGAAGGTGGGTGAATGAAGTCAGCAAGCAGGAGCTGGGTGAATTAACCCCCCCACCCCTTGCACTCAGTACTAATAAGGAAAATGCTTGTTCCCCAGGAACTGCTCAAGGCCATGAATTTTGTAATCAAATGCTTCAGCAGGTGCTGTTAATTTACCGCAGGCAATTACATGCTTTAACTGTGGTGTAAACGTGCTTATATAAATTTGTGCTCTATTGAAGAAAGGGGGGGGGGCTGGTTCTGGTTCTCTGTGGAGAACGGGCTTGTTCTTTGTTGCTTGTGTGCATGCATCAATAAAGAACTTGGTTTCGGACTTTGCTGGGTTGCCTGTCTCTCTTGCGGTCAGACAACGAACCTGAAAAGTCTGGGATAAAGATATCCCCGACAACATGAAAGGGGGAGAATGAAACTTCACTCGTGTTCGAAGCACCCACCCATCCTGGCCTCGATGGCAGCTGGCCCACACCTTCCTGTGCTCATTGTTTCTTTCTGGATCACAGCTAGCAAATCCAGGCTGTTGCTGGGAGGTCAATACTTGCCTTTCTGGAAGGAAGGGGGAGCACAGATCTTGTGAACCTGGGAGCAGGCAGGGATGGAAATACGGACCGGAGGAGAAGCCACAGCAGCTGCTGGACCTCCCAAAGTTGGAAGCAGATCAAGTTCTCGTGGACAGGTAGAAGCACAAATAAGAACAGGAGCTGGGGTGGGGGAGACAATAGGACCTGGGGACACAGATGAGGCAGGATGGGGGATGCAGCTCGAGCACATGGGACCCAAGGACATAGGTGAGATGCAGACAGGGACACTGGAAGATGGGGAGAAAAATGACTGGAAAGGGAGGAAGATTTAACCCCATCATACTTCCAGAAAACACAAACCACATCCTTGGTTATTCCCCATCCATCTGCAAGAGTGTGGGTTGCACCAGGGGGGAAATCACAATGGTCTTGTGCCCTGATGATCCTAGGGCCTACTAGTGAAGTGACTACAAATGCAGGTTTCAGTGGGACACTCCCAGCCTTCACAGTGTCCTGCAGCCCCACAAATGTCTGAGGACTCCAGAAATGTCCTGGCTTCTCACTTCATTAGTCAAACCCTGTTTATTTTACAACTACAGCATATTTGTTCAAAGTGGAGGAGTCTGCAGGTGCAAACAGGGCAGGGGGTGCAGGGCATGTTCAGCACCAGCAGTGGCTGGAGTGCGGAGAAAAGCCAAATGAGCACAGATGTTATCAGTGCTATCCATTTGCTCCAAGTGAATGTGAGCAGCGCGTGGCCAGGGGATTTCATTTGGATGATACTAAAGGTCTGAGTCTGGCTAACTTTTCCCACTAGGAAACTTGTCTCGGCATCAGCAGCAAAGCAAAGCACCACTCTGGTTTGAGAAATGGAAAGAGATGGCAATGAATGATTTGTGTCTTGCTTCGGGTGCCTGGATGCCTATATGAACCTTGGGCTAAATTCTCCTCTTTGCTATGTAAGTGCCACTCCATTAATGTCATGGGGGTGGCACAGGTGTAACTAAGGCAAGATCAAGTCCCTTTGACTTAGAACAGAGATGAGTGAAGTTCTAGATCTCATCAGCTGTTTTTCTTCCCTGGAAACCAAAGTAGAAGCTACAAATTCTCAGCTGAAGCCCTGTGTCAGGCAGACTGACCTGGGTCACCAACATTGGTCCCACAAAGTTGATTTTATACACGGCCAACATATCTGCAGCAGTCACTGACTCCAGGGTGCTCTCTGGCATAATGCCAGCATTATTTATCAGCAAATTCAGGCCAGATCCTCCCAGATGGGCCTCAGCTTTCTTTGCAGTGGCCTGGATGCTCGTGGGGTCTGTAGCTTCTGGAGAGAGTGATGATTGGATTTATTACGAGCATGAGCTGGTTCCATTCCTGATACTGTATGAAATAAATATGGCTGAGGTTACAGTGGTTTGTGTTGGAGAGGGAGAGATGTCATCCCTTACCAGCTGAGCTCTCGGGAGATAGTTGTAGAGCTGTGGCTGATTCCTTCAAGCTATCAATATATCACATACAAAAAACTGCATACAAATGGAGTTAATTAGGTTACAAAGTCAAGCCCTCAAATGTAAGATTTGCAGCTTTATAATTGTCTGCACAACCTTAATTCTGTTCCCTTGCCCATCTAGCTGTGCACTGAAGGAGGCATGCAGCCTGTGGAAAAAATAGTATGTGGTCATGTAATTAAGAACTGTATCATGATGCAGCAGGTGACATGAGCAATCTTAATTCTGGCATTTCTTAACATATGGGAGCTTGATTTTGCAATCCAATTAACATTCTTTTAATGTCGTTTTTTAATCTCATTTCCTAGGGGGGTTTTAGGGAATGAAAAAGCTAAAAAGAAACTCTGTTATTTACACCTGTAACCACCCTACTTCATATATCATGAATACAGCTTTGAATTGTGAATGCTTCAGCACAGACTTCTGCCACTTGTCTACAAAACTAAATACATTTGCTAGCAATAGGAGAAGGTTGTTATACTGAAAGGGAATGAGTTGGTGTCGTCATATTCCTGGAGGGATAGCCCAGTGGTTTGAGTATCAGCCTGCTAAACCCAGCGTTGTGAGTTTAATCCTTGAGAGGGCCACTTAGGGATCTGGGGCAAAAATCAGTACTTGATCCTGCTAGTGAAGGAAGAGGGCTGGACTTGATGACCTTTCAGGGTCCCTTCCAGCCCTATGAGATAGGCATATCTCCATGTATTATTTTTTAATAGAATCATAGAATATGGAAGAGACCTCAGGAGGTCAGTCTAGTCCAACCCCCTGCTCAAAGCAGGACCAATCCCCAACTAAATCATCCCAGCCAGGGCTCTGTCAATCCTGACCTTAAAACATCCAAGGAAGGAGATTCCACCACCTCTCTAGGTAACCCATTCCAGTGCTTCACCACCCTCCTAGTGAAGTTTTTCCTAATATCCAACCTAAACCTCCCCTATTGCAACTTGAGACCATTACTCCTTGTTCTGTCATCTGCCACCACAGTATAGATCCATCCTCTTTGGATCCCCCTTTCAGGTAGTTGAAAGCAGCTATCAAATCCCCCTTCGTTCTTCTCTTCTGCAGACTAAACAATCCCAGTTCCCTCAGCCTCTCCTCAAAAGTCACATGCTCCAGTCCCCTAATCATTTTTGTTGTCCTCCACTGGACTCTTTCCAATTTTTCCACATCCTTCTGGAAAAATTGGAAAGAGTCCAGCAGAGGCCAACAAAAATTCAGGGAAGCCTGGTTTGCTTCCCCCTCTCCCTCCAAAAAAGTCAGGAGCTCTTGCTACATGTCGTGTCCCTAGAAAGGGAACTGCGCTGGTGCTATGTATCAGATCAGAGGAATGATCAGACAGGGAGCCCAGCTGGCTTCCTCCTTTCCCCTCCCCAGCTTGTCCTGCTACAGCAGCTCAGGCATCTCCTGGTCATTTGGCTTTGAACCCCCACAGAGGGGAGATTGGAGGGCTGACTCTGAGGAGGGAATCCCACCCCCGAATGCCCTGGCTGATAGCCACAAGATGTGAGTCGAAGCTCTGACTGAGGGGACAGATTCCAAGAGTCAGACTGGGGCTGGGACCTGCTGCTAATGGGCAGTTCTTTCCAGGAGCTACAGTCAGTCGTGTCCCCTTGATCAGCAGAGGGGGGGGGGGAGCAGAGAACATGCCCTGGGCTGGTGTAAGGGCAGGGAGGTAACAGGCTGGGCTTTGCCCCAGATTCTCCATTCTTTCAGCAGGTAGCACTTTTCTGCTGGCAAAGGGCGCTTTGGGATTTGCTGACTCACTGGTGCAGCTGGCGGTTTGCCCTGCCCATTGCCCACAGCCTTGCTCAGCCATGGTGCAAAGGCACCTTTCAGTGATAACAGACAAGCCTGGACCTAGCACCATCTCTGGGCTGTGTAACTCTGGGGCCTGGTACAATCAAGGGGAGTTTACCTTTGCCGCCTACGTGCAAAGCCAGAATCAGGTGGGATCACTTACTCTGCAGGGCTTTGTGTTTGCTGCTGCAGCAATAACAGCTGCTGATAGCCAGGATTTGCACTGGGTGCAGCTGAACTGGGCTGGGCTCTGACTCAGCTGCAAGTGTAGGAAAGGAAACCTGTTCGGCTCCAGGTCAGATATCTTTGGGGGGACAGTGCAGGTTTAGATGCAAGTAAGAAGGGTTCCCCTGGGAAGAGAACAAAGAGGGAACGGTTGGAGCGAATCCCACGCAGGGGAGTCACAGCACAACACCTGAGTGCGCTCAGGTGCACAGCGTGGAGTTTGAACTGCTGAGCCACGTAGACATAGAATCACAAAAGGCCAGGTTCCCTGCTGGTGGAAAAGCTCCACAGAGCTGGGCAAAAGGACTGTGAAGGAGATTTAGAATGTAGGGCATTTCTAGGGTGTTTGGAGAGAATATACCTAGCAGCAGTATCACAAGGTTTGGATGCTTGTAAGGCAAATTTCTTGGAAGCTAAAAGATATTGCATTATGGAACCACCAAAATATGGTCAAAACTTAGGGGAAAACATTTACAAAAAAATCAGTTCTTTTCCCCCGTTTTGCAGTGTTTGAATGAAGTAATCTTCAATTTTAAAAAATTTTTGTTACCTTTTAAAAAACGTTAAATTTCCTTTTTTACATATTTACACACACACAGAGCCCCTTTTTTCCTCTTTCTCAGAAGGTGCAATAAAAATGACTAATACTCAGAGTTTTGTTTATTTTCTCCCACTCTGTAACTTTTCAAAACTTCTCTAACTTTGGAAAAGTTTGCAGAGCAGCAACAGAAAAAAGCAAACTGTGGGATTCTAGATCTTTTTAAAACTCCCTCATCTTTTAAAGGATTCCAGAGTGATAAAGTCGCAGCCTTTCCTTCTTCCACTCTTAACTTTTTTCAGACTTTTTTCAACTTTGGAAGTTTCAGAGTGGAAAGGAGAAAAGAAAATTGGACACTTCCCCACTCCAATCTATTCATTTAGTGGAGAAAAAATTAGAGAAGGGGAGAAACTTAAATATGAAATTTCCAACATTTTGGGGTTTTCAAAAACTGAAAAGAAAATTTTTTCTTTTTTTTTTTCAAAATTTCCTGTAAAAAATGACATTTTATTGTGAAAAGTCTTTTTTGTTGGGAATATACAAAGTCTAACTCCTCAGAGAGCGCCTCAGCTAGGCTAAACCCCACTGCTCTATGGTGCCCATTCTGCTGTTACACACGTGTGATCCCCTTCATTTGAATGGGGTAATGAGGGTAAGTTAGAGCCCATGTTGACCCTGGGTCTTGAAGTTAGTGATGTCTGGGAGCTCCAACCTAAACACCAAATTTGCACAGGCTCCTTAGAGCACCTCCCTACAGGGTTGTGCAGCTGGTGGTACCTGATCCCAGTTTGCCCGGCTGCTGTAATATATCACAATAAACAGATATGTCCTTGGGGACTGATGTGGAATGAGTCAGTATTTTGGACTTTAATGGGGGTGAGTTAATAAAACAGTGATTAAGGCTACAGAATCGTGGCCGTGGGAACCGGAGTTGCATAAGAATGGGGTGGGGGAGCAGCATCCGAGCAGCAGGGTCTGGAGGCACTGGGATTGGCAAAGGACAGAATGTCTCTGGGGTGTGGGGAGTCACCAGAGCACAATGGCAGCACCTTGCACCAACTCCATACACGGCACAGGGCAATGGAGAATTAGGCCCAACACAGAGTTGGGTAAAAGTGGAGTCAGCCCAAATCTGACCTCCTTTTGCGACAGGCAAGATTCCTGGATTTAACAGGGCCGAGGTTTCAGGCGGAGGGGAACGTGCAGCTGGCAGGCATTGTGGAAGACAGTCCCAGGAGGCCCTACCTGCCCTTCCCTGCCCCCTGGGCCAGGTGCAGGGTGTATGCTGAGAGTGTGTGGAGGAGCCAGAGGTAAGCTGGGGGCGAGGGAGTGAGCAGCAGCACTGTCATCCAGTGGGCAGTGCGGGGGGCCTGCGGGTTGCCTATGTTGCTGCATGGGCTGGTTCAGCCCTGGACTGGGAGGGTACAAATGTGGCATAAAACCACCTTCCTTCACCCCTGCCCCCTTCAGCAGATCTGTGAGGTTTATGTTAGTCCACAGCAAAAAACAGCACCCAGCACCCCAAACCTGCAGCCTTGTCTAGATGAGAGAGGTCAGTCAACTGAACTGTCCTCTAGCCTAGGGTTACCATCTCTGAACATTGAAAAAAGAGGACATTCCATGCCCTCCCTGCCCTGCCCCAACTCCGCCCCTTCCCCGCCCCATTGGACCCCTTCCCCACAGTCCCCACCCCAACTCCACCCCCTCCCTGCCCCATTGGACCCCTTCCCCAAATCCCCAGCCCCGCCTCCTCCCCTGAGCGTGCCACATTCCCCCTCCCGCCCCCCGTGAAACAGCTGCCACCTTCCTGGGGTCCAAGTTTCCTGGCTCCCTGCTCTCCAGCCCATGCGCCCCCGGTCGGGCGCTTCCCCCGGCACAGCAGCAGCTGGAGCTGAGGGGATGGGAAGTTGCTTCGGGCCCCGAGCTGGGCATCCCATCCCAACGCGCTCCCACCTGCGAGGCTGCATCCCAGCCGCGGGCTCCCTCTCTGGCCGGGCTGGAGCAGAGAAGTGCTGCATGCGTGGCCCAGGCCTTGCCCCTGGGTCAGGGCGCCTCCACCCCGCTCCCAACCGGACCTGGTGAGGCTATGGCGGCTTAGGCCAGACAGCTGCGGGAGGCTGCACGCGGGCCCTTCCGAGGGGAGCTCGGGCTCCTGGGAGGTGCTGCACGGACCGCTGGCAGAGAGGCTCCTTGCACGGCCGGGGCGGAGCGGGGAGACAGGCTCTGCCAGAGCCGCAGGGGATGCTCGAAGGGGGGAGAAGCGGCCGCGGGTCCCTCCTACCCGCAACTGGCTGCAGAGATGCCACTGCTCCTAGCCGTGGGGTGCGGGGTTGCAGTAGCACAGGGGGAGAGATTGAAGTCCGCAGGTTGCAGCGAGCTGACACCCCAAGAGGAGAGAGGGGCAGTGGGTAGGGTTATCATACCTCTGTATTTACCGGACATTTTTATATATTTAAAAAATCCTCCTCGACGGCAATTAACAACTAAATAGCCGGACATGTCCGGGAAAATACGGACATATGGTAACCTACTCTAGTGAGTAGGAACTGCCTTTGCACCCCCACACATCTAGTGCAATTGATTTCACTGGCCAGTGATCATGTCAGTTTCTCCAATAGTTTGCAGGGGTCACCTTCAGCTGATACTAGCTCGATCAGCAGAGTCCATGTGAACACATCTCCCTGTCAATAGGGTGACCAGATGTCCCATTTTGGGGGGACTTTTTCATATGTACTCGCCTATTACCCTCCACCCCATCCCGTTTTTTCACAGTTGCTGTATCTGTCATGGCAGAAGTAGCCTATCTGGTCACCTTTATGTATCCTGCTGTGGAGGGGTCATTTTGCCTGGGAGCCCCTTACCCATACAAACAGCCCATGCAGAGCTCACTTGCAAGTCATTTTCAAAGTGAGCCCCTTCTCCACTTGGACCTAGAGAGTGACACCTGCTGTGGACAGAGCACTGGACTGGGACTCAGGAGACGTGGGTTCTATCCCCAGCTTTGCCACTGGCCTGCTGGGTGAACTTGGGCCCCTCACTGTGCCTCAGTTTCCTCAGCTGTAAGGGGGAGAAGGATCCTGACCTTTGTAAATCCCTTTGAGATCCACTAATGAGAAGAGCTAGCTGTCACGGAGTCACCGGGTGATGCTCTGGAACTACTCCCTAGGAAGCCAGTCAGGACTCTGCAGGAGCCTCCTCCCTGTGAGCAGACTGTCGCCAGGGCAAGAAGCCTACACAGCTTCAGCCTTCCTGGGTCTGACCTCAGAGCATTCAGCATCCCCATCCACGCCATGTGCTTCCCTCAGCGAGTCCACCCAGGCGGGGCTCCCGTGGAAGCCAAAGGGCCCTGCACCCCAACTCCACAGTCAGCAGTGACTCTTAGCCAGCCAGTAAAACAGAAAGTTTATTTGTCAAGAGGTACACAGCGTAGAACAGAACTTGTTAGCACAGAACTTAGTGACTCTTAGCTAAGTCCATCTTGGGGAGTCCTGGGCTTGATGCCCTGGACTTTGTCCTGCTTCCTGGGCAAAAGGTATCACCTGATCACATCTCCCTGCTGGGTCTCAAGTTACAAAGGGCGCTGGCCATAGCCTATGCACAGACAGCCAGGGCTGGCTCCAGGGTTTTTACCTCCCTAAGCAGAAAAAAAACATGACTGCAATCAGCTCTACCGCTGCTGCTTCAGTCTTCGGCGGCAATTTGGCAGCTGGTCCTTCACTCTGAGAGAGTGTGAGGGACCCACCACCGAAAAGCTGGACATGCTGCCCCTCACCGTTGGTCGCCCCAAGCAGCTGCTTGCTGGGCAGGTGCCTGGAGCCAGCCCTGATACCTACAGACAGATTTCACGATGCATGACAGAGAGGGGACAGTGCACGGTCAAAGTGAAGGAGCTGTGGAACGCCTACCACAAGGCACGGGAGGCAAACTGCCGCTCCGGTGCTGCACCCACAAGCTGTCGGTTCTACAAAGAGCTGGACACAATATTCAGGGGCAACCCCACCTCCAGTGCGAAGGCCTCTCTGGATACTTTGGTGGCTCATGTGCCAGCTGAGAGCAGACCAAGCCAGGAGGAGAAAATCTTGGATGAGGATGCGGAGGGCAGAGGCAGATCTAGGCACCAGCAAAACAAGCAACTGCTTGGGGCAGCCCATTTGCAGGGGCGGCAGCTGGCAGGGATCCAGTCTTGGAGCTGAGAACCTACAGGGGGCCCTGGGAACTGTAGTTCCTTGGTTAGCTCCCTGCCTATAGAGCTAGTTTCCTGGCTAGAACTACATTTCCCAGCATTCCTTTGGGCATTATCAACCGGAAAGGGTGGGGGAGGGAGTATTGTAGCTGAACCCTCATGCTGCAGCTTGCTGTGAATGGAGAGCTCACTGCTAGAGCGGGGTGGCACTGGGAATGGGGAACAAGTGTGACCAAGGAGTAGGAGGCTTTGGCCCAGATATCCCCTTCAGAAGACCTCCCCACACTGGATTAGGGATACTGGTGTGACCTCATCTTGCAGCCCCCAAAGAAGGAATTGGGTGGACTAAATGGATCGTGCCCCTCTCTATCTGAAGCCTAGCGAGGGAGGTACGTGGATCCCACTAGAATTTAAAATGAAAAGTAAAGGAGGGGAGGCTCTGGACCTGGGCAGCTTTAGATACAGTCCCAGGCATGTAGGAGGATTTCCACTTCTGAGCCATGGAAGCAGAAATTGACTTTTCCTTTCCGGATCTAGCTAATATTCAGAGAGGGAATCTAGCACCTGCCTTCCAGATTTGAACACCTCAAAATTCAGGAGCGCTCAGGCTCAGTTTGGGCAGCTGGTACTTCATTTCTCCCAAATCAAATATACTGATCCACTGTAACTTGCTGTAGAAAAAGTAGGATAAAATTGAGCAAGAAATGCTTCCCAGTGGTTATTAGGACTGGAATTGCTATTTTCAACAGCCAGTGCCTTTTTTTCTCTTAGTTTTATTTGTTTAAAAAGAAGACAGTGATATTGCATTGGTAAATTCCCCATAGAAAGAAAGAGTGGAACAAAAGAATAATAAAGGCACCTCAACTTTTCCTCATTTATGGAGGACAGTCTTATAATATGCATCCAGAGATCCTCCAGCCACACAAGCTGAAAATTGTTCCACTTTACTTCAGTTCTGTAACCACACGGGAACCAATCCTGTCTGTGTTCTGTGCACATCCAAAATTCCTACTGAATGACCCGCCCTGGGAGCATGTTACCAGTGACCCAGGGCTGGGCCAGCAGGGGGGTGCAGGTCACGGGCGAAGGCCCAGGGCTGGGGCAGCAGGGGGTGCAGGTGGGGGGGATAGCCCAGAGCTGGGGCAACAGGGAGGTGCAGGTTGGGGGAGGCCCAGAGCTGGAACATTCAAAAACCAGTGAGAGAACACTTCAGCCTCTCTAACCACACAGTGACAGACTTGAAGGTGGCAATTATGAAAAAAAAAAAAAGGCTTCAAAAACAGACTCCAAAGAGAGACTGCTGAACTTGAATTAGTATGCAAATTGGATACAATTAACTTAGGTTGAAACAGAGACTGGGAATGGTTGGGTCATTACACTAATTGAATCTATTTCCCTATGTTAAGTTCTCCTGACACCTTCTATGGGTCATCTCGATTATCACTTCAAAGGTTTTTTTTCTCCTGCTGACGATAGCTCATCTCAGTTGATGGGACTCTTCCAATTGGTATGCATACTTCCACCTTTTCATGTTCTCTGTATGTATAAATAACTCCTGTCTATGAATCCGATGAAGTGGGCTATAGCTCATGAAAGCTTATGCTGAAATAAATTTGTTAGTCTCTAAGGTGCCACAAGCACTCCTGTATTTTTCATGTGATTAAGTTAAGAGCAACAGCATCCTAGAACTCTTGCAAAGTCTGTGTGAGTTCTATGCTACACCTACCATGTGTCTCCTGGGAGAGATACTCACATCCTTGAAGGGATTCTGGGAGATGGTATGGTTAATCTACAGGGGAGATCAGCACTGCTCCTGGGTGCCCAAGGCAGGTGGGCTGAGGGGCTCCATTTTCATGAAGGGGTAGCAGACGGAGTGGGAACCCAGGAACAGTGACAGAAAGGTTAAGGGAGGAACCACAGCTGCACCTGCTGAGACCCAGAGATGCTTAAACCACCTGGGGATCAAGAAGCTGGGTTCCCCCACAGCAATCTAGTGAGTGGGACTCCAGCCAGATCTGTGACACAGGTGCTGTGCTGAAGCCTGTAATCTGGGGTCTTTACAAGCTTTACTGGATTCAGGAAAACCTTGCTGAAGTGGAGAACAGGTAACTAAAGGTCCTTGTGCCCTTGTTGATAATTGATAAGGCAAATAAAGCAAAACTCTTTCAGGGATTGACCTGAACACAGCCCCAACAGTCTGCTCCTGGCCTGAGACAACCCCAAAGCCCAAACTTCATGTCTGCACGTTTTTACACTGACAACAGATGTTTTATAAAGGAATTTGGGATCTGAGCCATTTCTGATGGGCCGCTTTCCACGCTGACCTGCAATGGTTCAATAGTTCAAAACAGTCATTTTGCTGGAATGAGTGTTGCACATTATTTCCAGATGAAGAAAGGAGCATGGAAACTGAAGAGAGACCTTGAATTTCAAGGCAAATAATAGGAACCAGAAGTAGAAAAGATCAGATTTCCGAGAGATTGTTTATAGTGGGAGATTATGCAAAAATGACATACCCAGCGGCACCAGCACAAGGTTTGGATGTTTTGCAGCAAGATTCTTAATTTCCTGGAAATAGAAACATTTTAAAAAACTGTTGGAAATATAAGGCTAAAGGGTGGGTTGCTGAGGAGCTTATGCGGCATTTGCAGCTGTAATGATCAAACTGGTATAAATATGATAAATTTTGAATTATTTCTGGAAGTAAGACTGAAAAGCATTGAGGAGGCCTGATGCAGTAACAAGGCAATGAGCACTGTATATTCATGCTGGCTTTTATTGTGTTCCCAGCCTCTATCTACTTCTCTGGCCCCATCACCATCATGTCTGAGCACTTCACAATCTGTCATGTATTTATCCTCACAGCGCACCTGTGAGGTTTGGAAGTTGTCAAGGCCTGTTCCCCACTCTGGCACTTCGAGTGCAGAGGGTGGAGGCCCAGAAGGAGTTTAAAAATTAATACTGGCCAGTCCAGGCTTGTATTAAACTCCCAAGGATACAGCTTTTCTCTGACCTTGGCTTGGTAAATGCTGCCACCACTCAAATGCAAAAACCCCTTTGAGGACCCAGGAAGGCGCACTTGGGAATTCCTTCCTGGGGGGTACCCTCAAGCCCTTTCGCCCCCCCTCCAGGGAAGAGCTGAGAAAGAAAACAAAGGAAATCAGCTGTTGCCAGTAGCTAATTAAACATGTGCACAAACCTCTTAGGACACAAAAATCCAGTACTGTTCTTAAAAAAGGTAAAGTTTATTAGAAACAAAAGAAAGAAAATACATCTGGAACTTAGGCTTTTTGCTAGATTTAAAAGAAAATAATTACAAGGATTAAGCATCAAGATAGCTCTCTTGAGGTCCAGTTTAAAGGTTACAAGCATAACAAAAGCACATGGGGTTAGCACAGAGGCGTCCACAAGCCATAAAGAAATAAAAAGGAGAGAAACCTAATCGCGTCTTCCTAAACATTCCCTGATCTACTTACATATCTGGGGTTTCAAATGTATAGTTTCTAGGTATGATCTGATGATTTTTCACACCTGGTCCAAAGCTTTTTACAGCATCGCTGCTCTGTCCCCCCTCTCCAGAGAACCACAACAGGCAGACAACAGGGACATTTTTTCCCCCTTTTAAAAAAAGTTTTAGCCTTCCCATTGACTTTTTTGGTCCGGTGTCCACTTCCTTCCTTTTACTCAGGCAGGGAGACTTTTTAACCTTTTACAGATAAAGCAAATAGAGAACAACTACTACGAGAGGGCTTATAGCTGGCTGGCTGGGTGTCCATAAAAGGGAGCTACCCTCCCACTCCTTTCATTTGTCACAGAAGTGCTAGTACCTCCATTACACAGAGGGGGGACTGAGGCGCAGAGAGACTCAGGGTGTGTCTGTACTGGAGCTGGAGGTGCACTTTGCAGCTTGAGTAGACCAAGCCACGCTAGGTCTGATTGAGCTACTGCACTAAAAGTAGCCATGGGACAGGCTAGTAGCACTCCTGTGCAGCCCTGTCTGAAATCCTAGGCATGTATCAGGTCAGCTAGCCTCTCCTGCTGCTGTCTCCAAGGTGACTATACTTCTATTTTTAGTATGCTCGCTTGATCAGAGCTGGCGTGGGTCCATCTACCCACGCTGGAAATTACCACGCCACCTCCAGCATAGCATAGCCTCAGTGACTGACCTAAGGTCACAAAGGAAGTCTGGCAGAGCAGGGACTTCCAGACCCCTGCTTCCCCTCTACACTGCTTGCTTGCACTGTATATTATAAGGCTACCGTGACATATACTGAGCGGCACTGAGCTAAAACACTGCTGTGCTTGCTCAGGGCCAAGCTATGGCCTTAAGGCACAGGCCTGCATTGAGGATGGGTCAGAGCTGCCTTCCCCCTGGCAGCTCTGGGAAACATTCTGCCTCACCCAGAGTGAGCTGCCCTCTGCAGCTGGCCGGCTCTGCTATCTGATGCAGGGAAGCAGTACAAGCTTATGGTCCTACCTTCTCCCTGTCCCTGAGCCACAAGCCCCACACAGAAGTGTGCGGAGTGCCGATGAATCCAACTCTTGTGCCAGAAGCATGAGTGAGAGGAAGGGGGAGCAGGGGCTGGCCACCCTCTAACCCCCAGTGCTTTCCCATAGGAGTCTGGGTGAGGATTAGGCCCATTATTGGACCAGATGGTCAGGGATGCAGCACGTGATGTGAGTCCCTTGATGAGTGGGCTGGCTCAGGTCCCCAGCGTTCCATTCTCTCCTGACCAGGTACGAAGCCATTATCAGCCCCACGGCAACTATGTGTTAGGGCACGTTCAGAACAAGAACGTTTCTGTTACTTGCATTAACTTTCAAGGCCTGATCTTGCAATATTTATTCTTGCAAAGCTGCCCTTGCGATCAATGGGCAATTTGTCTGAAGCAGGGGCGTAGCCGTGTGTGGCCCTGGATAGGCTACTATCCACCCACTTAGCATCTAGGCCCACCCAAATCTCAGGGCTGGAGCTCCCTGAATCCACAGGGTGGGAAGAGGTGAGTCATCCTCAGTGAGGGGTGTGCCTGGAAGGAGTGAGTCTGGATGGGGCTAGCGCTGGGGCTAGAGACCTGGCAGCGCACAGTGCTGGCAAGAGAGGGACATGGATGGATGGGCGGATGGACACTTAGTCAGGATCAGGAGGGGCAGGCGGAGCTCGATCCCTGGTGGGGCCCCCCCTCAGCCCTATGGGCATGCCCTGCAGCTTGTGTGCCCTGGGCAGCCTCATCTTCTGGTGCCTGCTGAGAGGTAAGAGCCAGCTGGAGGGGGAGGCAGGCCCCCCATCTCCTCTGCCTCCCCTTCCTCCCTGTCTCCCCTGTCATTGCCCCCTACCCCAAAAGTCAGTGCTCACTCAGTTTTCCTGTCCTAGCTACTCCACTTGTCTGAAGGAGAGACGGTCAGATAGTGGGGCTTTTTCCCCATGAGAAATATTGACTTGCTGCCAAAAAATCAAAAATGTAAATAGTTCAATTCAGCAATGGGGCCATGGAGTGACACAACATTTGAGTGTCTCTTGCTCCCATTCTCCTCCACAGATGAGGCTCTCTGGTCAGACTGCATGGTGCAGCCTCCCGAAGACAGAGAAAGCCATTATGTGCAGCAGTACAACTCCTCTCCCCAGTGGGGCAACTGTGGTGCATCATGGGAGTCCCTGACCATTGTGTATGATAGGAGATATAGTCTGGCTGGAGAACCAATCTATAGAGGAGAATAGGGACATGAGTAAACCAGACTATGACTCCAGTGAGGGACTGCAGCAGCTTATCAAAATTGAAATATTTTGAGTTTCCCTCAAAATAATTTGGCTTTTGACCAAAACACAACAACTCTTCAGTTTGGGGATTTTTTGTGTGGTCTTGGCAAAAAGTCAAAATGTTACATAGACGTGTAAATGCAGACATGTCTGGCAAAAAAAAAGATCTTTTCAATCCCTGAATTTTCTGTTTAAAAAAAATAATAAAATTTTGCGGCATCATTTTTGACCTGCCCTTGTCTGGAGTAAGGCCCACAGGAACCTGGGCTCACACCCTTCTCACCCCAGGATGAACAAAGATTCTTTTTCTGAACATTCTGGGTCAAATCCAATACCCCTTACTCAGATGAGTAGTTCCACTGACATCAGTGGGATGACTCACATGAATAAGGAGAGCAGGAGCAACCCACACTGAAAAAATTGGCCTTTAGGTTTGTCAGGGGACACCTGGCATAAGGTCCTGTCTGCATCAGGGGCTGCAGCCACTGACGGACAGCCCTTAGGTCCATAACTCAGGTTCACAAAAAGAGGACACAGAAAGGGAGGGGGAACTGGAAGCGGGGTTAAGTTGTCATGGGATGAAAGGGAAGGTCCTTTCATGGACTGAGAACTGGTTAAAAGACAGGGAACAAAGGGTAGGAATTAATGGTAAATTCTCAGAATGGAGAGGGGTAACTAGTGGTGTTCCCCAAGGGTCAGTCCTAGGACCAATCCTATTCAACTTATTCATAAATGATCTGGAGAAAGGGGTAAAAAGTGAGGTGGCAAAGTTTGCAGATGATACTAAACTGCTCTAGATAGTTAAGACCAAAGCAGACTGTGAAGAACTTCAAAAAGATCTCACAAAACTAAGTGATTGGGCAACAAAATGGCAAATGAAATTTAATATGGATAAATGTAAAGTAATGCACATTGGAAAAAATAACCCCAACTATACATACAATATGATGGGGGCTAATATAGCTACAAGTCAGAAAAGAGACCTTGGAGTCATCGTGGATAGTTCTCTGAAGATGTCCACGCAGTGTGCAGAGGCGGTCAAAAAAGCAAAGAGAATGTTAGGAATCATTTAAAAAGGGATAGAGAATAAGACAAAGAATATTTTGTTGCCCTTATATAAATCCATGGGATGCCCACATCTCGAACACTGTGTACAGATGTGGTCTCCTCATCTCAAAAAAGATATACTGGCACTAGAAAAGGTTCAGAGAAAGGCAACTAAAATGATTAGGGGGTTGGAACAGGTCCCATGTGAGGAGAGATTAAAGAGGCTAGGACTTTTCAGCTTGGAAAAGAGGAGACGGGGGATATGACAGAGGTATATAAAATCATGAGTGGTGTGGAGAACCCATAATATAAGAACTAGGGGTCACCAAATGAAATTAATGGGCAGCAGGTTTAAAACAAATAAAAGGAAGTTCTTCTTCACACAGTGCATAGTCAACCTGTGGAACTCCACACCTGAGGAGGTTGTGAAGGCTGGGACTATAACAGTGTTTAAAAGAGAACTAGATAAATTCATGGAGGTTAAGTCCATAAATGGCTATTAGCCAGGATGGGTAAGGAATGGTGTCCCTAGCCTCTGTTTGTCAGAGGATGGAGATGGATGGCAGGAGAGAGATCACTTGATTATTGCCTGTTAGTTTCACTCCCTCTGGGGCACGGGCATTGGCCACTGTCGGTGGACAGATACTGGGCTGGATGGACCTTTGATCTAACCCAGTATGGCCATTCCGATGTTCTCATGTATCCGCAGCAGGGGTGCTCGCTGGAGGTGGGGGTCAATGTCACTCCCTGTCACAGTGTCAGGGCGGCTGGCACAAGCCCAGGACGCAGCAACAGCCATCAGTCAGTGGGACCCATCCACAAGGGCTGAGAGGTGGGGCCTGGGCGGGTGGGATCCGGCAGCTGTGGATGTGAACCAATCAGCTGTGGATGCAGGGGAATGGACCATCAGAAAGCAGACTAACCAGAGCTTTCTGAGTTGCAGCTTGTCTGCTCTGCAAAGCCCCACAGGTTTTCTGTTATTTGAAATCCCCGCCAGGACAGAGAAAACAGGCTTGAAAAAGAGGCTCAGTGCAGGGAAACTCAAATATACGGTAACTCTAACTGCACTAGTGCAAACCCCTAGTGTAGACAGGTAAAGCCATTATGTGCCCCAGTAGAGCTGGAAACTGCGGTACACTGCACTGATGCAAATTGCAGTTTAGCTTGTCTACACTAGGGCTTTACAGCAAGGCAACTACAGTGGAGGCTGGAAGCAGTACAAACAAGGCTTCATTCAATCTGTTGGGATCATTTCCCCCTAGTTTCTCACCTCCGCTCGTGCACTTTCTGGGTCCCAGCAGGCCACAAAGATCCATTCCGGTGGGTTTGGTTCCCCAGGAAGTGTTTAACCAGTCCCAGGCCAATTCCCCGAGTAGACCCAGTCACCAGCACACTGTGAGCTGTCAGCCCTGCCATCTTCACCCAGCTGCTGGCTCCAGCCCTCCACCAACTCGCTAGCTCTCTTTATAAATGTTAGCTATGTGCTGAGTCACCCTGAGTGAGCAGACCTGCCTTCTCAGCACCTGCCTCCTGATGGACCATTGTGTGTCGTACAACAGAAGTCATAAGTCAAATCATAGTGAAGGGCTAGCGGAGATTTCAGAAGGAAACTAGCAGGGAGAGATAAACTAGGGGTACCGTTTTCAGATGAACATCAAAGGTCTGTTCTGGTATATTTGTGGTGCAGAGACACACTCTGGCCTTGTTCTGTCTGTGAAGACAAGCTGCCAGTGGTCCTGATCTTATGAAAAGGGAATCTTGGCCAATCTGGTGGAAAATGCTGAGGAAAGGAGTTGGGGCTTGTCAGAGATGGGGACTGTCCTGTGAGTTAAGCTTAGGCTCTAGAACGTGTGTGATGATTTTGTTTTATATGTAACCCTTTGTTTCCAGCTGGGGCAGGAGCTGGGTGGGGCATTGAGGGCAGAAGCCCAGGTGAGGAGGGGCTGTCCCTCTGGTTGCTTGAAAGGGGAGGAAAGGCCTTGAGAGAGACAGATGTACAGTCAGGCCAGGGAGAGGCTGTGAGAAAGGGCCTGAAGAAAGGCTAAGGTGGGAAGAAGTCCAGGGGGTCTGAGGAAGCAGCGCCTAGCTGCTGGGCACAGGGTCCTTGGTCTGGAACCCAGAGAAGAGCAGGGGATCCTGGGCTCTCCTAACAGACATAGGAAAGGTGGGGCGGGAAAACTGACACACAGAGAGAAGGGCTACTGAGTTTGGGTCTGGGTCCCCAGGCAGAAAGCCTGGGAATGTGTCCCTCCCCACAAGAGAAGAATGACCCTGCAGAGCCTGGATCTGCCAGCCTGCTGCTCCCCCCTCCAGGAGCCCCCTGAAGAGTTTAGCAGGGATAGTGGGCGGAGGTGACACCATTTCCATCAGAGGGGGGCAAACAGCTGGGCTAGCTGCTTCCTCCTACTGGCAATAATGTGTCAGCCCAATAGCTCCCTCTGCACCCCTCCCTGGCTCCCCAAAAACTGCAGGCACCTGAGCAGATTTTCTGTAAACTTCCCCTTATATTTTGACCATGTTTGTCACTTTGGTTCTATAATGTAGTATCTTTCACCTTCCAGGAATGTAAGAATGTGGCTTTCACTCATTAACTGTGATACTGCAGCTAGGTATCCTCTCTGCAACTCCCTCTCCTGGAAACGCCCTACATTCTAGCTCTCCTCTACAAATTTTTGTGCTAAGTTCTTTACTGGTGTAAATCGACTCAGCTCCATTGAGCTTTTACACCAACCCATTTCCACCAACAAGGAATTTGGCCCTCTGTGAAGCTATGTCTACACAGCCTAGCTGTTCAGACTATGGGGGTATGAATAGCAGTGCAAACCAAAGTGCTGTACTTTAACTCTTGATAAATTAGAGGACTGGGCTATAGACACCAAAATGAAATTCAGCCAAGACAAATGTAAGGTGCTACTGTTAGAGAAGAAAAACCAAGCGCACAAATACAGAATGAGGGTTAATTGACAAGGCAGCAACACCGCTGAGGAGGATCTGGGAGCTGTGGTGGATAACAATCACAACGTGAGTCACCAATGTGATGCTGTTGCAAAGAAATCAAATGCAATTGTAGGTTGCATTAACAGAAGCATAGCATGCAAGTCACAGGAGGTGATAGAACAGCTCTACTCAGTGCGAATTAGGCCTCAGCCACAGTGCTGTGTCCAATTTTGGTCACCACCGTAAAAAAAGGATGCATGGAAACTGGAAAGGATCCAGAGGTGAGTGTCAGAGATTCTCAAAGGATGGAATCCAAGCCATATGAGCAAAGGCTGAAGGAACTGAGTATATTTAGTTTGGAGAAGAGGAGATTAAGCGGGGTTATGATAGCTGTCCTCAAATACTCAAAAGGCTGCCATAAAAAAGATGGAGAAAGGTTGTTCTCTCTTGCCGCAGACGGTAGGACAAGAGGCAATTGGTTCTAAGTACAGCACAGCAGATTTAGATTAAGTCTCATGAAAAGCTTCCTAACAGAAGACCAGCAGGACAATGAAACAAACTGCCTAGGGAGGTTGTGGAATCTACCTCACTGGAGGTTTTCAAAAGGAGGCTGGCGAGCCATGTGTCTGGGACAGTTTCGATACAACAAATTGAGCATCTTGGTGGGGATTAGACTAGATGACCCTTGCGGACGCTTCTGGTTCTATGATTCCAACTAGTCCTCTGTGTGGACTCTTCACAGATTTGCTCCAATTCTTCCCTCCTCTGTTTTCTTTCCAGAGGATCCTCTCTTATCTTAAACCTCCACTGTCATCCCTCCTCTCACCTGCAAAGATATCTGACCTGGGGCCGAACAGGTTTCCTTTCCTACACTTGCAGCTGAGTCAGAGCCCAGCCCAGTTCAGCTGCACCCTGTGCAAATCCCGGCTGTCAGCAGCTGTTATTGCTGCAGCAGCAAACACAAAGCCCTGCAGAGTAAGTGATCCCACCTGATTCTGGCTTTGCACGTAGGCAGCAAAGATAAACTCCCCTTGATTGTACCAGGCCCCAGAGTTACACAGCCCAGAGATGGTGCTAGGTCCAGGCTTGTCTGTTATCACTGAAAGGTGCCTTTGCACCATGGCTGAGCCAGGCTTTGGGCAATGGGCAGGGCAAACCGCCAGCTGCACCAGTGAGTCAGCAAATCCCAAAGCGCCCTTTGCCAGCAGAAAAGTGCCACCTGCTGAAAGAATGGAGAATCTGGGGCAAAGCCCAGCCTGTTACCTCCTTGCCCTTACAACCAGCCCAGGGCATGTTCTCTGCTCCCCTCCTCTGCTGATCAAGGGGACACAGCTGACTGCAGTTCCTAGAGTCACAAAGAACTGCCCATTAGCGGCAGGTCCCAGCCCCAGTCTGACTCCTGGAATCTGTCCCACTTTTTGCTTTATGGCTCACCCCTCAGTCTCATTTTTGGATATGTGCATATTTGGTGCTATTGGCCATTTTGAAAAAAAAGATTTTTTAAATGTTGGTTTCATTGATATTTATCGGGTGCCTTAGAACAATATGATTAAATAAAGCTTTCATACCTGTTACTCATTTCTTTCTACATAATGCCTTTAGCATTCATCTTTAAAAAATGGTAGACAGACCCCAGTGAAAGGCATGCCTAACCTTTATAGCAATTTCACTTATTCCATTTACTCTAAATAATGTATTTCTTCATAGCCATGTAGTGGCCTGCTAGGCAAAGCCAAGAGCTGAGAGCTTCTTAACGAGGCTGTGATCCCTAAGCCTTTTAGCATCCATCAACTCTTAACCAGCGGGCAGGTCTACTCAGGGCTACTCAGGGAGACCAGGGCTTTGAAAAGTCTGCTCCTAAGTGACCAGAGGGGGTGGGCACCGGAGGCATGACAGATTACTTGTAATACTGGAAACCCCAGCAGAATTATCAAGGGCTCAGTCTGCAGCTGTGGGAGAGGCCATTTTACTTAAGGTGGCATTTGTTGTTGCCATCTTTGGTGCTTTCAGAGTCAGCGAGCTGGTGCCTAAGGCAGCTGTGGACAGGTCTCAGCATGCACTCAACCTAACATACGTGCAACTATCTGCAGGGGCATTGTCCTTGCACTTAAAGTACTCGAAGCAGATGAGAAGGAAAATGAGGGCTGAGGTGGTACAGAAGGAATGTGCAGATGAGTGCTTGTGCCCTGTAAAGACAATAAGAGCCTTACCAAAAATCCAGGGCCTGCAGCCAGACCCATTGTTCACATGCGGCAATGGCAGCTTCCTGACAAGGTACCAATTTAGTGCAGTACTGAGGAAAACCTTGCACTACTGCGACTTTTACCTGGGTAAATTTAATACTTATTCTTTCAGGGTTGGAGTAGCTGCAGGGAGGTTTGGCACATGGCAGTACAGGCCATAGGGCACTGGAAATCAAGATGTACAGGGCTTGACGGCCGCACCGAGGAAAAGAGGCCAGGGAATGCCAAAATGTAACTGCACTTGTTTCAGGAGCTACCCACAGTGTCTGCACCGTGTGGATCTGTGGGCACTCCATAGTGCATTGGGCCCACAAGAGGGCAGGCAGGATAGCAGCCGGATCTCACCTGGGCTTCAGGGCCAAAGTACACATCCAGAAGAGGTATGCAGTGAGATCAACTCATTGCACTTCTGCTCTCTCCGTCAGGCCAGGGCTGGGAGCAGACTCAACCTGTATGGAGAGAGCTAGAAGGAAAGTAGGGCACCAAGATATTCGGTGATCCAGCAAGGGGACTTCTGTTACAATTGGCCAGGGCCGGATTAACTTTTTGTGGGCCCAGCGCCAAACATATCTGTGGGCCCCTCCGGGGAATGAAGGGAACAGGGGTAAGAGCACAGCGGGCAGGGTGGATTTGATTTAAATCACTAGTCAGGAAGACTCAATTTAATCATGATTTTCTACATGAAAGTGCATTCTTGTTATAACCTTAATACATATTCTTCACAATTCGGAGATAGATGTAGGTTTCATTTTTAGAAGGTATGCACTATACATTTTTAAACAGTGATTTATTTTGAAAACTTTTCAGATGAGTTTTACAGTGATATCAGAAAATGAATAATGGTTTGGTTCTTTCATTTACCAAAGATAATTGGAGCAGATATTTATGAAGTCATTAGGAGGTGAACTATCTCCAATTCAACAGGTTAATCACTAATATTTGGGAGATTTTCTTGCCAGCTGTATTAGGAAGAGAACATCACCAGACAGACATTTAAGTTGTTTTATTTAACTAAAACAACCACGTTAAGTATTCTGGATTTTTTTCTTCAACAGCAAACGTAATATTTTAACAAAAAAGCATATGTCCCTCCCGTCTCACATTTATCTCCAGACTTCTTGTCCTTGTCCAGATCTATTCCGCCCCCAACAATCTTCTATTCATTGAACTTTTTCACTTTTAAAGAGAGATTGACTCTCTATACACAAATTTGCAGAGGGACAATAGCATTGAGGTCTGTTATTTCTCACGTCTATATATTATTTATTTATTTTAAAACATTTTTGCTGTTAACAAGCATGTTACCTCTGGAGACACAAATCCACAGTTTGAGAACTGCAAAACTATTCATCTCTGATGGTTTCTTCTAGAATGAGCACTGCGTCCTATTGGGTAGATGGAAAGATTAAGCTAAATAATCTATACAAATGCCTGTGGAACCCCATAAAATTGGGTTCCTAATCCATGAACTATTAGAACTCATTTACAAAACTTTTCTTAAACATTACATGAATATATTGTCTCATACTATAGAATTAGAATTTATAATTCCTATTCCATGATGAGCTATAACGTATCTTAATAATCCATTTTAAATTTTAAAAAAAATCTGATTTTTTGATTTTTAAAAAAAAATCATTTTTATCCACCCTGACAGCAGGGAATAGTGTGGGGGAGGGGAATGATTGGTCCCCAGCTGGAGCAAGGCAGGGGCCAGGGGCAAGAGCACAGCGGGGCATGTGGGGGGAAGGATTGGTCCCCGCTAGAGCGAGGCAGGGGTCAGGGGCAAGATGAGCATAGTGGGGCATGGGGAGAGGATTAGTCCCTGCTGACTGAAGTAAGGCAGGGGATGGGGGCAAAAGCACAGCGGGGCGGGAGCTAGGGTTGGTCCCTGGAGCAAGGGAGGGGCCGGGGGTAAACTGCAAGTGCAGCAGGGCTCGGGAGGAGATAAACAGGATCTCTCCCACCCCTGCCCACATAGAGCGGGTATCTACCGTCTCCCTGGTTCTAACCCATTCTCTTTGTCTCTCTCTCTGCACTGAGCTGAGGGTGGGGGTGCACTGAGCACAGTGCTGGGGGTGCAAGGTCTAGGAGGGAGTTAGGATGCAGGAGCAGGCTGAGGGTTGGGATGCAGAGTCTGGCCAGGAGATAGGGTGAGGGAGGGGGCTCAGGGTTGGGGCAGGAGGCTGGGGTGTGGAGCGCTTACCTGGAGCAGTTCCCATTTGGTGCAAGGGGTACAGGTAGGAATGTGTGTGCAGGATGTTCCGTTTGGTGCTCAGGGTGGGGGTAGGGATGTGGGGAGGTGCAAGTGTCAGGGCATGGGGGCTGGGAGGGGCTGGGGATATGGGGGTTGCAGGAGTGAGGACTGGGGGCTGGGGGTCTGTGAGGGGGTGCAGGAGTCAGGGAAGAGGGCTGGAGGATGTGGGCTGGGGTTGTTGGAGTGTTCCCACCCCCTGCCCTGAGCACCTCAGGGCAGGGGGCTGGAGGAGGTATGTCCTGATTCCACCCCCTTCCCCAAGGCCCTGTCCCCACCTCTTCCCCACCTCCTCCTCCAAGCAGCAAGCGAGTTGTGGCTCCGCTCCTCCCCCTCCCTCATGCCAGCCAACAGCGGTTTGTCGGCGGGGAGAGGGAGGGAGAGGGGGAGCGGAGGGGGAAAGAGGCAGGGGAGGAGCTTGGCTGCCGGCGGAGCCTGCCCTGCTGGAGCAGGAGCTCCAGGAGCCAGCGGTACCAAGCCTCTGCCCCCGCAGGAGAGAGCAGGGGACAGGGGGCAAAGAAGAGTAGGCTGGGCCGGGGCCTCTTTGGAGAGGGGGCCCATGCCATGGTAAATCTGCTACTGCAATTGGCCAAAATTTTCAGGGATGATGGGTTACATCGGGGTGGTGTTACCAGCCAGTGTGGTCGGTGGGCTAGGCTGGTTTCCGGTGCCATTAAATGAAGAAAATGAATGGTTCCGACAGGTAAAAGATCTGGGATTTTGGTGACGGGCCTTCAGCTCATGAGATAGGATGATGTCACAACCCAATGGCCCCACTCCCTCAGGGGGTCCCCTGGGGAGGCAAATCAGCATTGTATGTTGCTAACACTATTGCAAGACATTTTTGGGAAGGTTAAGGGTGTGAGTGTGGAGTGAAATATTCCTTTGAAGGTTGTGAGAGGCTGAAGAGGGAGGAAGAGAGAGACAGAAATGGGTTAACTCAACTCTCAAGCTAGGTCCAGCAGAGATAAGACGCTGACTCCAGCCCAAGGCCACAGCACACAACTGACTCTCGGTTGCCTGCCAAGACAGACGGGGGCCTGGATTCCAAACCTGACCAGCTGTGAGAAAGGAGGCTTCAGCTGAACTGACCTGCAGGGGCTGCAAAAACAAGGGAGACAGGGAAGGCCAGCAAGGGGGAAAACAACGGTTTTGGCATCCCAAACAACAGTTTTCGTATCCCAGAAGCCGGTGTGTTTTGGAAAAGCTGAGGAAGCCACGGAAGGCTGGTTTGGACTGGTACAAAGAGCACGGGGGACAGAGGTCCCTGAACGAGACGTCCCCAAGAGACTCCAGGACTTAAAACCCTCTCGGGAGCTAAAGCAACTCGGAGATCAACAGCAAACCCTGGATGACCTGTGCACAGGACAGAACTCCCATGCACCTCTTCCCCTCATTCTTCATATGTTACACTCAGGCTTGGCCAGCCCCAGGTAGTGCATGTGTGAGTATGAAAGTGGGTTAGGACTTGGGGCACTAACGCTTTCTTCCTTCCTCTGAGTGACGTGGGGAACCCCCAGCACTCTCCACTGTTATTTTATTATTTTATTAATAAATTAGAATTGGAAAAGGTACAGCCGAAGGGCAACAAAAATTATAAGAGCTTCCATATGAGGAGAGATTAAAAAGATTGGGACTGGTGTCGGGGAAAAAACCACCACCCAGTTGGTTTGATCAGACAGCCTGAGACGCCTTTATTTCATACAAGAATATATGCAGGGAGAGACAGCATAGACCAAACGCAAGAGGCTGGCTGCTGCTCTACATGTTACAAATTTTACCAGGCTTATAAAGATTAAAACCGCAAAACGTAGCACGCTGGTTACACATGTTATTTGCCTTATTTGGAATATAATGATAACAAGCAAGCTGACCAATTAATTTTCCATCTATGGCAAAACCCCAATCTTCCATCTATGGCTTTTCCTGTTATTGTCTTTGCCAGTCAAGTCTGCGGTTTGACCGTTCTATTACTTTTTCTTATAACTCAGCTGTTATAACTTAACAGATCTCCTGGTTCCCCTTTATCCAATTCTAGTTCCTCTTTTTGGGGCCCTGACCACATCTTTTTGCCTCAGCGTGCCCTTTGTACAGAAAAACAAGTTTAGCAGGAGTTAAAACTCTTGCTTCTAGCTAAGGGCCTACTCTTACTCTATTCTCAGCAAAAAGCCTGGGGCCTTGGGTAAGGTGGGGTCGGGGGGGTTTCCCTAACACTGGTCATCTTAGAAAAGAGACGACTAAGGGGGGAGATGATAGAGGACTATAAAATCATGAGTGGCATGGAGACATGAATAGGGAAGTGTTATCTACCCCTTCATGTAACACCAGAACCAGATGTTAGGAGGCTTATTCCTTCACCCTCTCACTTCCCGGGTCCTTCTCACATGAACAGAGAGCAACAACACCCAAAGTCCGAAGGTGCAAACAATTAGATGTTTATTGGAGTGAACGTCCAGCAAGCGTGATTCCAGTTTCCTTCCTCTGACACCAGAGTGTTGCCTATGTCCCTGTTCCCATTTCCTGTTCCCATTCCCCTCCTTAGCGAAACATGTTTCCAATTCCCTACCTCCATTCCTTGTTCCCATTCCCCCCCTTACTTCCTGATTGACTGCAGACTATATAGTAACACTTGAGTTCTGCCTAGCTATACCTTAACCAATCATTTTACTGAAATTTAACTAACCAATCCTAACATATTGTAACATGATTATCTAACCAATTATATCCCACCACCTTAATTGGTTTACACCTAACAAAATTAATTATACAGCAGACAGAAACAATCACAGAACCAGACAGATTATACAGACAAACAATAGGGAGGTGGAGTCTACAGTGAGAACAATACAGAAATGAGGGTTTCACATCCCAGCTCTTGATAAATGAGTTCTTGCCAGACAGGATGCTACCAAACTAAGTTTCCTTTTACATCTCCTAGGCTCTTTCCTTTCTCTGGAGGTGACAGGACTATCAGGACAGGATTGTATTCCTAAGAGCCCAATAGCACCTTATGACTAGTTTGGAATGTGAGGATGTGACCCAAGGCCGGTGCAAGGAAGTTTCACGCCCTAGGTGAAACTTCCACCTTGCACCCCCCACAGCTAACCCTGCCCCCCCCACGGCAGCTAACTCAGCCCCCCACCCGAGGAGCCCCCCTTCGCAGCAGCTACCCCCCATCATGACAGCTAACTCCTCTCCCCCCCGTCCTCCCATGGCAACTAACCCTGCCTGGGGAGACTTACCTCCTTCCCCCCCCCAGCAGCTAACCCTGCCTGGGGAGACTTCCCCCCCCCAGCAGCTAACCCTGCCTGGGGAGACTTCCCCCCCCCGGCAGCTAACCCTGCCTGGGGAGACTTCCCCCCGCCTGGCAGCTAACCCTGCCTGGGGAGACTTCCCCCCGCCTGGCAGCTAACCCTGCCTGGGGAGACTTCCCCCCCCCGGCAGCTAACCCTGCCTGGGGAGACTTCCCCCCGCCTGGCAGCTAACCCTGCCTGGGGAGACTTCCCCCCGCCTGGCAGCTAACCCTGCCTGGGGAGACTTCCCCCCCCCGGCAGCTAACCCTGACTGGGGAGACTTCCCCCCGCCTGGCAGCTAACCCTGACTGGGGAGACTTCCCCCCCCCCGGCAGCTAACCCTGCCTGGGGAGACTTTCCCCCCGCCCGGCAGCTAACCCTGACTGGGGAGACTTCCCCCCCCCCCCGGCAGCTAACCCTGCCTGGGGAGACTTTCCCCCCGCCCGGCAGCTAACCCTGCCTGGGGAGACTTCCTCCCTTCCCCCCCCAGCAGCTACCCCTGCCTGGGGAGACTTCCCCCCGCCCGGCAGCTACCCCTGCCTGGGGAGACCTCCTGCAGAAGCTAACCCTGCCTGGGTAGCCCGCCCCAGCTCGCCTCGGCTCTGCCTCCCCCACTGAGCACACCGGCGCTGCTCTAATTCTCCTCCCCGCCCAGGCGTGCGGCGCCGATTGGAGGAGACTCAGAGCTGGGCTGTGTGCTCAGCGGAGGAGGCAGAGCGGAGGTGAGCTGGGGCGGGGAGCTGTTCCCCTGTGCGCCCCCCACCCTTGTTATTGTGGGCAACTCTCTCTGCGCGCCCCCCCCACCCAGCTCACCTCCACCTCCTCTCCTGAGGGGGCTTTTAGGCGCCCCCCAACCACGAGGCGCCTTAGGCGGCCGCCTAGTTTACCTGAATGGTTGCCCTGGCCCTGATGTGACCATACACTTCCCAGCTTATGGCTGGCCTCTTCTGCTTAGCCAAAGGCTTAGCCTAAAACCAAGGCCTCAGACTGTCACAGTGAGAAAAGGTCCTTACACAGACAGACAGTGATTATGATTCTTTCTTTTATACCTCTATAACTAGCTTAGTGATAAGAATGCACCTACATTCTTAAAGTATAGGCCTTTGTAGACAGGCCTGAATATCTATAGCCTAACACCAGGGGGTCACCCAATGAAATTAATAGGCAGCAGGTTTAAAACAAACCAGAGGAAGTACTTTGTGTATTGCACAGTCACCCTGTAGAACTCATTGCCAGGGGATGCTGTGAAGGCCAAAAGTATAAATGGATTAAAAAACAAAAAAGGAATTAGATAAATTCATGGAGGATTGGTCCATCAATGGCTATTAGTCAAGATGGTCAGGGATGCAACCCCATGTTCTGGGTGTCCTTAAACGTCTGACTGCCAGAAGCTGGGACTGGATGACAAGATCAATTGCCCTGTTCTGTTCATTCCCTCTGAAGCATCTGGCAGTGGCCACGGTTGAAAGACAGGACACTGGGCTAGATGGACAATTGGTCTGACCCAGTATGGCCATTCTTATGTTCACTGTGCAGCCCATTAAAGTCTCACGCAAGAAACACACTGATGCTTAATACTGAGCAGGAAAGGCCACAACATGTGTTGTGCACAAATCAAATGTGCAATTGCTCACTGGCACAAGCCCTTTAACCTTCACAAAGCAGAGCAAAGAGGACAGCTTTCTATCTGCTGTGGAACCCCTGGGGTGGATTCTTACCCATGCCATGTCAGATTTAAACTGGTGACATATCTCCAAAGTTAATGGAGTTGCTCCTAATTTACACCAGCATAAATAAGAGCAGAATCAGATCCCCGTCTCTTTGAGCTTCATGACTTTTACATATTTCAATCACAATTATCGATGGGCCAAACCGCAGCTATGACCTGTACTCTGGGGCACTCAGAATGGATCTGACTTCTCTAGCTAACACTACTCTAGGACAGGTTTCAAAGTAGCAGCCGTGTTAGTCTGTATGTTAAGTTCTCCTCACACCTTCTATGGGTCATCTCAGGCCTGGTCTACACTATGGGTTTATACCGAATTTAGCAGCGTTAAACCGAATTAACCCTGCACCTGTCCACACAATGAAGCCCTTTATATCGATATAAAAGGCTCTTAATATCGATATCTGTACTTCTTCCTGACGAGGGGAGTGGCGCTCAAATCGGTGTTGCCATTTCGGAATAGGGTTAGTGTGGCCGCAATTCGACAGTATTGGCCTCCGGGAGCTATCCCACAATGCACAATTGTGACCACTCTGGACAGCAATCTGGAGTCGGATGCACTGGCCAGGTAGACAGGAAAAGCCCCGCGAACTTTTGAATTTCATTTCCTGTTTGCCCAGCGTGGAGCGCTGATCAGCATGGACTATACGGGAGATACTGGATCAGATCGCTTTATGGGGAGACAAATCTTTTCTATCAGAGCTCTGTTCAAGAAGTCGAAATGCCAAAGCATTTGAAAAAATCTCCAGATAGAGGCCACAGCAGGGACTCAACACAGTGCTGCGTGACAAGCGTAACGGAAAGCCAAAGAATCAAATGGACGCTCATGGAGGGAGGGAGGGGGTACTGAGGACTCCAGCTATCCCACAGTCCCCGCAGTCTCCAAAAAGCATTTGCATTCTTGGCTGAACTCCCAATGCCTGAAGGGTCAAAAGCATTGTCCCGGGTGGTTCAGGGTATATGTCGTCAATTTACCCCCTTCCCCCCACGAGAGAAAAGGGAAACAAATCGTTTCTCACCTTTTTTCAATGTCACCGTATGTCTACTGCATGCTGCTGGTAGACACGGTGCTGTGGCGCTGAACAGCAGCATCCCCGTCCCTTCCTTTCCTGATGGTAGACGGTACAAAAGGCTTGGAAACCATCCTCATCATCCCGTGAGTGCTCCTGGCTGGCCTCGGTGAGGTTGGACGGGGGCGCCTGGGCAACAATGGGAATGACTCCTGGTCATTCCCAGCAGACAGTGCAAAAGGATTGAAAAACATCCTCATCATAGCAACTGGGGGCTGAACTCCTCACCCCCCCCCTTTCATGTCTAATGAAGATTCTGGACTGCCTGGACTATCATAGCAGCGGGAGGCTGCTTCCCCCTCATTTTATCTCACTAAAAAGTCAGTGTTTCTTATTCCTGCATTCTTTATTACTTCATCACACAAATGCGGGGACACTGCCATGGTAGCCCAGGAGGGGTGTGGGAGGAGGGAAGCAATGGGTGGGGTTGTTGCAGGGGCACCCCCTAAAATGGCATGCAGCTCATCATTTCTGCGGGATGTCTGGGGCTCTGACCCGGAGTGGCCCATTTGCTTCTCTGGTTCTTTAGTAGGCTTGTCCAATAGTCTAGACAGGACTGACTCTATTTTTAGACAAAACATAAAGAAGGGACTGACCTGGGGAGTCATTCCCATTTTTGTCCATGCACCTCCGACCAACTTCAGCGAGGCCAGCCAGGAGCACCCATGACAGCAGCAGACGGTACAAAAGGATTGATAACCATCATTGCCAATTTCCAATTGCAGACAGTGATATAGGGCTGGTAACCATCTCTGCCACCTTGCAAAGGCAAATGAATGCTGCTGTGTAGCACTGCAGTACTGCCTCTGTCAGCAGCATCCAGTACACATACGGTGACAGTGACAAAAGGCAAATCAGGCTCCATGGTTGCCGTGCTATGGCGTCTGCCAGGGCAATCCAGGGAAAAAGAGCATGAAATGATTGTCTGCCGTTGCTTTCACGGAGGAAGGATTGAGTGACATTTACCCAGAATCACCCGCGACACTGTTTTGGCCCCATCATGCATTGGGATCTCAACCCAGAATTCCAACGGGTGGGGGAGACTGCGGGAACTATGGGATAGCTATGGGACAGCTACCCACAGTGCAATGCTCCGGAAAGAGATGCTAGCCTTGGTACATGGACGCACACCACCGAATTAATGTGCTTAGTGTGGCCACGTGCACTCGACTTTATACAATCTGTTTTTAAAAAATGGTTTCTGTAAAATCGGAATAATCCTGTAGTGTAGACATACCCTCAATTATCACTTCAAAGGTTTTTTTCTCCTGCTGATGATAGCTCATCTCTATTGATTGGACTCTTCCAGTTGGTATGGCTACTTCTACCTTTTCATGTTCTCTGTATGTATAAATATCTCCTGTCTGTGTGTTCCATTCTATGCAGCCGAAGAAGTGAGCTGTAGCTCACGAAAGCTTATGCTGAAATAAATTTGTTAGTCTCTAAGGTGCCACAAGTACTCCTGTTCTTTTTACCCTAGGACAGTTTTTTGCACTGACTCTCCTTTCCAGTTCTCTGATTATTGTTTTGTTTAACAAACTTTGCTCCATTTCCCCTCCTACCCTTTCTAGATCTGTGCAAGTCCGCTGAGCTACATAGCACACTGGATCTGCAGTTTCAGGCAACCTATGCCGATGTACTCAACTGAACATACAGCTAAAGCAAGAGAGACCCCCACAGAGAAGTTAGTGATAAAAGAAAAGGCTTTGAGGTATCCTAAGACCTTAAGAATGATAACGAAAATAACAGGGATTTTCTATCTCAATGACTTGCAGCTGTTCAGACAGCGAACTCGTGTTTCACCCTCATGTCCACCAACTCAGCTCTTGTTTATTCCGGATATTCATCAAAGGAGTCATTTTCTCAAACACAGCATAAGCTTTTCAAACAAACATACGCCTCCAATGAAACTAACAAAAAAGGTGGGCGGGGACTCAACTGAGTGAAATCAGATCAGGGAAAATGAAACAGCCCAAATTTAACTGAACTTGCAAAGAGAAGGAGACTGAGAGAGACTAGAGGCAGCTGCAAAGAGACCATGGCAGGGTTTCATGTCCGTAGTGTCCTGGTGACTGGATCCAATCGGGGAATTGGCCTGGAGCTGATCAAGCATTTTATTGGGAAACTGAACCCACCAGAAGTGATCTTTGCCACCTGCCGGGACCCAGAGGGAGTGCGAGCGCAGGTGAGAAGCAGCCTTTTTTGCTTAGCTGAACTTTGTTTTAGAAAATGTTCCCCCAAAGGGCATGGAATAAAAGCAGGTTTAGATGGCAGATCCCATAAGGGCTGAGACAGTCTGTAACATGGTTTCCCAGCTGTATGTTCCCCTCCACTCCTGAAGCCTCCTGCCCTCTTAAAACAAGGAACCTTGCAAGTTTCAGTAGGAGGCCTGATTTGGACTGACCCCAGTTTTACCCAACCTAACAATACTGGGCCAGATTCTCCACTGCCCTGCGTCTTATGCAGAGTGGGTGTGAGGTGCTGCCATTCTGTTAGCTCCCCTCCAACACACACACAGACATTCTGTCTGCCTCTGCCACCAGATGACCCTCAGCCATTGCTGCTCAGACATTGCTCCTCCACTCCCCTGGACACTTATGCAACTCTACTGCTGCACGTTAATTATACGCAGCTCTAGTGCACGCTGCATCACTCGCTTGTCCCCATTATCATTATCTAGCCACAGCTAGAATGTCACAGATATGTAATGATGGCAGGGAGCCTGGCACATTGCCCAATCAGATTCCCGATTTGTTACAGAACCATAGGCCTGTTATGCCAGGGGTTGAAGGCAGACCTGGCTAATGTTCAGGCTCAGTATGGGGAAGGATGCTGATATTCAAGAAATGCTCAGACATCTGAATCCAAAAAGTGCACGATTTCTGCCCAAATACCTCACCTCCTCTGAGACCCCAGCCCTCCTTCCCCAACAGTGCTGGGACCACCCATTAACCCTTGATGTTGCTGTGGGGGAAGTGAGATTTGCCTGGTGTCCCATAATCCTTCCTATAGTGGGCGCTCTTCCTTTGATGCTTCTTCCTCTCTGGCTCCTTGCACAATAGACATTTGGGCTCAGGCTGCAACTTGAGCTCTGAGACCCTCCCACCTCGCAGGGTTCTACCGTCCAGGCTCCAGTCTAAGTATGAACATCTACAACAGAATTAAGCAGCCTGTTGGAATGGTCCAGCCAGAGGTGTTTAATTGCAGTGTAGACAAACCCTGCGAGGGTAATAAACTAAGTTCCCTCTAAGCTGACCCCAGCCCCAGAGCTGCCCCAGCAGAGAGAGGCACCTCTCCCCTGTGCCCGGAGCTGCTGCAGCGAGAGAGAACTGCAGGGAGTCCTCTCTCCCCGATGCAGCCCCAGGGCAGCCGGCACCCCAAATCCCTCATCCCCAGCCTCACCCTACTGCCCTCACTCCTGCACCCCAACCCTCTGCCTGAGCCCTACCACCACCCCAAGCCCCTCATCCAGTGGTGAGCTGGAGCCAGTTCGCACTGGTTCACAAAAATCAGTTGTTAAATTTAGAAGCTGGTGTAGAACCGGTTATTAAAGGGGCCGTCGGGTGGGCAAACTCCGGTCTGCGGGCCACATCTGGCCCACGGGACCCTCCTGTCCATCCCACCTGAGCTCCCAGCTGGGGAGGCTCCCCCAGCCCCTCCCCCACTTCCCTCCCCCCTCACAGAGCTCACTCCACGCCACCAGCGCTAGCACTCTGGGCAGCTCTGCAGCTCCTGCCGCTTTGAGCAGCATGGTAATGGGGCCGGGCCGGGGCTGGGAGGAGCGGTTGGATAAGGGGCAGGGAGTGGTTGGAAGAGGTGGAGGTTCTGGGGGGGCAGTCAGGGGATGGGGAACGGGGGTGTTGGGTAGATGTGGGAGTTCCAGGGGTCTTTCGGGGTAGTGGTGGATGGGGTTGGGGCAGTCAAGGGACAGGGAGTGGGGCAAGTTGGATAGGGGATGGGTTCCGGCGGCTATTTAAAAGGCCGGTGCAGCAGAAGCAGGGGAGTCCTTTAAATAGCCCTTAGAGCCCTGGGCTGCTGCTGCTACCCTGGAGGGGGGCATTTACCTTACAGGGTGGGCTGGGGCTGGCTCTGACTCCCTCAACCATGCCCCTTCCACCCTAGGCCCCGCACCTCCCAGGGGCCAGAGCTGGCCCCAGGGTACCGGTAAGTCACTGGACTTACTTTCACCCCTGGTCTCGGGAGGGGTTGGTCAGGGGACAGGGAGCCGGGGGGAGGGTTGATGGGTTGCAGGTTCTGAGGTGGGCAGTTGGGGGCAGGACGTGGGTTGGGTTGGGGTCGGATGGTGGGGGAGGACAGGCAGGTGGGGTGTGTACTCACTGCGCAGTTCCCTACCAGGCCTTTGGTGGCACTTCAGCAGCGGGGGGGGGGGGGCGGGAGGGAGGGAGGCTTCACTCATTCCAGGTGAAGGACTCGCCGCCGAAATGCCAACGAAAACCTGGAGCAAGTGAAGACCACCCCTGCCACCAAAGAGCCGCCGAGGACCCAGGAGGGAACCAGTTATTAGGATTTTGGGAGCTCATCAGTGCCCTTATCCCCGGCCCCACCTCAGATCCCACACATGCAACCGGAGCCTGCACCCCACACAACCCCCTCAACCCTCTGCCCCAGCCCTGAGCCCCCTCCTGCACTCCGAACCCCTTGGTCCCACCCCTGCCACACATCACCTCCCTATGGGTGCACATAAAATTCATTCCGCACATGGACGTAAAAAATTAGAGGGACTATTGGTACTAAGTGGCTCCTGCTCTCCAGCAACTGTCTTCAGGGAGGTTCCCAGTGACCCCGCCTCTCCGAATCTGCCCACGACTTGTCACGGAGGGGCCGGCCAGAAGCCAACATCTAGAGCTGGGCGAGTAATGGGTATTTTGGTTTGCTGGCAATTCCAAAAAAGCAGACGAACAAAAATATTGTTATGGGTCACACGAAAAACAATTTTTACAAAAATGTTAGAAATTCGGAAGAAGCCTATTTCAGGTGAAATAAAACGTTTACTTCGATCTGAATCAAAATGTTCTGATTCTGAGCAGTTTTAAATGGTTTGGAAGGTTTTTTTCAAAATAAAATTACAGGAAATTTCCAAACAAAAGTGTTTCGAACCAAAATATTGAAACATTTTGATTTTTTTCAGATTTCTCTAGAAATCACCACAAATTCGCAAGCTCTTTTGGTGTTGTCAAATCTGCAACTTTCGCTCAAAGGAGTTTTGGCCAAAAATTTTCACTCAGCTGTACTGATATCCCCAGCCAGTCCCCCAACCCCCGTATGACACCAATGGGGCAAAAAGGGTTTATGCGCTGCTACTTTATCACCACCTGGTGCTAAAAGATGCACCTTTACTACTTCACAGCAGCCCATAGGGAGGAGGTCTGGGAGGTTCCTTAGCTGTTTCTCAGGGGTCTCCACAGAGCAATTACTAAAACATGAGCTGATCCCCAGTACCTGCTCCAGGGGGCTCTGGAATAAGAGAAAAATCTGTCAACAGGAGTGAGTGATAGGTATGGGGGAGCAGGTGAGTGATGGCTGGGGCAGAGTTGGGAGAATGGGGGAAAGAGGAGAACTGATAGAGAGAGGCTGAGGGGATGGGGAAAGAAGAACCAGGAGTCAGGTTAGAAGAGAGGATGGATGGGGGATGAGGAGTGATGGACAGAAAAAGGGAGTGAACAACATGCAAGGTGTGTGGAAAGGAAAAGCCAGCTGAAGGACAGAATGGATGGGGAACAACATGGGGTAAGGGCCCTAAATGGGAAAAGCTGGGACTTCATATGCACCTAATCTGATTTTTTGGTTCCATGATCACCCACACTATTCCCATGGTCTTCACTCAGAGCAGTGTCCTGGCGCTCCCAGGCATTACTAACGGCCAGCCACAGTGTCAGCTTCTGCTCTCTGTTAAGCTCACATACCCCATTGAAATGAATGGGATTGCATGTGGGTGACAGCAGAATCTGTGCCATAGGGCTGTGGGTGTTCTTGGTGCCAGAGCTCCGGCTGATGGGGTGATGCACATAATGCTTTTTTTTTTTTCTTCCAGGAACTAAAAAATTTGGCTTCCAAGCACCCAAATGTTGTGATTCTGCAGCTAGGTATGTCCTCAGTGCATTTCTCCTGCCAACCAGCACGCTGCAGACACTGCAAGGCCAGCTCTCCGTTAGCTGCTTTCTGATTCGCAGTCTCTGCTCTATGTTCTCTATGACCCTTTCCACATCCATTCTTTTCCAGCTTCCTAGTACCGCTAAACAGACCACAACTTCTTAATGCACTGCCAGTGTCAGTGGATCGTAGTTCCTCATCGCTGAACAGTGCATAGCGCACAGTTACAGAGGCTGCCTGCCTCGTTTGGTATCTGTGCCAAACACTGCACCTGGTTCTGCTCCCTTTAAATCAAAAAGATGTTCTGTCACTGAGTCCAGCACAGGAACAGGACTGGATCATGCTCACCTTTGTGAGAATTGCAGTGAGAGAAGATGACAAATGAAATCTCAGCCAAGCCTAGAGTCTGCGAGAACAGTCTAGATTGACAATATTACGGTAGAATGTGCCTGAATATTCCTTATACAACATGCCCTAAGGTGGGGTGAGGCTGTCATAGCAACAGAACTTATCTACTAATACATGACCAAACAATATAAGGTGTTGAATGAGGTTACATATTGTGGAATCATTCAGCAGAGATTAGGTGATTATAGTTTCCAGACCCATTCCAGTCCTAGTACAGTTTTTCCTCCTCCCTTCTAACTTTCTCAAAAATAAATCTCCCTTAGCCTGAGAATTCACAAGATTATTCTGCAGACAGAAGTGGTTTGTTGTGTTTTGTTTTGTTTGTAGTCTGTTGTTCACCCTCGCATGCATGCAGATTCTTCCTTAGATTGTGACCCGGGTTTTAACAAATTCAGGTGAGCAAATGTCTTTGGTTTACATTGGTCTGAATTTCAAAGAGGCCATTTATAGTTTCTGAGAGCCTGATTATGAAAGGAACTGAGCACATGCATCTATCAATGATTTCAACCAGACTTCTCAGCACCTCTGAAAACCAGGCCCAATGGTATCTCAAGACAGGCACCCAAAATTAGTGGACACTTTTGGCCAAGATCACAAAGGAAGTCTATGGCAGAGTTGGGATCCCGATCACCTGGTTCCTAACCCAGTGTTTTAATCATAGGACATAAACTCTAAGCTCTTAAATCCATATTTAAGCACCTGAATAGACATGAACTACTGGCTTTCAGTGGTTGATCAAGCTACTAATATTCAGGTGCCAAAATACGACTGTAGAAGACTAACTTTAGCCATTCAAGTTTGACCATTTGTAGCATAAAACTGAAACACGAAAACACTTGGAAGTTCTCAGCTAAGGTTGTCCATGATTAACATTAATTAACTTAGAGTAAATCTGTAAATTAGCACAAAGCTAGTTCTGATAAAACAGCTTTAAATTGGCCCAAAGAGTCATTAGACACTGTTTTCACCTCTCTACTGCACAAATCACCATCACATCTTCAAGTTATGTAGTACAATGTTAATGAGGGTAGGTGCAGCCATGAAAGCACTCATTCCAAATTTTCCCCTTGCTTTCCAGAAGATCCTTCCTTAGCTTGCATCCAAACCCATACTTCTAAGTGTTAAGTGGCATTATGTGAGTCTAATTTTGCACTTACAATCTACTCAATAAACTCTTATTGCACTGAAGTCTCCAGTTCATTAACCTAGAGATGTTGCCAGGTCTGGACTAACTTGTTCTCAATTTAAAATGCCTGAACTTTTCACCTGAAACAGGAAATCCCGGACTGAATTTGTGCTCCCTGCTCTGACCTCGGGAATGGAGCGCACATTCTAACAGTGATGTGGTTAAAATTGGGCTGCAGGTTGTGGGCGATCCATCAGAGTTAGGAGTGAGCCAGGCCTCTGCTCAACATCTTAACTGAATTCTGTGTCAGTTGTCTCTAGAGATATGCTTTTAACCAGGCTACCATAACTGTGGCTGTATTTATTTCATATAGTATCAGGAATGTATCAAACCATGCTCATAACCAGTCCTGTATTCTCTGTCCAGAAGCTACAGACTCAGCGAGCATCAAGAGCGCTGCAAAGAAAGCTGAGGCCCATCTGGGAGGAACTGGCCTAAATCTGCTGATAAATAATGCTGGCATTATGCCACCAAGCACACTTGAGTCAGCCACTCCTGAAGATATGTTAAGTGTCTATAACACGAACGTTGTTGGGCCACTGTTAGTGACCCAGGTAAGAGTCCAAAATGTCATTTTGAAATGAAAAATTAAAATGTTTCAATTTTTTCAGAAACGTTGCATTTTTCTCCAAAAAGAACAATTCTATGAAATTGCCATGAAATTGTGAGATATTGTGATGTCACCTAATTTGCATTTTTCACTGAAAACAAGTTTTGGTCAAAAACTTTTGCTCAGCTCTGCTTGCAGGTGCCAAACCAGACCTGCTCTGAGACCTGGGGAATCTCAGGATTCCAACCTGGGGAGGTAACGGCACAAGGTGTAACACCTGATGGGGGGCACTCAGAGACCAGAGAAGGGGTCAAAGGTGCAGCTGCCCTGGTAACAACTGACATGCTCCATTCACTTTAATGGGGTGACACAGGCCTAACAAAGAAGAGAATTTAGTGCACCCACTTTTTATGCCATTGGTGATCCAGACATTGCAAGCCTCATCTAGAGCCTTATTATTAATCAATTAGTATTATTATTACTTATACAGTATTGTAATTGGACCAGGCATTTTACAGCTGGCAACGTGCAGAGCAGAATAGAATGCAGCTCTCACACTAAAGGGTTTATAGTATGAAGACACAAACAGATTCAGGACAGACAGTGGCATTTTAGGGACATTCTAGGTGGTAGAAGAAACAGAGCAGGTGGTGGTTGAGGAGTGGCTTGAAGGCAGAGATGCTCAAAGATAGTTAATTAGGAAGCTGTTCCTAGCAAAAGAGGTGCCGTGAAGGCAGGTGGGAAATGGGGAGTGGGAAGAGGAAGCAAAGGGGGGAGCCAGTTGTGGGAGCACAGGAAGTAGGATTCAGGTGCAGGCAGATTTAGGTATGAGAAGCTGGTGAGTTTGTTATCAAGGACAAAGTGACCGAATGTCTCCCCAGGCGTTCCTGCCCTTGCTGAAGAAGGCTGCCCTGGGAAGCAACCAGAAAGGGATGAGCTGCAGCAAGGCGGCCATTGTCAACATCTCCACTGTTCTGGGATCCATTGAGAAAACTCCTGAAACGTTCTCCTTCGTGCCAGTAGTCTCCTACCGCTGCAGCAAGGTATGTCTCTCCCAGGCTAACCAGTCATGGGATAGTCACTGAATCTCATATTTCTCAGCCTGAAGATAATGAGTGAAGGTAATGACCATTCTGAAACAGTTACATCCACAATGCCCCCAAATGTAGTGTATTTAACCCCCAATAGGAAAGGTGGGTCTTTGCCCACTACTTGTGACTGGTCCATATAACAGAATAACCTTCCCTGCAACACCCAGTGAGAGAAGAAGCAGAGGGGGACAAAGAACTCCTAAACCTTCTCCCTCTCCAGTCCCGGGACAGAGGCATGAGGAACCCCAGGCCCTGCAGCTGGAGCAGTGGTCAGATGGGGAGCAGAACTGATGTCAGGCTTGGGGGGCAGAATTAATTGCTTTACAGATGATAGACACCCACACACACTTTTTTCAGACTGCTACAAGCGCTGACTGTGAGTGCATAGTTATCGATTTCACTCTGGGATGGGATGTAAAGTATTGCCCCCTTTTCCTTGGTGGCATAACAGGGACCATCCTCAGGCAGATATAATCCACCAGGGTCGGCTTTAGGAAGTGCGGGGCCCAATTCGAACAGTTTTGATGGGGCCCCGGCAGGTATTACTTAAAAAAAACAAACAATCAAACAACATACCACATGTAAAAAACCACGTGGGGCTTGTACTCACCGGGCGGTGCTCCGAGTTTTCGGCGGCCCTTGGGTGGAGGGTCATTCACTCACTCCAGGTCTTCAGCGGCACTGAAGGACCCGCTGCCGAAGACCCGGAACGAGCGAAGGACCCGCCACCAAAGTGCCGCTGAAGACCCGGTGCACCGCCAGGTGAGTAAAAATGAAAAAGGCGCCTCTAGCCAGGGAAGGGATTCTCACTGGGTGCGGGGCCCTCTTAGGCGCGGGGCCCAATTCAGGGGAATTGATGGAATAGGCCTAAAGGCGGCCATGTAATCCACCATACTGGCCAGACTCCTGAAGCAAGATGGATATGGAGCTACAAAGCTGTTAGAAACTTCATACTCTCCCTGGGAAGTTTGCTGCCTCACAAGTTCCACCACACTTGGCTCCAACGCTGCTAAGTCTCTTGATCTTACAATCTCCTATTGTCTCCACTCCACAACTCGTAAATGCCCATGTGCATTGAGCTCCCAATAGGGATGTTCTCACCACGCGTCCAGTGGTCATCTTGATGGAATTTCTTCCTGCATGTGCACGCTGCTTCTCTCTCCAACAGCCCAAGCTTTGTTTTAAGACCAATATTTTTCAGCCACCTTATTGCTCACCTGAAGGGTCCTAAGGTGCTGAGCAAACCCTGCAAATGATTACTCCTGGGGGAATTCTGCACCAAAAAAATAAAAAGTCTATGCCAACATTTAAAAATTCTGAGCAAAACATTTTACAATTGTGGAAAATTCTGCATTTTATTTGTCAAAATAACACAATATAATCATTCCAGTTTCAATTCTTGTTGTAATTTATTTCAAAATACTGTCAACAAGTATGTCAACAATATAGACAACAGCAATAAAGATTCCCCAGGAGTAGAGAGTTAACGAAACCCCTATGACAACCCAGTTCTAGTTGAGGGGTGATGGAGGAGGCTGTGTGGGGCCCCCAAAGCCCAGACACCTGCACTCACTTCCTCCCAGAGCCCAGCTGTGGGGAACCCCCACAGCCCAGACACCCCCATCCTGCTAGAGCCGGTTTTGGGGTGGAGGCTGACAGCTCACAACCTCCCATGTAATAATCTGGTGACCCCCTGAGTGGTCCCAACCCCCAGTTTGAGAACCCGTGAACTACACCATTGGAATTCGCTAGTCAAAGGACCTTAGTCCTCGCTCTCACTCCCTTTACCCAGAGGCCCTGGCTTGAGGAGACCCCATCTACTCTCATCTGTGCAGAGTCCTTGTAACCCTGACAAGACTGGGCCCAGGATTCCGGGGACTCGACCCCCAATCTGGTTGTCATACTTAGGACAGGGCTAGGGTGTTCCCCACTCCGGGGTACTCTTTCTGCTCCGGACACTTCCCTGACCAACTGATCATTGCATATAGTTCAAAGCAAACATGATTTATTAAACAGCAAGTCATTAAAAATAAGTAGAAACTGGGAAAGGTGAAAGGAAAAGCCATCACTCCATTCTGTGGCACAGGGGAACCCCAAACAGCTGTTGCTAGAATGCATGGGAAGTGCACAGTCTGTTCCTCACATATCCCAGGCCCCTGCCCAGGTTCTGGCTGTGCTGCAGGGATGCTGCGGGTCAGACACTGACTCAGGCGATGGCCACATGCCTTCAAGTTCTAGGTGGCAGGGCCCTTCCCTCCAGTGTTGTCCTCCCATGGGGGTTATGATCCCCCTCCCAGTGCGGCCTGCAATGCCTCTTGACTGGTGGGGTCTCCCTGTGCTGGACCCTATGCCCAGGAACCCCCTTACTCTGCCCAGCTGCTCCCTGCACCTGGCTCCAGATGGCTCCAGCCCCAGCCCCAGGTTGAGCTCCAGCTCCACTCTGCCTCCGGCCAGGGCCGGCGCTTCCATTGAGGCGAACTAGGCAATCGCCTAGGGCGCCAGGATTTTCAGGGGGCGGTATTTTGCCGGGGGGGGGGAGGGCTGCAGGCGGCTCCGGTGGACCTGCTGCAGTCATGCCTGCGGAGGGTCCGTTGGTCCGTGGCTGCGGCGGAGCTGCCGCAGGCATGCCTGTGGACGGTCCACTGGTCCCGCACAGCTCTGGTGGATCTCCCGCAGGCATGCCTGCGGCAGCTCCACTGGAACCGCGGACCAACGGACCCTCCGCAGAAATGGCTGCGGCAGCTCCACCGGAGCCGCAGAAGCGGCGCGCAGGATGGTGAAATGGCCGTGCACCTAGGGCGCGAAAAACTCTAGCGCCGGTCTTGCCTCTGGCGCAGCTCTGACTCCAGCTCTCCTTAGCTTGGCCCTGCTCAGGCCCAGCAGCTCCAGCTCACACAGAGGATGGGACCCCCTGCCTTGTGACTCCCTCATTGGCCTGGCTGACCTGTCAATCAGGTTGACCTGGAGCGTTGGCCTCAGTCAGTCAGTCTCAGGATCCTGATTTCTCTTCCTCTTTCTTTTGGTACTGGGAGATGGCCCACCACAAATCCCCCCTGAGTGTCAGTAAAGGGCCAACAGTTCCCTTACAGAAGGCTCCTTCCTCTCGTCTTCCCTCTGCTGCCTTTCCCTTGCCCCAGGATCTTCTTCCCCCTGCCACTACAGCACTTCTCCCCTCCCACAGCCTGGCTGAATCCCTCAGTTCCTGGCTATTCAGGCAGTGAATGTGGATCATTCCCAGATGCAGCGTCCCCCACATGTGAATGAGCCGGGTCTGGTGGGTTGTGCCTGGGGTTGCTGTGGTTCTGCCTCAGCTCACCATATGCTTCGCCTCCAGGCGGCGCTGAACATGCTCACAAAGTGCCAGTCGATGGGATACAAGCAAGACGGGATCCTGTGCACTGCACTGCACCCAGGCTGGGTGAAAACCGAGCTGGGAAACTTTCAACCTAATGTGCAGGTAATTATGGCTCCCAGCAGAGAAATTGTCTGGGGAAAGGTGAGGATGCACCAGCATTTCCTTTTACTCAGGGATCCTTCTGCTGCCTCTGCTGTGATATGTGTGTTGGCAGGGAAAAGGAACTAGAGCCAGATACTAATACAGCCATAATTAAATCATTTGCTCAGGAGAAAAATGGAACATTCACAGAGGATCCACCAGCCTTCAGGCCACATCATTCATGAAATAAAATTGAAGGACTTTCAGCAAAAACAGGCTTATGATGGTACACAGCAGGGTATGGAGAAAGCCTTCTGCAGCACACACTACTGAGCCTCATCTACCCCAATGATACTTAGGAAATACAGGACCAGCGTATCTCCACCAGAGCTAAGCAACAGTGTGAGGGCCAGTGTATCCCAGCTGCTGGTGTTTCTATGGCTGTAGTATGTAGGCTTGCTCTGGATGGGGTTAGACGACAGGAAGCTAAAAGGGCCAATTTCCAGTGCACGCGGGTTCGCTCACCTTTGTTAGCACCGGGGAAGCTGAACTGGTCCTAGTGCAATGGTGTATGTCCCAAAATGGGTTTGTGTAGCTGCAGCGTCTGAGTCATCCTCAAGTCTTGAAATCAGTGTTTTCCAATGACATACCCATTCCATTTTTATGTAAGTCCAGAGCTCCACCCTGTCTGTCCAGACACTGAGATTTGGACAATATTAACCATGGTGTCAAAGGGTGGCTGGCTCTTTAAGGGGAGTTAGGCTCAGTCTTACCTGTGACAGATCAGTGACCCCCCCAGCTGAGACTGATCAGCTAGGGACCAGGTGATTAGAAAAGCCAAGAGGTCAGTTGGGGTAGAGAGCTGCCAGAAGCATGGAAACTGGTGGGAAGCCCCCAGGTCAAGGTAAATCACTGTTGGGAGCAGGGTATGACTCTCTGGCAAGTGGCCTGTTGAATGGAAACCTTTAGGAGTCAGACAAGCCCCTACACAAGACTCCAGGCTAGGAGGAAGGGACACTTGATTGAACTGCACTAGTTTTATATGGAAAAGAAGATTCTTTAGGCCAGGAATTCTCAGACCCCTTCAGGCAAGTGGGATCCAAACCAGTTTCAGATGGTCACAACCACCTTCCTTGCTAGAATCATAGAATATCAGGGTTGGAAGGGACCTCAGGAGGTCATCTAGTCCAACTCCCTGCTCAAAGCAGGACCAATCTCCAACTAAATCATCTCAGCTAGGGCATTGTTAAGCCTGACCTTAAAAACCTCTAAGAATGGAGATTCCACCACCTCCCTAGATAACCCATTCCAGCACTTCACTACCTGCCTAGTGAAAAAGTTTTTCCCTAATATCCAATTTAAACCTACCCCACTGCAGCTTGAGACCATTACTCCTTGTTCTGTCATCTGGTACCACTGAGAACAGTCTAGATCCATCCTCATTGGAACCCCCTTTCAGGTAGTTGAAAGCAGCTATGAGATACCCCCTCATTCTTCTCTTGTGCAGACTAAATAATCCCAGTTCCCTCAGACTCTCCTCATAAGTCACGTGCTCCAGCCCCCTAATCATTTTTGTTGCCCTCCACTGGACTCTTTCAAATTTTTCCACATTCTTCTTGTAGTGTGGGGCCCATTCACCAATGCCTAATAGAGGGGAATGGTCACATCCCTCAATCTGCTGGCAATGCCCCTGCTTATACAGCCCAAAATGCCGTTAGCCTTCTTGGCAACAAGGGCACACTGTTGACTCATATCCAGCTTCTCGTCCACTGTAACCCCTAGGTCCTTTTCTGCAGCACTGCTGCCTAGCCACTCAGTCCCTAGTCTACTATAGTGAATGGGATTCAGGGCCGGCTCTACAGTTTTCGCCGCCCCAAGCAGCGCACCAAATTGCCGCCCTGGGCGGCGGGGGCAGTCCGTGTGCTCTTAGGGCGGCGGGCGTGTTTCTGCACCAGTGGCAATTTGGCGGCAGCTTCTATGTTTAGCTGAAGCCGCCCAGACAGCTAAACATAGAAGCTGCTGCCCAATTGCCGCCGCCGTGGAAACGTGCCTGCCGCCCTAAGGGTACACAGACTGCCCCCGCCCTCCGCGGCAGTAATTTGGTGTGCTGCTTGGGGGCAAAACAAGGGGGACTGCCGCCTCTTGCAGATTGCTGTCCCAAGCACCAGCTTGGAATGCGGGTGCCTGGAGCCGGCCCTGATGGGATTCTTCCATCCTAAGTGCAGGACTCTGCACTTGTCCTTGTTGAACCTCATCAGATTTCTTTTGGCTCAATCCTCTAATTTGTCTAGGTCCCTATCCCTACCCTACCCTACTTATCCTATCCCTACCCTCCAGCATATCTACCACTCCTCCCAGTTTAGTGTCATCTGCAAACTTCTTTCTCCACAGAGGGCTCGTCACCTACTCCCCATATTGTGCTGCCCAGTGCAGTAGTCTGGGAGCTGACCTTGTTTGTGAAGACAGAGGCAAAAAAAGCATTGAGTAACATTAGCTTTTTCCACATCCTCTGTCACTAGGTTGCCTCCCTCATTCAGTAACGGGCCCACACTTTCCTTAACTTTTTTCTTGTTGCCAACATACCTGAAGAAACCCTTCTTATTACTCTGAACATCTCTTGCTAGCTGCAACTCCAAATGTGATTTGGCCTTCCTGATTTCACTCCTGCATGACTGAGCAATATTTTTATATTCCTCCCTGGTCATTTGTCCAATCTTCCACTTCTTGTAAGCTTCTTTTTTGCGTTTAAGATCAGCAAGGATTTCACTGTTAAGCCAAGCTGGTTGCCTGCCATATTTACTATTCTTTCTACACATCGGGATGGTTTGTTCCTGCAACTTCAATAAGGATTCTTTAAAATACAGCCAGCTCTTCTGGACTCCTTTCCCCCTCATGTTATTCTCCCAGAGGATCCTGCCCATCAGTTCCCTGAGGGAGTAAAATTCTGCTTTTCTGAAGTCCAGGGTCTGTATTCTGCTGCTCTCCTTTCTTCCTTATGTCAGGATCCTGAACTCAACCATCTCACAGTCACTGCTTCCCAGGTTCCCATCCACTTTTGCTTCCCCTACTAATTCTTCCCTGCTTGGGAGCAGCAGGTCAAGAAGAGCTCTGACCCTAGTTGGTTCCTCCAGCACTTGGACCAGGAAATTGTCCCCTACACTTTCCAAAAACTTCCTGGATTGTCTGTGCACCGCTGTATTGCTCTCCCAGCAGATATCGGGGTGGTTGAAGTCCCCCATGAGAACCAGGGCCTGTGATCTAGTAACTTCAGTTAGTTGCCGGAAGAAAGTCTCGTCCACCTCATCCCCCTGGTCTGGTGGTCTATAGCAGACTCCCACCATGACATTACCCTTGTTGCTCACACTTCTAAACTTAATCCAGAGACTCTCAGGTTTTTCTGCAGTTTCATACTGGAGCTCTGAGCAGTCATACTGCTCTCTTACATACAATGCAACTCCCCCATCTTTTCTGCCCTTCCTGTCCTTTCTGAACAGTTTATATCCATCCATGACAGTACACCAGTCATAGGAGTTATCCCACCAAGTCTCTGTTATTCCAGTCACATCATAATTCCTTGACTGTGCCAGGACTTTCAGTTCTCCCTGCTTGTTTCCCAGGCATCTTGCATTTGTGTATAGGCACTTAAGATAACTTGCTGATTGTCCCGCTTTCTCGGTCTGAGACAGGAGTCCTCCCCTCTTGCGCTCTCCTTCCCGTGCCTCCTCCTGGTACCCCACTTCCCCACTTACCTCAGGGCTTTGGTCTCCTTCCCTGGTTAACCTCCTATAAAGCCTTCCTCACTACGTTAGCCAGCCTGCCTGCGAAGATGCTCTTCCCTCTCTTCGTTAGGTGGAGTCTGTCTCTGCCTAGCACTCTCTCTTCTTGGAACACCATCCCATGGTCGAAGAATCCAAAGACTTCTCTCTGACACCAGCTGCGTAGCCATTCGTTGTCTTCCACAATTCAACGATCTCTACCTGGGGCTTTTTCTTCCACGGGGAGGATGGACAGGAACATCACTTGCACCTCAAACTCCTTTATCCTTCTTCCTAGAGCCACATAGTCTACAGTGATCCACTCAAGGTCATTCTTGGCAGTATCATTGGTGTCCATGTGGAGAAGCAGGAATGAGTAGCTATCCGAGGGCTTAATGAGTCTCGGCGATCTCTCCGTCACATCGTGAATCCTAGCTCCAAGCAAGGAGCACACTTCTCGGTTTTCCGGTTGGGACAGCAGATAAATGACTCAGTCCCCCTTAGGAGGGAGTCCCTGACTACCACCACTTTGGAGCGGTGGTCATGGAACCCCCATCCCTAGGACAGTGCATCTCATGCCTTCCAATTGGTGGAGTCTCCTTCTGCTCCCTTCCCTCAGATGTATCATCTAGTCCACTCTCCGCATTAGTACCGTGGAGAGAACTTGAAAATGATTACTCACCTGTAGCTGCATTGCTGGTACATGGATTCTTCTCTTTCTTCTTCTGGAGGTCACGTGCTGCCAATTTTCTTCACCATCTTTCTGTCCCCACTGAGCAACTTGCTCTGATTTTTGAGAATGTTGTGCCTGTAGAAACATATTCTGACATCTGTCCAGGAAGTCTTCATTTTCTTTTCTGTAATGCAGGGTTGATATTGATCTCCAGACCTTGAACCTTTTCTTCCAATATGGGGACCAGCTTGCACTTTGTACAGACAGAATTGCTTCTGTCCTGGGGAAGAAAGACAAACATGGCATATCCTGTGCAGGTCACAACAGCTGATTGCTCACCATCCATATTACCTTCCTTCTAAGCAGTTTCACAGCTGTTGCAGTAACTGCTCAGAGAAGCCTGCAAGATAAAAGTCTCAGTGGGCTCTCCCCAGGCGAACTCCCTCTGTTAGCCTCTCCACTGTTTGCCGCTCAACTGGTTTGCAACGGCTGCCTTTTTATAGCAATCAGGCCCACCTGGAATAAAGCACTCCCAATTCACACTTTTCAAACAATCAATGGCCAGATAGAAATCCAGGGTATCTGGCCATCTTTCTGTTGGAACATGGGAGTCACCATATGGAAGAGGTTGAGAACCCCCAGCCAGCCCTGGATACTTAGTGCTTGGAAAGGAAAGTGCAGCTGTATTCCATCTCACGCTCTGGTGTGAATGTTGCAGGCAGACCTGACGGTGGACGAGAGCGTGAGTGGGCTCATGAAGGTGATTTGTGACCTCTCTGAGAAACACCATGGTATTCTGGTGAACTGGGAAGGAAATACCCTGCCCTGGTGAGAACCCTGCATGGAGGTGTGAAGGAATCAAGCAGCAGCATCTGCTGAGCACTCTGGCACCTTTTGGTGCATCTGTCATGAATGTGGATGAATAAAAATCACTCCCTTGTGTTGAGTCTCTCCTCAGTGGTGCCATGGGGCAAGATACAGCAATGGGACACAAACCAAGGAACAGAACTACTTTAAAAGAGCAAATCCTTCACCTAGCGCCAGCAATGCAGAGGGCCCCACCTCAGCAGGGCCAGCATTAGGAAGTGAGGGGCCTAATTGGAACATTTTCGGTGGGACCCAGCAGGGATGACTAAAAAAAAAAGTAAAAAAAAAGCCTTTCATTTCTTAGCAACCGGTTACCTATGAAAAGTTCTGATTTAAGGGGTGTGCCACAGTATGTATTTTTTGTACCGATAGGATTACCATACGTCCATATTTTCCCAGGAATTCCCCAAAATTCCTCCCAGATGGCCATTTAAGAACCAAAAATCCTGACATGTCTGGGAAAATACAGATGTATGTTAACCCTACCTAAAGTTCTTTTTGAAAAAGATGGGCCTGAACTAGAACTGAGCTCCATTTCACATGTATGGGTCCCCACCAATCCCTGGGGGTGTGCTAGAGTGACCAGATGTCCCAATTTTATAGGGAGAGTCCCAATTTTGGGGTCTTTTTCTTATATAGGAGCCTATTACTCTCCACCTCCATCCCGATTTTTCACACTTGCTGCTGGTCACCCTAGGGTGTGCACGTGTGTGGGTCCCAGCTGCTCCCTTCCCCACTCATTGAAGCAGGTGTGCAGGGTTACTGCCCTGGGAACTATAGGGCACCAGTGGACATGGGGCTGGCTGGAGGCAGGGCAGGGGTGTGGGGCTGGCTGGAGACAGGGGGTTATGGGGTGGCTGGCTTCAGGCAGAGCCGCAGGGGGAGGCAGCAGGGGTGGGCTGAAGACAGGGCAGGGGGGTGCGACAGGGGTTGGCTGTGGGCAGGGGATGCGGGGCTGGCTGGAGATGGGCTGGCTGCAGGCAGTGGGTTTAGGGCTGGCTGCAGACGGGCTGGCTGCGGGAAGGGGGTGCAGGGCTGGCTGCGGGCAGAGGCTGTTGCGGGTTGGGCAGGGGGTGTGGTGCTGGTGTGGGCAGGGGTTGCGGGTACAGGGGGCACAGCCCACTCTGTACGGTAAGTGCCCCCTTGTCCTCCCTCCCCCACTGGGGTAGCAGCAGCAGCCTGGCGCTCAGGGGATATTTAAAGGGCCCCTGCTTCTACTGCCCCGGTTCCTTAAATAGCTGAGGGAGTCCTGGGGACGCGGCAGGGCTCCAGCAGCTGTTTAAAGGGCCAGGGTGGTAGAAGCATCAGGAGCCACAGACTTTTTAAATAGCCCCCAGAGCCCCGTAGCCCTACCCCAGGGTTCCAGCAGTGGGGTTCTGGTGGCAATTTAAAGGGCCTGGGGCTCCAGCCCCTGCTGGGAGCCCCATGCCCTTTAAATTGTTCCCCTGGGGAAGCCGGGCCACTCCAGTACAGTGCACCGGCTCTTGCTGGTACACGGTACTGGGGCTTGGGCATGGGGCCCTCTTAGGGGTGAGGCCCAATTCAGAGGAATTGGTTGAATTGGGCTAAAGCCAGCCCTGCCTACCTGCAACACAACTGCAGTTCCATTGGCTGAGGGAGAGCCTGCCTCAAGACACCCTCCACACCATACACACTATGCCAGCTTTCTCACTTCCATTTAACGCTGGCCACCCCACCCCACCAGAATCCACCACCACTACAAACACTGCATTTTGCTCTCCATACTTTCATGTTGGCTGGGTCCCCAACTGGACTGCTGCATTGTCTGCTGCCCTCCTGGTGCCAGTTCCTGTAGCTCTGGACCTTGCCACTCACCCTCGCCAGTCGAAGAGCTGAAACTCATTGGGCTGATTCTGCCAGGGCCTCCCTCAGCTCAGTGGCATCACTATAAATTCCCAAACACCATACCAGGGATGAGGTGGAGCACACTCCAGCCAGGTAAGCCTGAGCCGAGCTCAGAGGAGGAAGCAGCTGTGCAGAGGAGCTGTGCATTGGCAGCTGGAACAGGGGGCAGAAAGAAAGGACTGCCCATTTGGGGTCATGATAAGGAAATGCTATGGCACTAGGGCCCAGGAGCCCAATCTCCTTCCTAGTGCGATGAACAGAGGGTCTCCATCTGCCAGGAGCTGGGCGATAGGTTCATTTCATCCATCCGGGCTCCTGTCCCTGTGGCATGTGGAAAAGCCCGGTGGCCCTGTGGCAGCACCCCCAGGCTTCAACCCTCGTGTTCTGGGACTCCGGGCTGGTGGCTATATAGAGCAAACCTCTGGCTAAGTCAGACTAGAAAGCACTCTGTGAGATCTCCCCATTTGACCCCCTCCCATGTTTCCTGAGGGAACCTGATCAGAAGAGTTTCTATTTCCATCTCCATAGCACCAGCATGCCTCTCAGACAAAGACCTTTCTCCAGTGGGACCACACCTCTGTGACATACCCAGTAACAGGAACGGCCATTGTATACAGTACTGAGACAAAGAGGAAGGCTCAGCTAGAACCTGCTCAGACAAGGGCAATCGCCATTTCAAAAGATGTCAGGTTTCAGACTCTGCGACCACTGTTATATAATTACAACAAATCTTGTACAAAGTGTGTCAAGTAAGGTGTCTATAGCAATGTTTTGATTTGCTGAATATGATTATACTATTTGTATGCATGTATCATTTTTGTATTTTAAGTTTTGAGTATTGGTTTTATACCTGGATTTCAAATGTTTGCTCCTGGGTAGCACCCACAAGGTATTTAGCCAGCACGTTGTGAAGGAACTATTCAAGTTGAATGGCCCATTAAAGAACACGTAACTCACAATGGAAGACACCTATCTACACTTAATGGACTTTCCTGTGAACGTTCCATCTGCAGTATAGGTAATGGATTTGCTGTGACTAAGCAAAATCATGTGACTCCAAAAACCATCTAGTCACCTGTAATTTTTCACAGTGAGAACAATGGGTTTCTCTTCATTGAGAAAAGCTATAAAAGGCCCTGGCAATATCTCCATTTGGCCTCTTTCCTGCTCAGACCTCTGGACTATGGACTTATATGAATGGGACCGTTCTAACCAAAGGACCGAGGACCAGCTAGTGATTTAGAAGCAACCAGAGAATTAGGCGATGTCTACACTACACAGCTTTTAGTGACATGGTTGTGTTGCTACAGCCGTGCTGCTAAAAGTCGTGCAGTGTAGATGCCGTTTGTCAGTTCTCCTGCAAACAATGCACTATTCATGCTGACACTTGTCATGGCAAAACTTTTGTCTTTTACAGGGAGAGGGTGGAGGTAACACCTCTGAAAGACAAAAGTTTTGTCATTCAATTGCCAGTATAGACATAGATTTAACAAACCAGCAGTTTATTCCTTTACTGCTACAGGCCTGAACCAAGAACTTTACAATATTGTATGTATATGCTTCCTTTTAACCAATTTTAACTCTCACCTTTCTTTCTTTTTATAAATAAACCTTTAGATTTTAGATACTAAAGGATTGTCAACAGCGTGATTATTGGGTAATATCTGAGTTGTATATTGATCTGGGTATGTGGCTGGTCCTTTGGGATCAGAAGAGCCCTTTTGTTTGATGGAATTGGTTTTAAGTAACCACTCATCTTTAAGTCTAATGTCTGAGTGGTGAATCCAGGACTGGAATGCCTAAGAAGACTGCTTTTCTAACTTCTTGTTAGGCAATGTGGTGAAACAGAAGTTTACTTTTGTTGCAGGTTTGGTATATCTTATGGGAGAAAAACCACCAGTTTTGGGGTGTATCTGCCCTATTTCTCAGCAGTTTGTCCTGCATTTGGTATTCTCAGTTGTGATTCACGGAGGGATGGAGACAGTGGCTGAAACATGAAGGAGCATATGAACATTTAACATATCTGGCACATAAATACCTTGCAATGCCCGCTACAAAAGTGCCATGCGAACGCCTGTTCCCATTTTCTGGTGACATTGTTAATATGAAGAAAGTAGCATTAGCTCTTGTAAAAGTAAACAAACTTGTTTGTCTTAGACATTAACTGAACAAGAAGTAGGACTGAGTGGACTTGTAGGTTCTGACGTTTGACATTGTTTTGGTTTTGAGTGAAGTTATAACAAAAAAAATCTACACATGTAGATTTAGAGATAAAGAGATTGCACTACAATTCTTGTATGAGGTGAATCAAAAATACTTTATCATTTTTACAGTGCATATATTTGTAATAAAAATATACACTTCGACTTCAATTACAACACAGAATACAATACATATGAAAATGTAGAAAAACATCCAAAGTATTTAATACATTTCAATTGGTATTCTATTGTTTAACAGTGTGATTAAAATTGCAATTAATCACGATTAATTTTTTTAGTCATGATTAGTTCTGAGTTATTCGTGTGAGTTAACTGCAATTAATTGACAGCTCTGAATAAAACCCACGTCCGCTGAAGATTCTTGGTCTGTCACTTATAGTTAATGGGTCTTTAACATATCCAGGCCTCAGCCATTCAGGAACAGACATGGTGGCATCTCCTTGGACTCGGCATCTCATCAAACTGAGGAACCAATCTTCCAGACTATGGGAACCAGCAACAGCTGATTTGGCCCCTGGAGCCTAGTGGTCTTTATTTAGTTACCTTCTAAAAGTGACTAACCCCTCAAGTGTCCTCTTGAAAAGGAAAGAGGGTAATCTGTAAGGACCAATTCTAGAAACAGCTAGTTGGGTGCTCAGCATGAAGGGAACAGAATTAAACTTTGGGAAAGAACATACTTCAGTGTTTGGGAGTATTTTAAACTGAAAAGACTTTTGGTGTCAGTTTAATTAAGTGTGAGCCTCTGGCTGCCTGGAATGCAGGCAAGAGGCAGACCTGCATGAGGTGAGGGCCTCCTATCCCAGTCAGAGGCAGCAGTGCTTCCTTGTCCCCTTTTCCCATCCACTCTGGCAGGCAGCTGCTGCGGGAGCACACATGGGAGGCTCTCAGGACACTAGGCAGCAATGTGTGGCTGTCAGGGGAAAAAACTGAGGTGCCCGACTTCGACCTGCCATTGACTCGCGTGGCTCTGCTCTCCGTCAGCTGGGGCGGGCCAGGATGTGGACATGACCCAGGCTTGGGCAGCATGGCCGCGCTTCCCTGATGAGGCAGGTTAAGAGCTGTGTGCAGTCAACAAGGAAGTGGGAGGGAGGCACTCTTAGAGCTGGCATCTCTCATCGTTTCTTCCTTGCTGCTTGGGCTTTCACTCAGGGTACGTCTTCACTACCGGCCGTATTGGCGGGTAGCGATCGATTTCTCTGGGATCGATATATCGCGTCTCATCTAGACGCGATATATCGGTCCCCGAATGCGCTTCCCGTCGACTCTGGAATTCCACCAACGTGAATGGCGGTAGCGGAGTCGACGGGGGAGCCGCGGACATCGATCCCACGTTGTGAGGACGGGAGGTAAGTCGATCTAAGATGCTTCAGCTTCAGCTATGTTATTCACGTAGCTGAAGCTGCGTATCTTAGATTGATCCCCTCCCCTAGTGCAGACCAGCTCTCAGCCTTGATGATTGTCTGGGGCATGGCTGCTGGGAGATGGGGTTTTGTGTCACAGCCACCGCACACTTATGGCTACCAGGTGAAGCCACTGTGTTCAAGAGGGATGGCCTGAAGGTGGCAAAAGGATGACTTCGTAGCTCCCAGCAGACCTTGAGGAGCCCACGAGGAGCCTTGAGTGGCATCCCTGGGGCAGCATAAACCACTCTCCTTTCGATTAATGGCTGAATTCACTGATCCATGATACCACAGAGACACCTACAAGCAGCTGGTTTGCCAGGGCCACTGCCCAGCACCCTGCACTGCTTCTTGTGGCAGTGCCAGAGTTTGCAAGGCACTAGCGTGGAGCCAGGGCAGCTTCGTGCTGCTTAGGAAAAGCCAGCAGAGTGACACTGTGGAAGTGTGCAGCGCCCATAACATGAAGGTTGATTAATCAAAATCCTCGTCTGCTAGCACCAGGCCTGCTTCTCACACTGGGCCTTCAAGCAAGGGAGCAGTTTGCATAGTGCCAAAAGTGAGGCAGGCTGATGCCCGCAGCCTGCTGGAGAGCTCCCATAAGTTACTAAGGGGCAGAGACTCCTAAATGCCCTTTGTAACAAGAGTTTAGGGTTCATCAGGGCTTGTAAGGGGTTCACGATGTCTGCCCTATACTCCTGGGTGTCAGATTGCTGTGCAGGTTTGATCTAGAGCTCTGAACCCACCAACCAACCAGCAGCCCACAGCCTCACCCTGGGTATGCCCTACCTGGTTACTTCTTACAGGCCGACCTTACCCCCTTTTGAGCCCCAAATTTGCCCCCTAAACATCTTACTGCCACCCAGAGCCAGACTTGGGGGTGCTGAAGGAGGGAGGTGTGACTCTAGGATGGGGTTCTTCTCTAAAGATGGCTGGCAGAAAGGTGCTCAGCTCTGTCAGCGACCTGCCCAGTTGCCTCTCTGACAGGTGTGACAGAGTTCCTCCACTGCCTTGATGGGTCCTGCACTTATTGGCAGATTTTCTCACCTCAGATTCACCCTGTGGGTTGGGAAACAGCCCAGAGACCTTCCCCACTGGTAGAAGCTACAGTCCAAGTCAATTCCTCCTGTGTTTAATCAGGAGTTGGGAGATATGGGGGGAACCCAGGCCCCCCCTCTACTCCCTCTACTTCCAGTCCAGGGCCCTGTGGACTGCACCTGTCTAGAGTGCCTCCTGGTACAGTTGCACAACAGCTACAACTCCCTGGGCTACTTCCTCATGGCCTCCTCCCATCACCTTCTTTATGCTCACCACAGGACCTTCCTCCTGATGTCTGATAACACTTATACTTCTCAGTCCTCCAGCAGTGTGCCTACTCACTCTTAGCTTCTTGCTCACCTCTTGCTCCCAGTTCCTCACATGCACTTCCTCTCCTCTGGCTCCCCGGCTCTCTCTGGCCTCACTGGAGTGAGCCCTTTTATAACATCAGAGAGGCCTTAATTAGAGTCAGGTGCTTAACAGCCTCACCTGACTCTTAGCAGGTTAGTTGGAGTCAGGTGTTCTCATTAGCCTGGAGCAGCCCCTGCTCTGGTCCCTCAGGGAGCAAAAGCCTGCTTCTCCTGTGGCCAGTAGCTCTCCCTTCGCCCGCTCTGCTGCAGAGGAAGGAGGGAGAGGGCTGCTGCTGCTGTTCCTGCTGGGCACCGGGCCCTCACTGCTGCTGCTGCTGTTTCTGCTGCTGTTCCTGCTCCTGCTGCTCCCCTGGCTGGGCTAGACACCACCACCCACCCCTCTCTCTGCTGTCTGTTTGCTGGCTGGCTAGTGGTTCCCCCAACCTCAGTTACTGCTGTTACTCCACCTACAGCCCCTTGGGGGGGGAGCTGCTGGCCTGCTTCCCAGAGAGGAGGGGAGTGAGGGACCCCAGCTCTTGTTGCTGAGGACACCACCCTCTGAGCGGAGTCCCTCCTGCCTGGACACCAGACCACCACCACCTGGAGCTGCTGGGGCTGCTGTGGCTGTTGCTGGGGAGCTGTTGGTGCCCGGAGGAGGAGAGGAAGGAGAAGAGGACCGCCTGCTGCTGGAGACTGTGTGAAGACCACTGTGGAGGAGGCTTTTCTGGACTTAGTCTTTTTCAAACTGTGCTCTTGTGGTGGGGGTTTGGACTGTGTTTGTTGGGATGCCGGGGATGTGGTGTGGAGCCTGCCCCCGGTCCATCTGTGTCCCCCTTCGCCCCCACCACCATCGTTGCCCCCTCCACCACCCCCGCTGGCTGTTTTCCTTCTGTTTCGACCTCCTGCCTTTGGGACTGAGCTGCTCGCCTGGCTCACCACGCCCACTTCCATCATTTGGGCCTGCAGCAGCAGCAGCCAACCACTGACTTTTTGGCACAAGTGCCTGTGAGCGCACACACCCCCGCCCCCTGGGCTGACCCCCTCCCCTTTGCCACATTTGTCTGCCGCACCCATTTCCCTCTGCGGCCCTGATAGTCCTGCCCCAGCCTTGCAGCTGTCCCTGTGGTCCCTCTACCGCATTCCCAGCTCGCCCCCCCCCCGTGCTCCCCCAGCCCTGATCGGTCCCCCCCCTCGTGCGCCCACGCCCCCTCCCATGCGCTTGTGCCCTTCCCCATTTGGTTTCCCCTTGTTCACTGCACTCCCCCCTCTGCCGTTGTCCCCCCTGATCCCCTAGTGCAAGTAGAGGAGCCGGAACTCCCCTCTGCGTCGGTGACCTGAAACCCTCCCACCCTTAGGTCCTTGGTTGCTCCCCACGCCCCTTTAGCCTTCCCTTTCTGTCGCCCTCCTCCCCTGCCTGCAGCCTAGCGGGGAGGGGTGGCCACCTCCTCTCCTTCCCCTCCCCTCGCTGTTTGTCCCCCTCCCTGCTCTTGTTATGGCAGGGGACGTGGCGGGAGAGACCCCTCACGATGCTCCCACCGCCCCTCCTCCACCTGCCCCCGTGTCCCCTGCCCAAGCCTCTACCTCGTCCGCGGCTGCCGATCCACCTACCACCGCCCCTTCTGGGGCACCGGCGGCAGCGAGTACCGGGGAGACCTCCGTTGCTGCCACGTCCCTCGCCCCTTTTGATTCGGGGGAAGCCCCCCCAGCCGGTGGGAAGGGTCGGGGTGGGAAGAAGGGTAAGGGCCCCGCTAAAAAGGCCAGGACCTCCATGGCGGAGACTGACCCTGCTGCCACGGCGCCGCTATCAGCTGCGGCATCCCTCCCCGCTATTCCCTCCACCAGCTCTGCAGGTGTCCCTCCCCCGGCCCCCAGGGCGTACGCCCAGGTGGTGGCGGCCCCCCGCCTGCCACCGCTCCTCCGACCACCGCTTCCGCTACCATCTACAGTGGCCGGGGCCCTTTTCCCACTTTGACCAGGAAGCACGGTGTCCGTTGCCTCCTGGTGCCCGCCTCGCCCCATGTGGAGAGCTACATGCGGGCGTTGGCGAGGGTGGTGGGGCCCACGGCCATCGTGGCGGCCTCCAAAATGTATGGGAAGGTGGTCTTCTTCCTGGCATCGGAGGCCGCTGCCCAGGAGGCAGTAGAGATGGGCCTGACGGTGGGGGGCGTGTTCGTCCCCCTGGAGCCGTTGGAAGACCTGGGGGTCCGCTTAATCTTGACCTCTGTCCCTCCCTTCCTGCCCAATGCCACCCTGCTGCCTGCCCTTTCTGCCCTGGGGCACCCCATCTCCGTCATCAGCCATCTCCCCTTGGGCTGCAAGATCCCTGCCCTCCATCATGTTCTCTCGTTCCGCCGGCAAGTGCAGCTTCAACTGCCGCTGGCGGCGCGTGGCGGAGAGGCGCTCAAGGGGTCCTTTCTGGTCCCCTACCAGGGAGCCCACTACCAGGTGCATTATTCAACGGGGGAGGCCCGGTGCTACCTCTGCCGGGCAATGGGGCACGTCCGGAGGGACTATCCCTTAGCCGAGCAGGGAGGAGCGTCCGGGACCCACAAGCCCCAGCAAGGCGCCGGCTCTGTCATCGCCGGTCCCCCTGGCTACCCGGCACACGAAGTTGCCCCTCCTCCTCCTCCTTCTCGGTCCACCTCTGTGGAGGAGGGTGTGGCGGCGCTACCGTCGGACGTGGGAGAGGGCTCTCCCAGGGGGAGTCCTCCCTCTCTTCTGCTGTCCCACCACTGCCTCCCCGAGTCCCTGAGCCATTGCCCTTGCCCCCCGAGCAGACCCCTGTTAGCCAGCCCCCGGATGATGCCATAGAGGGCTGGTCCTTAGTGCAGGGGAAGCGGGGCAAGCGGAAGGCTCGGGTTTCCTTACTTCCTTTGGATTCGGAGGCCCCACCGGAAGAGCAGGAAGGGGGGCGCCAATGACGAGCCTTCCGCCTTGCCCCCGATGACTCCCCTTTTGTGGTGCCGGCTGGGGACGCCGTGGCAGCAACAGAAGGTAACAACGCCCCTCCTCTGGGATCCCTTCCCATGGTAGACCATGAAGGAGCCTCTCTCGCCCCCTTCCCACTCAACGCCTCTGCGAGCACCGCGGTGGGTATAGCCTCGGGTGCTGGCGGAGAGGGCCCTGGGGTGGTGGCCGGTGATCTCCCTTCCATCTACGAGGAGATCGAGGCCCCGGGTCTGACCCCGGTAACGCAGTGGGAGGACGATCCTCTGCCAGCGGGCCTCGATCTGGGCCACCTCACCCTGGCCCCCCTGTCCCCGAGTTCCCTTCCCCTAACCACTGCTTCTGCTCCCACCTCTGAGGGTCCCCTGGAATCTTCCATCAACCTGGCTGTGAGTGGCACCCTGTTGACGGCCGCCGAGCCCCTTGGGGCGATGGCCAGTGCCCTGCTGCCGAGACCCGGCTCCCAGGGGGAGTCCCTCTTGAGTGTGGAGGACCCGCCCTCCTTAGTAGGCAGGGATCCATTGACGAACATCTATCTCTGGATGCCGAGGCTGCTGCACGTGCCACAGTGGGTGAGCCCGGCATCGTTAGGGGTCCCCTTCCCACTTTCCAGATCCCTGAGCCTGGCCAGGAGGAGCCACTGTCCGGCGGCTCAAATATAGAGGCTCCGGATCCTGCCTATACCTCCTTCCCGACTTCTCTCCCTGATCCCTTCCCTACTCCTGTTAGCCCTGTCCTTGTCCCCCACACCTCCTGTGATGCCAGTGCCGCCCCTGGGAATACCCCCCAGGGAGTGGCTTCACTAGTTTTTTCCTGTCCTGACCCCCCAGTGGCTGCTGTTCTCCTTCCACCGCCCCTTCTTGAATCTGGGAGCGGGGCGGGTCGCGTGGCGTCGGCCCATCTGCTGCCACGCTGGGGGTCTGCCCCCTGTCTGCCCGCCTCGGTGGGCCACGGGGCTGTGACGGGGGCCCCACTGGGGGACGGTCATCGATCAGTGACCCCGCCCCCCCATGCGCTGAGGGAGGAGCTGCAGGAGTTCCTTGAGGACGTCCGTGGGTCCCGGAACAAAGTCCATCTTGCGCTCCAGCGGTGGGGGGGATTTCCCTCAGGTCCTCCGGGCCGCGAGGGCCCTCATGGGGGAGGGTAAGAGGACTGGGAAGGAGGCCTCCGCGGCCTACCGGAGGGTCCGTGTCTTCCATGACTCTACTCACCTACAGGGTAGGTCATGGATTGCTGCATGGCCTGCCGGAGGCCGTGGATGTGTCTGCCGGCGAGGATCCCTCCCCACCGCGCTCCTCATGGTGCCGATCATCCTTGCCACTTTAAACACCTGGGGCTGTAGGATGGGTCTCCGCAGGAGCCAGGTGCTCTCCTTCCTCCCGGAGGGGGGATACTCTGTGGTTTTTCTGCAGGAGACCCATATGGATTCGGCCACTGAAGCTAGCTGACGGCTGGAGTGGGGGGACGGGGCCTACTTTAGCCACTTCTTGGTCTGCGTGGCTGGAGTGGTGACCCTGTTCTCCCCCGACCTACGGCCCGAGGTGCTGGGGGTCGCCGAGGCTGTGCCGGGTCGCCTGCTGCACCTCCAGGTCCGCATGGAGGGGCTTGTGGTTAATCTCGTCAACATTTACGCCCCGACGTCGGGCCCGGAGAGGCTGCATTTTTATCAGCAGGTGTCCGCCTTCCTCAGCTCCCTGGATCCTTGTGACTGCCTGGTCCTGGGAGGGGACTTTAACACCACCCTCGAGGAACGGGACCGCTCGGGAACCGAGCAGTGCCCGGCTGCCGCGGACGTCCTCTGAGAGATCGTCGAACGCCATTCCCTGGTGGATGTCTGGGGTGACCACCACCCGGACGACGTCTCGACGTTCACCTTTGTCCGGGTGGAGGTCCATCGGTCGCGCCACTCCCGACTGGATCATATTTACCTATCGTGTTTCCACCTTTCACGGGCCCACTCCTCCAGCGTTCGGCCGGCCCCCTTTTCGGATCACCACCTTGCCACCGTGACAGCCTCGCTCTGTGCAGAGAGGCCGGGGCCGGCCTATTGGCACTTTAATAATAGCTTGCTGGAGGATGCGGGCTTTGTGGCGTCCTTCCGGGAATTCTGGCTGGCCTGGCGAGGGCAGAGGTGCGCCTTTTCCTCGACGCGGCAGTGGTGGGATCTGGGGAAGGTGCACGCCCAACTCTTCTGCCGCGACTACACCCGGGGCGCCAGCCGACGGAGGGATGCGGCGATAGGGCAGTTGGAGCAGGAGGTCTTGGAGCTGGAGAGGCATCTGGCCACCAACCCCGAGGATCCATCCCTCTGTGGAGCGTGCCGGGAGAAGCGGAAGGAGCTCCGGGCCCTTGAAGACCATTGGGCCCGGGGTGCTTTTGTTCGATCCCGCATCTACCTCCTTCTGGAGATGGATCGCGGCTCCCATTTCCTCTACGCCCTGGAGAGAAGGAGAGGGGCCAAGAAATACGTCACCTGCCTCCTGGCAGAGGACGGCACCCCCCTCACGGATCCGGCGGAGATGTGTGAGAGGGCCAGGGCCTTCTATGCGACTCTTTTCTCCCCGGATCCAACCAATCCTAACTCTTGCAGAGTGCTCTGAGACAGACTCCCGACAGTCAGTGTAGGTGACCGGGACCAGCTTGAGCTGTCTTTTGCTCTGGCCGAGTTCTCGGAAGCCCTGCGTCGCATGCCCATCAATAAATCTCCAGGCATGGACAGGCTGACCGTGGAGTTTTACCACGTGTTCTGGGACGTCCTCAGCCCAGACCTATTCACCCTCTGAGCCGAGTCTTTGCAGAGCAGGGTCCTCTCTCTTTCGTGCAGGTGAGCCGTGCTCGCCTTATTGCCAAAGAAGGGGGACCTTCGCGACTTATGAAATTGGTGTCCCATCTCACTCCTCAGCACGAACTACAAAATGGTGGCGAAGACCATCTCGATGCGGCTAGGGTCTCTGCTGGCGGAGTAGTCCACCCAGGTCAGAGCTACACCGTCCCGGGCCGCACAATATTTGATAACCTGTATCTGGTCCGGGACCTCCTGGAAGTAGGGTGTAGGGATGGTCTGTCATTCGGCCTCTTGTCCCTGAATCAGGAGAAGGAGTTCTACAGGGTGGACCACGGGTATCTCCTGAGCACTCTGCGAGCATTTGGCTTCGGACTCCTGTTTGTGGGTTTTCTCCAGGTGCTGTATGCTTCTGCAGAGTGTCTGGTCAGGCTCAACTGGACCCTGACCGAGCTGGACAGCTTCGGGTGAGGAGTGCGGCATGGGTGCCCCCTCTCGGGTCAGCTGTACGCTCTGGCGATAGAGCCCTTCCTCTGTCTCCTCCACCAGAGGCTGACTGGGTTGGTGCTTCGAGAGCCGGAGCTGCAGCTGGTCCTGTCGGCATATGCCGACAATGTACTCCTCGTGGTCCAAGACCTGGGCGACTTGGTGCGGGTGGAGGCTTGCCAGGCTGTGTACTCAGTGGCCTCCTCCACCCAGGTCAACAGGGTCAAGAGCTCTGGCCTGGTAGTCGGGGATGGGTGGCAGGCGAGCTCCCTCCCACCAGCGCTTCAGGCCATCCGGTGGAGCTTGGGTCCGCTGCTCTATCTCGGCTTTTACCTTTCGGCCATGCATCCCTCTCCGCTGGAGAACTGGCATGGTTTAGAGGGCAGGGAGACAGAGTGGCTCCGGAAATTGACAGGACTACTCTGGTGCCTCTCCCTTCAAGGGAGGGCACTGGTGCTTAATCAACTGGTCCTGTCCATGCTCTGGTACCAGCTCAACACCCTGGCCTCAGCCCCTGGTTTCCTGGCCAACCTCCGGACGGCGATTCGGAGTTCGTACTCCCCAGTGCGTACTTTAGGACGGCGATTCTGGAGTTCTTTTGGCCAGGAACACACTGGGTCTCTGCAGGGGTCCTCCACCTGCCCCTGGAGGAGGGGGGGCAGGGCCTGAAGTGCCTACACACTCAGGCCCATGTCTTCCTTCTCCAGGCCCTGCAGAGGCTCCTGTATGCTGCAGGTAGTCCGGCGTGGAGCGTATTGGCGCGAACCTTCCTCCACCGCTTCTGAGGGCTCCGATACAACCGGCAGCTCCTTTACCTCCATCCGAGAGGTCTTCCGCAAGACCTCTCCAGGCTGCCGGTCTTCTACCAAGACCTCCTCCTGACCTGGAAGCTGTGTTCAATGACCAGGTCCATGGCGGCCATTGGGGCGGGGCTGATCTCCTTATGGAGCCCCTGCTACACAACCTCCAGCTTCATGTGCAAGTGGCGGAGTCCCCCGTGGTACGCCAGAGGCTGGTCTTGGCGGAAGTCACCAGGGTCGGAGACCTCCTGGACTATGACCGGGGAGACTGACTGGATCCCCTGATGCTTGCTCGGTGCATGGGGCTTTCCAGACCTCGCACTCCCCAGTGCGTACTTTAGGAGGTGAATGCCGCTTTATTGACCACTGCTCAGGCCTATGTCGACCGAGTCCTGCAAGAGGGCATGCCCCGCCCACCCCAGGCCTCATGGACCTTTTTATCGGGCCTCTGCCTCGTGGACCCAATCAGCCCTCCCACCCTTTCACTGCGAGCTGGCTGCACGATCTGCAGCCGGTTCTGTTCCAGACCGCGCCAAGGATACATCTGTACACGCTCGTGCTCTACACTCTTCACTTCCTCACCCTCACGTCCCGCCCTGACACAAAGTGGCGGGACCTTCTGCCGTCCCTCAAGGGTGAGACGCCCTGGTGGTCTAGCTTATATTCCACCCTGATTCCAAAGCCTGCTGGGGATATCAGTTCACGGCTCCTTCACGGGGCCATGAGCACAGGCGTGTACTTGGTGCAGTTTACCCCATTCCGAACACCTGCCCCTTTTGCAGCATGAAGGAAACCCTGATGTACATTTATCTAGAGTGTGCCAGGTTGCAGTCCCTATTCTGGCTCCTCTTAGATCTCTTATTATGTTTTTGGTTGCACTTTTCCCCTCACCTGTTCATCTATTCACTCCCCATCCGTGGCCCCACAAAGTCACGGGATCTCCTTATCAGCCTCCTCTTAGCACTGGCCAAACTAGCCATCTACAAAACCATGGAGAGGAGGTTGGCCGACAGGATTTCCTGCTACTGTGGGGCCTATTTCCTTTCCTCCGTCTGCATCTAGGCTGAGTTCCTCTGGGTGGCGTCCGCTGGCTCCCTTAATGCTTTTGAGGAGCAGTGGGCGTTGTCCGGAGTTCTCTGCTAGGTGTCCCCATCAGGTTCCCTTCATTTAGCCCTATGACCTCACTCCTGCTCCTGTTTTTTTCATTAGTTGTCCCCCATATTTATTTGGTCTCACAGACCTGTGGATCCTCCCCTTAGGCTGGGGGGAGGTCCTTTAGCAGTGGACAGGCTTTGCCTGCCCACTTCCTGGATACCAACAGGACTACTCTGCTCTTCCCAGCTGGCCTGGGCCTATCACACAGGGGATGCAGACAGTTCTGTAAGGTGCATAAAGAGGGTATTTTTCTTCCAAGCTAATGTGAGGAATGTGCATTTGTGAAAGAATTTCTGTCCCTCCTTCTAGCTTATTATGGGCCCCCAGTGGCATCATGGCTAATGCACTAGCCTCAGTCTCTCAAGCTAGAGATTGTGGGTTCAAATCCCCTCTGGGGACAAAAGCTGTATCGTTCCTGTTTATTGCAAAGAAACCTTGGCATTGTTTTTGCCAAGGAACCTGGGGAGATGTTTGAATACAAAGGTGTGGACCTTGGGAATGAGCAACAGGGAATGGCTCACTTGATGACTACCTGTTCTTTCATTCTCTCTGGGGCACTGGCATTGGCAACTGTTGGAAGACAGGATACTGGGCTAAATGGGCATTTGGTTGAACCCAGTATGGCCGTTCTTATATTCTTATGTGCGACAGTGATGTGTTCACAGTAGCAGCATTGCTGACGGGACACGCCGCTGGGTTCAGTAGTAGCTGGAGTGTCCTAAGCACTGAGGCCATCATGGTCAGGTATAGTGCACTGCTGTAGTCCCCATGGCATGACTAAGTGAGGCCAGGTCATTGTTTGCTGGGATGGGACACAGTCTCCTAGCTGAGCAGAGACCATGGAGAGCATGACTCATGGACACTGTGACAGGAGAGCTTAGGCAGCAGAGGTTTAAAACTAACACAAGAAACTACTTCTTCACACATGCACAGTGCAACTCATTGCCAGGGATATTGTGAAGGCCAAAACTATAACTGGGTTCAGAAAAGCCAAGATTAGCCAAGATAGTAAGGGATAGAACACCGTGCTCTGGGCATCCCTAAATCTCTGACTGCAAGAAATTGGAGGTGTGGATCATGTGGTGATTGCCATGTGCTGTCCATTCCCTCTGAAGCAACTGAGATCGGACACTGTTTGTGTCAGGATACAAGACTCAGGCCTGGTCTACACTGGAGGGGGATGTCGATGTAAGATAGGCAACTTCAGCTACAGGAATACCGTAGCTGAAGTTGAAGTATCTTATTCTGACTTACTTCCCGTCCTCATGGCGTGGGATCGACGTCCGCGGCTCCCCCGTCAACTCTGCTACCACCGCTCGCTCCGGTGGAGTTCCGGAGTCGACAGGGAGCGCGTTCGGGGATCGATATATCGCATCTAGATAAGATGCAATATATCAATCCCCGATAAATCAATCGCTATCCGCTAATAGGACGGGTAGTCTGGACGTACCCTCAGTGAAGCATTGGTATGACAATGTTGGGGGAGACCCTGTCCAGTGGGGGGGTCAGGTGCCCCCCATCTCTTAGGATATCAGGGTTAGGGCATACATAACCTACATCTATGCCTCCTTAGCCCATCAGCATACTCACCCTTCTTATCTGGGCAATGAGGCCTAATGGCCAAAGTCAGTGTTGGCATAGTTGCATTTCCTCCCGCTCAGAGCCGCATGGTAAGGGGTTGGGACTGCAAACTGCAGCCAACCAGTGGGAGCTCGGGTTCCTTGAGTCAGGCCACTGCAGTGCTGTCCAGGGCCCTTCTGAACGCGGCACACTGAAGCTCTGGGAGATGGGGGAGGCAGGAGTAAGCAGCATGGTAAGCCCCTCTGAGCCAGACACCCCCTGCCCCCCCACAGTCCTGACCTCCAGCTCTGAGCACAGCCCTGCTGAGCTGGGCACCCCGTGACCCTTCCCTCCAGAGCTCTGAGGCCAGCCCCAGTGAACTGGGCACCCCACAACCCAGAGCCCAGCTCCCCACTCAGCTCTGGGCAACAGCAGTGCCACTCCCAGGTAGTGACAGCCCATTGGCACCAACCCTCTCCATTACCCAGCGACAGCCCATTATGTAATTGCAAATGTATATATGTCATTAAAGCATTTAATGTTTTTAAATAATGTAGTTCGTGTACACCTTTACCCTGATATAATGGGACCTCATATAACACGAATTCAGGTATAACGCAGTAAAGCAGTTCTTGGGGGAGAGGGGACTGTGCATTCTGGTGGATCAAAAGACGTTAGATATAAAGCGGTTTCACAGATAATGTGGTAAGACTTTTTGGCTCCCAAGGACAGCATTATATTGAGTTAGAAGTGTACTTTCAAATTGTTAAAAATTAATTTTTGAATGTATTTCACTGGTTATTTTTTACATTTCCAAATACATGATACTATAGTATTGCAACTTTTTTTATGCAAGGGGCCCCCAATAATGCTTTGCCCCAGGCCCCCTGAATCCTCTGGGTGGCCCTGGCTCCCAGTGCTGGAACCTGACTTGACTGGCCAACGGCAGCTGCAAAATATGAAAGGGGCAGCTTAGGGGACCTGTCCTTCCCTTCATATGCAGCTCCTCACAATGAGGAGGGTGTTGGTATCTACCAGAGACTTGTCCCTGGACCCTGCTAGGGCTCCGTCTCCTGTATCAGCCCCTGGCTAGTAGGTGTGTGACGGATCTGCTAGGAGAGACAAGGGGCTCTCTCTTTGTCCCCTCATCTGGGTGTTTCCTAGATGCTCTGGTACTAGATAAATTCATAGAGGGTAGGTCCATCGATGGCTGTTAGCCGGTATGGGCAGGGATGGTGTCCCTAATCTCTGTTTGCTAGAAGCTGGGAATGAGCAACGGGTGAATCACTTGATGATTCCCTGTTCTGCTTATTCTCTCTGAGGCGTCTGGCATTGGCCACTGTGGGAAGACAGGATACTGGGCTAGATGGACCTTTGGTCTGACTCAGGCTGGCTGTTCCTAGGAGTGGTTTGAGGGTTGGACGCTGACTGCGAGCCCCTCAGAGCTTCCATTTGATTGGTTCCTCTTCCCCGTGAGTAATGGGGTTGTGGCTGGGGCAGCAGGGCCTGACTGTTCTTTCAGGGGCCAGTGAGCTTTGAGGAGGTGGCTGTGTATTTCACCATGGAGCAGGGGGCTCTGAGAGTCCTCTACAGAGACTTCCTGCAGGAGAACTATGAGAATGTGACCTCGCTGGGGAAGGGTTCCTGTCCCCTCCATTCTTAGCAGAGGAAATGCAGAGTAAGGCTTATGGCAGGGGTCGGCAACCTATGTCACGCGTGCCAAAGATGGCATCCAAGCCAATTTTTAATTACACGCTGGGGCCTGCCAGGACCCCAGCGTGCCATTAAAAACCCTGCCGACGCAGCAAGCCGCCGGCCCTCCCCTGCCTTCCTCCCACTTCCCCCGGAGCCCTGCTGCCGTGCACAGTGCTCTGGGGCCCGCAACTGCGCGCTTCTGCAGGACAGCGTTTGGCTCCGTGAGGAGGTAAAGATGCTCCCCACTCATCCGGAGCTCCGCCGCAGTGCGCAATCCCACCCAGCCTCTCAGAGCGCTATGTGCATGGCGGCGGGGCTCCAGATGAGTGGGGAACCTCATGGTAAGGGATCTGGGGCCGGGGAGGGTTGGATAAGGGGTAGGGGCAGCCAGGGGACAGGGAGTAGGGTGGGTTGGATGGGGGGGTGGCATCCCGGGGGGTGGTTAGGGGCGGGGGTCTCTGGAGGGGGCAATCAGGGAGCAGGGGAGGTTGGATGGGGCATGGGAGTCTCAGGGTCTGTCTGGGGGGTGGATAGGGGTCAGGGCAGTCAGGGGACAGGGATCAAGGAGGGTCCTGGGGAGGCAATTAGGGTAGGGGAGGGGGTCTCTGGAGGGGATGGTCAGGGGACAAGAAACTGGGGGGGTTGGATGATTTGCGCGTTCGGGGTGGCTATCAGGAGGCAGGAGTGTGGAGAGGGGTTGGGCAAGCAGGGAGCAGAAGGGCGTTGTATCCGTCCAGAGTTCTGGGGGGTCCTGTCGGGGGTGGAGAGCGGTTAGATAGGCATGGGAGTCCAGGGGTTCTGTCTGGGTGCGGGGGTTTTGATAAGGGTTTGGGCAGTCAGGGGACAGGTAGGGGGTAGGGTCCTAAGGGGGCAGTCAGGGGACAAGGGGCAGGGAGGCTTAGATATGGAGTGGGGTCCCAGGTGTGGGTAATCAGGACAAGGAGCAGGGGGATTGGGGGTTCTGGGGGGGAGCAGTCACCCAGCCCTCTGCCCTGAGCCCTAACCCCCCCCACACCCCCAGCCCTCTGCCCTGAGCTCTGCACCCCCCCCCCCCCACCCCAGGCCCTTGCCCTGAGCCCTGTGGGTCAGGCAGCCAGGATCCCAGCTGGCAGGAGCTGGTGGATGGAACTCCTGAGCCGCACAGCCCACTGCCGATCTGGGGTTCTGGCTGATGGACCCTTCCCAGCTGGGGTCCCAGCCGCATGCCCCACTCAGCTCACTGCCGGCCTAGATGAACAGAACCCCAGACCAGCAGCGGGCTGAGAGGGCCGGCAGTGTAAGATCAACATTTTAATTTCATTTTAAATGAAGCTTCTTAAACATTTTGAAAACCTTGTTTATTTTACATACAACACTAGTTTAGTTATATAATATATACACTTGTAGAGAGAGACTTTCTAAAAAAACATTAAAATGTATGACCGGCACGCGAAACCTTAAATCAGAGTGACTAACTGAAGACTCGGCACAGCACTTCTGAAAGGTTGCCGACCCCTGGCTTATGGCATCCCCACAACGCAACCACGGGTGGCTCTAGATATTTTGTTGCCCCAAGCATGGCAGGCAGGCTGCCTTTGGGGCCATGCCTGTGGAAGATCCTCCAGTTCCGCTGCTTCGGCATACCCTCCACCGAATTGCCGGTGGACCTCTGGCAGGCAAGCCACCGAAGACAGCCTGCCTGCCCCTCCCTCACAGTGACCAGGAGGGCGCCCCCGTGGCTTGCCGTACCAGGCACACGCTTGGCATGCTGGTGCCTGGAGCTGCCCCTGAATGCAACTTCTACTGTGCCCTGTTTCAGCAACATCCCAACATACTCGTGACACACACGCTGGTGCTCTACCCTCCCCTGCTACAGGACGCTCTGGGAACAGCGCACAGGAGCAGCACAGCACGAAGTCTGACATCTCCTTGCTAGGGCAAAACTTGAATTTAGGTCCAATGTAACAAACAGAAACTTCCAACCCCTGGCCAGCACTCGAACACTGATCCCACTCCACACAAACCAGCTCAGACCTGCAGAGTGAGAGCACCCCTTTCTCTTTGCCCCCAGGAATCCTCCTGAAGCACGGACTTCACACAGGCAGACAATGCTGCTAGTCCGATCCATGGAACACAACACAAACAGTGGCATGTTCTTCTTAGTCCGTCTTCATATCAATAGCTTTCTATGGCCTGAAAGGACTGTCTACAACACAGGCCAGGAATTCCATCCACTTACAGCTGGACTGAGCTGACTACGTTGTATGTGACTAATCAGCCTCCACAAAGGCATCCAAGCCTCACTGGAAGACTTCCTGAGACGGGGAATCCTCCACTTCCATTGGTAGTTTGTAAACCTTTGCACCAGCCTTACTGAACCATTTCCAGTGGCTATTGCCAGCTCCAGGGTTAGGGAAGGGGCAGAGTTAAGGTTGTGTTGCAGATGTGGCATGTACTTGACCTGATGTAGTTTAAGGGTATTTAATTACCTTTAATTTTTTAATTGATTTCCACCCCCCACATCCCCATAACTATGTCTATCTTAGAGCTTTCCCCACCATAGCTGTGTTGGTCAGTGGTGTGATTTTTCACACCCCCATTAGACAAGAGCTATGCTAGCAAAAAGTTTAAGTGCAGACTGGGCAAGAAAGTGTTTTTTTTAGTTTGAGAACTTTAAACTATTAATCTTAACGCAAACATTCTGGTATAAAAGGGCAAAGCTTCCAAGAGGAACTTCTGCCGAATGCAAGAAAAATGCACAACATATTTTGTGCGAAAGCTATCGGAGCTCGGGCTCCGGCTCCAGTTCATGGGTGTAGTTCGTGTTCAGTGGCTACAGCCCATCCCCTTGAGCAAACCTTTCCTTGTGCCAGCAGATTGCTGGCAACCCTCGAGCAGTTCATAGGGACGTAGTCTTGCAGCACATGTGCACTTCCATGTCAGTGACTGCTCAGTTTGGCTTATGCTGTTCTGAGATTCCAGAGTCTGCAGCTATTGACCTTCAGAGCTGGTTTCCTGCAGAAGACAGGGGTGTCCTGTATTAACAGAGATCAACACCAAGTGACTGTGATCAGTCCAGGGACAATTAGAACCACAATTTCAGCCCCAGCTCTGTGCAAAAAAAGTTTCAAGACCAAGATGATTTTGTAAAAAGCTGCCTAGAGTGGTGGGGCTGAATCTCAGGAACATCTTTAACCAGTCACCCCATAGTGGGACCAGTAACTCAGCCATCAATGACCATAAAAACCATCAAATTTCAAGTTCAATCTCATCTGAACGCACCTGTGGAATTTAGGGTAGTTAAAATAGTTGTGTTTTATAGAGAAAATGATGCTTCTGTGGACTAACTATTGCCTCTTGGGGAGGTGAATGACCTACAACCACAGCAGAACCCTTCCCGTTACTGCGTAGCTACACCGACCCACTACAGCAGTACAGTCATGGTATCTCAAGTGTGGACAAGCCCTGAGATACGACATTCAGTGACACCTCCAGTCCCTCCTATTCCACACTGCACTGAATCCCACCAGCCCATGCTCACTGCTCCCAGCTCTCCTACAACTCTCCCATTCTCTCTGGGTTTCTCTCTGGGATGAAGAAGCAGGTCCAGGGTAACTTCTCCTCTGGCTGGAGCCTTAGCTTCCTGGAACACGGAGTTCCTGTCTCTGTTTTAGGAGCCCCTTTGCTGAGCAGTGTCTGGCTGTGTGTGTTCCCAGCAGAGATGGGGATAGTTAAATCTCTCATACACAGAGTTTCCTGCATCTGGGGAGCTGCCCACAGGATTTCACTGCTGTAAAATGGGCTGGAGTTAAAGTAATAGAAACGTCCCATGAATTCCCCTGATCTCACTTGTTTTCCTTCCCCTGAGCAGGTTGTCCAGTTTCCAAACCTGATGTGATCTCTCAGCTGGCATGAGGGGAGGAGCCATGGGTCCCGGATCTCCAGGACTTTGAGGAAGGAGAGATCCCGAGAGGTGCCTGCACAGGTGAGGGATCATTAAACCAACTCAAAGCTCTCAGTGCCTGAAGGAAACGGCTGGGAGTCCCTAAAAGCCTTGTGAGTGCTTGGGGTTCAGGAGTATCCCCAGGTGGCCTTGTATCCTCAGGGCAGCTGTCGCTCATGGCTTCCTGCGCATCCTGACTGACACCTGGCAGAGCTCCCTCCCTGAGGGGATGTGGAGGCAAAATTGTTCCCCTCCTCTATGGGGAAGAGTTGTGGAGAATTCAGCTACTAGGTTTCTTTTCTGTCTCTCTGGCTCTAATTTTGGCTTGTTATCCTCTTTTCCATCCCTGTGTCTGAGGTTTCTCTCTCTGTCCCAGCAGGTGCTGGGATGGTGAGTGAGGAGAAGAAGCAGAATCCTCAGGAGGAAGATTCCGAGCAAGTGGCACCACATGGGGGATTATCGCAAGGCTCCAGAGGGAATGTGTCCAGGCACTGTGTGAGAGTCAGCACAGGCCAGAGAGGGAGCAGAGTAACCAGCCAGTGGAGAAATTGGGTTACTCCATTAATTGTCAGGGAACTCACCAGGACCTCCTGGAACCCACAGCCCAGCTAAGAATACCTACAGGAGAGAGAAAAAACACATGCACTGAGTGTGGAAAACATTTCACTAGCCACTCAGGAGTTCTAAAACATGAGAGAATCCACACTGGAGAGAGGCCCTATGGATGCAGTGTGTGTGGTAAAAGCTTCACTCAGCGTGCAGCCCTTATTAAACATCAGAGGAGCCACAGAGGGGAAAGACCCTACGAATGCTGTGAGTGTGGGAAAAGCTTCAATCAGAGCTTTCACCTTATTCAACATCAAAGATTCCACACAGGACAGAGACCCTATGAATGCTGAGAGTGTGGGAAAGCTTCACTGTCAACTCAGACCTTATTGGACATCAGAATAGTCACATGGGAAAGACCTCACCAGTGCTTTGAGTGTGCGAAAACATTCACACAGAGTTCAGATTACACATCAGAGGATACACACCAGAGTGAGACCCTATGAATGCCGTGAATGCGGGGAAAAATTCAATGTCAAGACAACCCTCAATAGCCATCAGAGGATCCACATGGGAGAGCGCCTCTCTGAGTGCTGTGAGTGTGGGAAGCTGTTCTGTCCAAAAGCAACCCTAATTACACATTAGGCAAGCCATACGGGAGAGAGACCCTATTAGAGAGTGCAGGAAAGGCTTCAGAGTGAGCTCAGCCCTTATTGTACATCAGAGAATTCACACGGGAGAGAGACCTTATAGATGCTGAGAGTACAGGAAAAGTTCCACCCGGGGCCCACATGTTAGAAGACATCAAGCTGGTCACAGGACAGAGACACAGCATAGAAACGTTGTGTAGGGCAGAGAAAAGACTTTTGAAAAACATTTGCTAATTCCCACATAGTGGTTGGTTTCCCCTTTTGGTTTGTTTGCACCATTTGCATCACTCTGTTCTCGCAGCTGCCTCGTGTGTTGCCCTCTTGTGCCTTTTACTGCTCGCCCTTCTCTGGGGTGGATCCCATGTTCCTTACTCCCAATTCCTTTCTCCTGTGAATCATCATGGCAGTGTCTCCCCTCCTGGCAAGGAGTTTCCATCAGTCCATGGTGGGGGAAATTGGGGTGACCACAAGTAGCCTCACAGAGTGAGAATGGACTAGGGATTTTGTCTTCTACTCTAGGATTTTCCTTGGGGTTGGCGTGCTTGAGGTAGCTATCCAGATGTAAACACGCCGCTATATTTGCAGTGCTGACATCACCCAGCACAGGGGTTGGGATTAGCTGGCATCTTATCCTTTGGCCTGTCCTAATGGACACCAACTTTCCTGGTCTGGACAATCCCTGAGCATCACATTTATACTGTCACCCCAGTAGCAGAGCAATTGTTAGTCACGAAGTCCCCCCTTTGCTGACAAAATGTCTCCTTCCCAGTTCTTCTGACTCTGGTACAGGTTGTGCTGGGCAGTGGGTATTTTTCTTTTTTACCGTTTTCCTTATTTAAAATACATTTCCCTATAACAAGGAGGAGCAGGAGTGGGACAGATATATCATTTCAGCCTCTGCAACGCCAGAAAGAAAAAGGAGAAGTCGGAGGGATTCCCTCCTTCCCCATTACCATCACTATATCTGCTGACTCCAACAGCGCTGGCCTATGTCAGAGGCACAGTAGAGTTTATCCACTCTTATTTTGTTCCTTCCCTCCCAAAGAGTCTCTGCACTTAGTATCAATTTGATCCTGTATCCAACTCATTAGAGCTGGAGATGAAAGTGTCCCAGGCCTCGGTGGGGAATTCCAGTGTTGCAGGAGGGTGCTCAGGCCGGGAGAGAGGTGTCTCTTCCTGCAGCAGCACGTAGGCTGGATGGAGGAGAGGCGTTTCCCCCTCCCCATATCAGCTACAGGGCTGGGGCCACAGGAGAGGCATCTCTAGCCAGAAAGGCCAGGGCTGGGTTCAGGGCTGGGCATGGGCAGCTCAGGCACAGCTGGGTTCAGGTGGGTTGTAGACCTGGATAGATTGGGGTTCAGGGAAGAGGTGTCCCTCAACTGGCCATGGCAGGCCACCGGGTGGGTTGTCTGAGTGCCCATGCAGCCCTAAGAAGGCTGCTGGGTGGCTGTGCGGCTTTGACACTTACAGGGAACTTGGGCTACTTGTTCTGTAGCGTAAGTGCTGTTATTTGGAGGAAGAAAAATCTGTTGTTGTTTTTTCACACGTATTGGAAGTTGAAAACTTGGTTTACAAGCACGGCTTTAAGCGCAGACAGGCTCCCGACACCCACACACTCCTCCTTGCATCTGCTTTGTACAGTTAGACTTGAAGATCCTTCCACTAGGAGCTGTGTCTCACAATGTGTGTGTCTAATCCAGCACCGAGTGCACTAGACCTTCAGTCTTGGGTGCAGCCTCTCAGGGCCATCCTTGCCATGCGCAAAGTACACAGCTTTGTGCAACTTAACCCTGAGATTCCCAGCCCTGTGAATGAGGCTGTAGAATTACCCATCCCATGGGGAAGATTGTGAATGTAAAATATTCCCAGGGTTGTTCCATCCCTGGGGGACCATCTGCCTCTGGATCCCTGGGATGGAATCAAGACCTTTCATTGCCAGACCTCTGCTTCCAACCAGGGCCAGGTGAGCCATGAGCAAGTCTAAACAGTGACTTACAATGAGCCTGAGCCCACCTACTGTTGTTAACGGGAAAGGCGGAAAGGCCTCAATTTACAACAATGGCCTAATTTTTGGTACCTCAATTTCGCTCTTTGAAATACAGGACTGCAGGGAACTGCATGCACAGGTGCATCTGGAGTCCGTGGGCACTGCAGGCATCCAGCCCCTCAGAGAACCAGCCCCCCTGCACTTAAAGGCAGGATCCCATGTTTGGGCCCTACATCAAAAGACACTGTTGAAATCTGACCCCGGCCCACAACTGTGCTCTGGCTCCCATGCTTGCTAGTGTGGGCCGAACGGGCTGTAGGGAAGGTGTAAAGCTCTCCCTCACCCTGGGAAATTCCTCCAACACAGGTGCCACTTGTGCCTCCCCCCAGCAGCTGCAGGCACAAGGAGTGCTAGGGGGCAGGGGATGGACAGGCTGGAGGAGGAGTGGGGGTAGAGCAGGGATGGAGGGATGTGGCCAGGATGAAGCTGCACGTCAGTCTTATACCCTGGCAAAACCCCTAACACCATTACAACGGGTGCAGCACTTTACTCAGCTGAGTTGCAACCTCTATTAACCATGTAGTTAAAGTGCTACAGCATCGTACCCAGGGAACTAGCTGCATCTGCAGCAGCATCTCTGGTCAGCCCAGCTTCCCCAGCACAGCTGAATTCTCTCCTTCTCCAAGACGGCTGCTTTCAAGACTCCTGCCCCAGGCCCCTGCAGGCTGCGTCCAGATCCCCTCCTGCAGTGGAATGGACAAGTGGCCTGAGAGCCCTGGACACTGGAGTTCTCTGTTCATCCCACACCATGAACTCTCTAGAAGTGCTACTGCAAGCTCCCCTCACCTGCTACCCTCGACCATTGAGTTGCAGCTCCCATTTGGGGTAGAGGAGTTCATTCTCTGTGGACCAATGAGTCCCTGGTCTCTCTGCTGGGACTCACAAACAGGGAGAAAATTTGTGCAGGCTTTGCTGGGTTTGGTTGTGTGTGAGGGAGTCACCTACTCCCCTAGGGCCCAGGCCGAGATCCCAGCACAATCCACGCCAGCCCCTGACCCACTATGGACTTTCAGCCTCTATCGCTGTGTTGGAGGGGAGGCATTGGGTCATTGCTCCGGGAAGCTACTGTGCCCTGGTGGGGACTGGTTGGGATGATTGTGCTGATTAGGGTTGACTCCCAGCTTTCTCATTAACAGAACTCTTTCAAATCGTTAGCACTGCAAGCTAAAAGCTTTTAAAAGCATGATTCCTTGAGAAATTTATCACGCTCACAGCCCAGGAATGAGTTTATCATTTTCCCTCTTTCTCATCTCTTCCAAATTAGTGCATCCTAGTGCACCCTAGTGGATCCAAACTGCATTCTAGTGGCTTTTGAAGCTTGAGATTCTTGTCCCCAGCACAGATAAGAAATAATTGACTAATTGTTTTTGTCTTTCTTACCAACTCTTCTCTTCCTGAACATTTACTGTCCTTGTGGTTTTTGTAGACATTGCTAGAGGAAAAAAACACTTTAAATGAGCAATTCCTTCCTGAGTAGTGCTAATGACAAAATTTTTCATGGCATCATCCTTCGAAGCCATTAGGATTCTCCCCTGCTTCTTTGGTATAGCCTTGCTCATGAAAATAACTAAAAGTGAGAACGTCATTCCTGACCAATGATAGTGACAAACTTCTCATGAAATGTTACTCTAAAAGTCTTTAGGATAAACTGCTGCTGGCTTGGTAGAGATTGGGTCTCAAAAAAATTACCAAATGAGAAATTCATTCCTCATTAGTGCTAGTGACCAATTACTCATAGTCTTCCTATTAAAGCCATGAGAAATCTCTCCTGGTGGTTTGATAGCAATAGCTTTGTGAAAAATACCAAACTGAGAAAAGCGACAATAGGACCTGTGGCAGACATATTAGAGATTAAGCTTTCATGGGTGAATACCCATTCTGTCAGACTTCGAAATGCATTTCTGATCAGGGCTAGAGACAAATTTCTCATGGTATGCTCCTCCGAAAGTATTTCCGTTTCCCTGCTGGTGACTCAGTAGAGAGCAGTTCCCCAAAAAGGGAGAGAAAAGCCAGAAAATTTGGGTGCAAGAAAATAAGCAAAAGGGCAATTTTTGACATCGACTTCATTGGAGCCATGATTTCACATAGAGGGGTTAGATCATCCCTTTAGCCTCAACAGTGTCCTTAGGTCTCTCTATATGTATTATGGAACATTTAGACTAGGTAATGAAAAGATGTTAAAGTGTCTGAAACGGGCTATCTTCTTTATCACTTCAAAAGTTTTTTTTTTCTCCTGACAAGTTAGAGCGCATCTTAATTAATTACCCTCTTAGAGTGGGCAGGACAAAACCCCACCTTTTCATGCTCTCTGTGTGTGTGTGTGTGTGTATATATATATATATATATGTATAGCCTTACTATATGTTTCATTCTATGCATCCGATGAAGTGGGCTGTAGTCCACAAAAGCTTATGCTCAAATAAATTTGTTAGTCTGTACTGTGCCACAAGTACTCCTATTCTTTTACTAAAAAATTCAGCAGCCTTGTTAGAAGCTGATGCTTCATCACTCACCACCAAGTCCAATGAATGAGAACTGCATGGAACAAAAAAAGCTTGAGGGTTTAACTCCCGAATCCGTGTCTGTGCTCCTCTATTCTTTCCTCTCACATTGGCACCAATATCATAGCCCTGACCTCTCATGTCAGCTATTACAATTCCCATATCTTCCAGCTTTTTTAGAAGCGTATTTGTCGTAGTAGCTTTTGTAGTATCATCATCACTAAATTCTAGAAAATGCTTTCTGACAGTCACCATTTCAGGGACATTTTCACTAAATTCTGTTGTTGTTACATGCACCATTAAAGTCATTTGTTCCTTATGGCTGATGTCAGGTGTGCAGTCCAGAATAATATCTTGCTGACTTCAGATCTGCCATAATCTTCTGTTTGACTTTTATTGCCAGTAACTGTATGATCTCATTTTTAATTGTTTTTCCAAGGTTGCAGAGTGTGTCCATTTCTTGGGTGATGACTCTTCTTAGATGCTCCTGGAGTACAGCATCAAACTCAGCCATCAGCTCCACAATTTTAAGGCAGAGTTAAACAGTGATAGGCTTTGGGTAGCAAGCATTCTCACACGGGCAATGAGCCTTTTCAGAACATTTTGTCAGTAAAGAGACTCTGATGAAATCTTCTCTTGATGCCGATCATCTATGGTGGCCTTAATCTTATCTCAAGTTCTTTCCCCCTATGAAATGCTCTCTGGTGATTTGCTGCCTTCTCATGGCATGCCAGCTTTCTAGCCAGATTTTTCCAGTTCTTTGTTCCTGTAGAACCCAATGTGGCTGGAATATTAGACTGGAAGAGTTTGCAACAAAAACAGTATGCAGCATTCTGGGTTTTTGTGTACATAAGCCATGGCGTCTCCACTTTTCACCACTGGGGATTTCACACCAGTTAAAGTCTCCTTTACAATCCAGAGAAACAACCTGGGTTGTCTGGAGGGCAGGGTTTGGCCCATGGTGACTGCAGACACTGCACCTGCTGCACAGCGACTCCTGGGATCCCTCTAGCCCATCAGCACTTGACTCTAACGCATTCTGCTGAGCAGCTGAGATCTGGGGGAACAGAAACCCTTTGTTAGAGACGGAAAAATCTCCTCACAGGAACACTCTGTCAATGGCTGCCAGAGGCCTTCTTTGTGATACCCTAAATACGCAGCCCTTCTGATTCCCACAGGGGAGAGCTCTGCTCATTCACCGGTCACTCATGATTGCAGTCGCTGACAGAGGGAATGAAGAGGGTTTTTTTGCCAATGACTCCTTCTACAGAGCCCATAATGGGAGGAGGTTTGGACTTCTAATGTGAGGTACGGGTCTGAGAATCAGAGCTCCCGGGCTCTGTGGCTCTGGAGGGGGGGTCTAGTGGGTGGAGCTGGATTTGTTGACACTGAGTAAGAGGGGCTTGTGCTGAAGGAGCCTGGTTCAATCCCCACCAATTCCTGTGATGTCTACATATGGCCATGATTTTACTTACCTATCAATGTGTGGTTGTTTGGCCCATTCCTGGAGATGTGTTACATCTGCTGCTGGCCATCCCTGAGATGTAGGTCCTTCATCCACACAAGGACATGTTATATCAAGGTCAATCCAGCAGCTCCCATCCAGTCTTCACTTACACAATGGCCAGCGAGCTCTAACCTGACCAGAAAAAGACAGGGTGGTGTTCCTCAGGTGAGTCTGCTGGAGCTCCTGTATCCCCTGCTTCACCTCACACCCCGACACACTAAGGGTTTTCCAAAGATACCACTAATCTCGGATAAACAAAGCAGCTAAGATGAGGTCAGTGTGGGTGGATATACTGAGCACACTGGTTCGAATGGAAGAAGAGATTTCTCCTCTGCTCTTGGGAAATTCCCATAGGAAAAGTCTCTGATGGTGGGGTGGGGGCAATGCAAACCCTCAGCCACTTGAATTTTAGGAAATCAGGCCTCAGAGAGTTAAGGGGTGTCTCTGTCCTGCTGAAGGGAGCAGATCTGGAGAGCAGAAAGAGCACGAAAGACAGTGACATCTACCTGTGAAGGTGGCTGAAGCTTCTTGTGGTCATTACAGTCCAGGATCCTTACATCTCCTTTGGGGATCCTTTTCCTAGAAATAAAATAAGGACACCACATAGAGAATGACATCTGAATCCCAGGTCTGGTATCCAGGGAAAAGGTATGATCTCAGCCAGGTTACATACCAGGAACCTGATTTTTGTCCCAAGAGCCACAATTACCCAGATGAGGTTTTCTTCTCCATTTGCTTTCAGGTTATTTACTGACCGTATTCATTTATTTGGTTTTCTGGGTTTCCACTCTCTGCATCTGTTCATTGGTTTAAGTAACATTCTTTTAGTTTTTGCTTCTGTTTCCTCTTATTACAGTGTAGAATCTCCTTAGCACTTTAAAAAAACAATCAGTTAAAAAGAAAATCCTGATCCTGCATTGAAGAGGAAGCTTTCTGAGAATTTGGCTGCAGAACTTTAGGGTCTGCATATTTCATTCACTATTATTTATTCAGGAGCAGGTCTCATGTAATCTGCACAGCCAAGAATGTCCATCTGAAGTACGAGTGTGCCCTTAGAATACCTGTTAAAAAAGAAGAAGATAGTAGATTAAAAGGTGGGAAAATCAACCAATGCATCAGCACTTCTCTGCATCACTGAAGCACCAGTCATGGGAGCGAAACAGGTTAAAAAATCCCCATAGATTTTTTTCCCACTAGACAGACATCTAAGAAGAAAAAGGCCTTCAGCCAATTATTTCCTTACACTGCGAAGGGGTGAAATTCAGTACTGTGCAGACAGCCAAGGCAAGGTATGTGCATCACAGCTGGTTTAAGTGGCATTTCACTGCACAGGTGCTGTGAGACTTCAGTGGCACAGTTTTCATTCTGTATTGGAACAGCCAGCTGGAATCCTGTGAGGTACAGAGCAGAGAGAGGTTTAGGCCACAATGTTCACCTCAGAGGCTGAGCTTCTGCAGACTTTTGGGATGTTCCCATCTGAGGATGATGATTTTGGACAGCCCCAGTTCAGAGCTTTCACTCACATCAACCAGTGATTCTCTGGCACAGTTGATTTAAAGTAGCTGAACTTTTCAGGCCTTGCCCCCATTTCTGACCCCCTCTCGCACCTCGCATTGCCCTCTAATAGCCCTGTCCCTTGATACTTGCCAAGCTCAAATATAGAGGCTAGCTCACGCTCCTCCTCTCTTAGACCCTTCTCCTTACATGATCCTCTCCTACCTTTGACAGACTGGATCACTGTGCCCTTTACCCAGCTCCTGGAGAAAGCATGGCTCCTCAGGACAACCTGGGAATAGGTGGCTCCAAATTCTGTGGGGTGCATGGTTTTCCATCTAAGCATCACTGAGAGCCAGCACATCTCAGTTTCAGAGAACTTCAACCTTCATTCCATTTATGATGGCTTCCACCTTATTTGGATCAAACACCTTCTCGGGAGAGGATGTACCCCAAAAACTCTGTGGAGAGTTGGCTGGAGGTATGCTTTTCCTATTCTGTGTTGAGACCATGCTGCCTAAATCTCTCCAGGTTCGGAAGTGGTGCGTGTGCTGCTCTGGGTTCTCGAAAAAGATAAGTATGTCACCTGAACAGAGGAGACTGTCCCCAAATACATCACTGATGAAGTGTTGCAAGGTCAGGGGGCCATTAGTTAGCTCAAATAGCATACCAGACAGTTAAAATGTCCAAAGTGTGTTTTGAAATCTGTCTTCTATTTGTCCCTTGCCCAAATGAGTATTAGATTGGAAATCCTTGCAGATGAAATTTGATGAAAACCTTTGCAGATTTCCTGTGAGCCAACAATTGTGGCATTCATAGCAGGGGGTAATGATTTCAAATTATCACTTTGTTCAGGAGCTGATTGTCTAAAGAGAGGTGTAGTAGAGTCCCACATTTCTTCTTCCCAAAAAGGGCCTGGGCAACCATGGGAAACATTTATTTGTTCCTAAACTCTTAGGACCAGTTTTCATGACTGTATGCAGGGAGAGCCACTAATTCTGGTTCCAACAACATGTAAAGACAGGGAAAAGCAACTTTCAACCAAGGATGTAGGTCAATAGGGCAGTCCTAGTCCCGGTCCAGTGGCAAAGAGTCCATATTTCCTTCAAAGGTATCCATGTAATCCTGGTATATATCAGGCATACCAGGAGTAGTATAAGGGCCCCATTATCAATCAAACACTAACCCCACTGCTTCACTCCCCCTTAAGCCCAACCCCTTGACCCTTTAGTCCCTCCCGTCTGTCACAGGAAGTCCTGCTCCATGGGGGTATTACTTCTGGGGTCAAGGTGGCCACATGCCAGGAAGCAAGGTGTGCATGTGACCCCTCTAAAAACTCCTCCCACCACCCTCTACCAATCAGGATGGGTTTCTTCCAAAAAGGACCACCCCGAGAGGATCTTTGACCAATCAAGGCGCGTTCCAGGGCAAGGTGGCCTGTCCGGAAGTGGGCCGCATGACCTCACTAAGAACTCCTCCCAAGGTCATCTGCCAATCAGCATGCAGCACCATTAACCCATAAGTCCCAGTGCTGGACAGAATAGACATCTCTTACGAAGGACACGTGTTTTAGAAATTGTGGAAAGGCTATTAAGAGGAAATATGGACTCCTTCACCACTCCCATGAAAACTTTGGACTTTGTTTTAGCCCCAAGGGTCTTTGACCATCCGCGGAGAAAGCGCTACATCAGCAACAGTTTCGAGGAGGAGGAGGAGGGAGTGACCGAGGGGAGTCCACATTTTCTTACCTTCTACACAAATGATTTCTTTCTACAAAATCCACAGAGAAATGAACCCCCCCCCCAAAGAATCTCCTCCACACCAATCCTCTCTTGATCCTCACAGAGAGACTGCGAGATGGAGGCTTGCTGCAGCAAGGCTACAGGGGTCTCCGAGGTTTCCCCTACCCCGCATGCCTGGCCTGTGTGGCTGTTGTCAAGGAAGCTCTGTGAGGTCACAGCCGCCTCATCATCTTTGCCCAATAGGCTGAGTTCCTGACAAAGGCCTTTGTGAAGTCACTGCCACAGTCACCTTTCTCTTGCAGGCCTGATGTCTGCCTCTGGCCAGCCCAGTTGGATGTTTGAGCTAAACCCCAGATCACTCCTGTTGCTCATTATTGATTCTGGCCACCCAGTAAAACAGCAGAGTCTGTTCCTCACCTCACACAGAGTTTTTCATAGCGGTGTAGATTGTGAAACAATTCGATCACTTAATCCAGCCTCTATTTCACGAGCTATGAAATTTCACACACTCAGCACCATATTAAGCCCAAATGCTTGTAATTCACTAAAAGGCATCTTCCAAATGACAGCCAGTCGTGATATGAGGACACTAGGAAACAGAGAATAAAACAATGGTTACAATGCCATGAATTTTCAGATGGAAACATTTGTAATGGTGATATTGTTCAATTTTAAGGCAAGAGGGCTTTTAAATTAGTCAAAGTGAGCCCTGAATTTGATAGGGACCTGGCTGTTATGGAGGCCCTAGCAGATTTGCACTCCCAGTGCTCCTGAAAGGCCATTGAGAATTCCTGCTGCCTGAGAAGCTTCCCAGAATAAGCTACCAGGATTGGGGAGAAATGAAGGAAACCAAACAAAGCCTGAGCTAGGATGGAGAGCAATGATCCAAGTGGTGTTTGTACCCTCTGCGCCCACCTGCCTGCAGACAGAGGGGCACTGATTTCTGTTTGTGAACTTGCTAAGACAGTGGGCTTCACCACAAGCTCAACTCTTGGATAAACAGCAAAGCTGGATTTTCAGAAACATTTTACCATATTGTGCATCTCACAGGGGATTCAGTCTCTCAGTCCCCAGCCAGGCCTGGTTTTCACTGTTAGTGCTTAATGCAACCTTGCAGCGCTCTGGCTGACAGTCCCAGCTCCTTCCCCCTGCACTGACAGCTCTGGGAAAGTGTGGCCAGCTGGGTCCAAGCTGAGGGAAGGGATAGCTCAGTGGTTTGAGCATTGACTTGCTAAACCCAGGGTTGTGAGCTCAATCTTTGAGGGGGCCACTTAGGGACCTGGGGTAAAAAATCTGTCTGGGGATTGGTCCTGCTTTGAGCAGGGGGTTGGACTAGTGGGGGGGCAGGGTTACTGATCTACAATTTTAGTGTTATCTTTGGAAATCACTTAGCATGTCAGGGGTGAGGTGAAGCAGGGGATACAGGAGCTCCTGAAGAACACCACCCTGTCTTTCTCTGGTCAGGTAAGAGCTCGCCGTCTGTTGTGGAGGTGAAGACTGGATGGGAGGTGCTGGATTGACCTTGGTATACCATGTCCTTGTGTGGATTTCAGTTCTATTGTAATGGAAATAATGTTCACTCCTACCTTCTGAGAGATGTCGTCTTTCTTGATTTCAAAGTATGGGATGGAAGTGTGTTTATGTTTGGCATAGCATCGTTTGGGAGAGGATTCCTATAGCACCTTTGAGCTCTGATCATCAAGACAAGCATGGGCAGACTCATTAAAATACATTGCATTTCTCCAGGGGAAAGAAAAAAACCCAAACCCTTTGTCATAAAGGTTGTTCTCATCAGTAAAATAAGCTATAAAAATTAGGAAATGCACAAAGGACTAAAAGGCTGCAAAGTGAAGCACTCTCAACTTAGGAAATACCAGAATGAGCATTGCCTATGCAACATTAACTCTGCAATAAATGAGGCAGGGATCTTACAGACAACAGACTCCTTCAATACATAGCCCCAGAGCAGAAAACCCTGTGCACTGAATAAGGAAGGGGTCCTATGGAAAAAAAAATAATATGGGATCATGTAATTAAAGTCTGCATCATCATGGAAATGACAAGAGGATTGAATTAATGGTGCCAGGGCAACACTTATTTGGACATTTGTTAACCTGAGAATTCAAAACTTTGTAAACTTTTAATCCTTTAAAAATCCTTGACGTTGTATTTCCCAATTATTTTATGCTTTAGTTTACTTGATGAAAGCAAAGTTAAGTAATGTTAAATGAAGCATATCAGAGGGGTAGCCATGTTAGTCTGGATCTGTAAAAATCAACAGAGTTTTTTGTTTGTTAATTTCCCTTTTTTAATAGAAAATATTTTATATATGTGCTGTTTAAACAATGAAGCTCTTACTCATATGTTGTTTTCAGTATATATTTTATTACCATTGTTATCTTTGTGAAAATCCCTGTTTTACCACTCAATGCTGTATTGATCAGAGTATTGAAAGTAATTAAATTAAACTGTATTAAAACAAAACATTTTATGCAACTTCAGTTTCAGTGAAAGTTCTAAGCTATAACCCTGAATGTGTAAGAAGCAGATAAATGATATCCAAGAAAAAGAGCTGCAATTTTGCATCTTATTTTCACTGGCCCTTACTAAGGAAAGTAGCAAACAACTGCCCTGTGAAAAGAAACCGTACCACAGTACAAACCAAAATGAGCACAGCAGGAGGCTGTCCTGGTTATCCAAATCTGGCCCTGTTTCATTACAAACTTCCTTTCTGTGATGATGTTCTGGGGCAATCATTTGTCAAAGGTAGCTGTTGCCATGGTAGCCAGGTTGCTAGTCTTTCTCCTCAAGTATGAAAATGAACTGGAGGGAGGGAGAGCTGAGTGGTGGATTATCTCTGATGTCACAATGCTGCTGCTCAGGCAGTGCCAGTGGGCAGCAAGTGTGTGGTGGGTGGGTAGGTGGGGGAGGAGAACAGGCTTTCCCAGTGCTCCTCTTTTTGCAAATTTTCTAAAGAAGCCAACAACATAACTACACAGAATACACATTAATGATGATTCTGCACACATGATAATTAGTAGCTGAAATTTGATTCAAATCCCACATGGCATGTTTAGAAATAAGGGTTCCAAAAAAGGAGAGACCTTGTAAAACAGAAAATTGTGATGCTCTGGTGTATTTGTGGTTGTGCTAAAATTGAATACTGTGACTTTAAATTTTGGGCAGGGTTCCTGGATGTGCTTGCATGCTAGGGAGCTCAGTAGGGCAGCACACAATCGGGGCTTAACAGCAGTCAGTCAGCAGGTATCCAGTGAGTTGTGCCTCTCTGCTATAGGCAGTAGCCTACATTCTCTCCCTCTGATTTTTGGGTTGTTACGTGTTATTGTTCTGGCTCCTAAGAAACAAACTAGCGAGACTGCGAACTTCCAGCAAGAATATTTTATGTTTTCTCTAACTTCTCTGCTTGTGTGCCACAAAACATAAAAGACACAATCTCATAAAAATGAAATAAAATTCTGAAGCCAAATGTCCTTTTGAAACAAAAAAAATTAACCATTTCATTCTGATAAGGTTGATCTTACTGAAGCACTTCACTTTTCCTTTCCCTTTCACAGAGAGGAGCCTAAATTAGGTTTCCCTAACCCAGTGGTTCCCAAACCCAGGGGGTTCGCAAAATGTTACAAGGAGTTCTCAGGGGAAAAAATTCCCTAATGGTGGACAGAGCTGTCCCTAGGGTCCCTGGGCAGCGGGCTAAGCAGATCAAAGCAAGCATAGCTATCACGCTGAGGAGAATTAAACTTCGAGACTCCTTATAAGAAATGGAAAGGGAGTGGATTTTTTTTGCTGTTTCTAAAATTAAATAGGCAGCTAGTGTTGTTTTTAAAATTATCATGAAGAAGAAGTTTAAGCTTTGTTGTAACGTGTGTTGTTTGCCTGGACTGCTCAAGCCCTCAATGCTTGTGTAGGAGGAACTCTTTGAGTTGGCTTCTTAAATACCTTCATGCTGTTTCACATCTGATACTCCTTGATGAAACATAGGAGTCTTGTCTTATAACAGGCTTAGACAAAGTGATACAAGCTACAAAAGTGAGCTTTTGGAAGACTGTTCCCTTTTTCATAATGTAATAAAAATACTGTAATGATAAATAATAAATAATAGTGTGTAATAAGCATGTCATAAAAACAAATTTTATATTTCCAAGATCATTGCTTTTATAATTTATACTTTGGTAAAGGAGAAAATCCCTGGAAATATTCATTTTAGGAGGGGGCTCGCGAGACTTGACATTTCAGTGAAAGAGGTTCACAGGTTGTTAGTTTGGGGACCACTGCCCTAAATCCATGATTGGAATAGTGAAGCAAAGCCTCATTAAAAGCCAAGCAGCTCAGAAAGAATGGTATGATCACAATACAGTAGAACCCTGGTTATCTGACCCTCTATTACCTGGTTCTCCATATTAACCCAACAACTAGCATACTCAGGTACAGAAGTGGGCAATCTCCCCTATCGTCACTAGATGGCGCTACAGCCTCACACTTTCCTGTTCATCTGCTTATCCGACGTGTTGATTAGCCAATCTGGACCCGCCTGGCAGGGCCGGTGTAACGACACAAACAGATCCTGCTCCCGAGTCCCTACTTTGGCTACACTGAGCATGTGCACCCGAACTGAGCATGCCCAGTAACGTTTGCTGTTGCCGCTGCATTTTTGCCGCCCCAAGCAAAAATCACCTGCGGGGGCCGGAGCAGCAGGGGCGAGTGAGCGAGCGAGGGACAAACAAACCTGCGGGCGGCCAGAGCAGTGAAGTGGGGTGGGGGGACAAACAAACCTGCAGGGCGGATGGAGCGTGGGTGCAGGGGGACTCCCGGCCCTGCAGATGTGCCCTGGGCAGCAGGGTGGGGCGGGGGGAGAGAAGGGGGGCAGCCAGGGCTTCCTTCAGCGGGGCGCTTGCCAGGAGGGCTCCGCGCCGCTCGGGTCGGCAAGCAGGGAAGGACGCGGGCTGCCCTGCCGTGCTTCCTACAGACCTGGCACCGCTCCCAGCAGGGCCTCTTCTCCTCTGCACTGCTGCCCCCTGCCCGGAGCAGCGAACCAAAAAGAAAAAAACCTGCGGGGGCGGCCGCAGCAGCGAATGCCGCCCCTTGGACTCTGCTGCCCCAAGCAGGAGCTTGCTCGGCTGGTGCCTGGAGCCGGCCCTGCTGCCTGGTCCCAGTTAGATGGGATAAACAGGGTTCTGGTCTCCTTGTGAGCAAGTGATGCAGGTGATTCGCTTGTGGTGTTATTCCTCATGGAAAAGTACAAATTGTAAAACTGATGGGAGGGGCCTCCTGAAGGGGCAGGGAGGGGTCACGCTGTTGTACAGAGATCTGCAATGTACAGAGGTCCCACAGCAGGGATGCACCTCAGACTGTGCATATAACCAGGTTAAAAGTGCATCACAATAGTGAAGCCATTGTCAAGATGCAATTCTGTGCAGAGGATTGTAAGACAGCCGCTGTTACTGATCTGATGCCTGAATGCCATAGGCATATGAGATGTGTGATGAAGCCACCTTAACTGAAAAGACAGAGGTTGTGGCTGTGCTGCAAAGTCACTGGCAAGTATTATCAAGCAGGCTAGGCCTGACTCACAAAAGTTGTCTAAGATGAACACTGTGGGATGACCACCTGCATGCAGCAAAGCATACCACAGGACTGGTACATTGCAGCAGCAAGTTCATAAGAAGGTGGCAAGCCTGCTGGACAGGGAATAATTAAAGAGTTAAACAGTCCCTGGGATGAGGAGGTTGTTTTGCTGATGTTTATAGGGATCTCCTCCTGAGTGTGGGGGGCAGAATGGGAGAAAGCAGGAAGGGGCTTGTTTGAAGATTTAACGAGTGAGTGATGGAGGCTAGCATCATGGGCCATGTAACTGCAAACATTCTGTGGCCTTAGACAAGGAGTGGTCAAACTACCCTGTCTGCAAGCATCACTCCTGAAGCTCCCATTGGCCGTGGTTCCCAGCCAATAGGAGCTGTAGAAGCGGTACTTGGGATGCGGCAGCGTGTGGAGCCTCCTGGCTTTCCCTATGCATAGAAGCACATCCCTTTATATAATTGCACGTGATTTTAGGTGGGGTCTGTGGGAACTAAGATAATAGCAGTGGCAAAAGAAAATAATCATAGTCTGAGTATCTCCTCTTTATATCATCTGCTAAATTAATCAATAGTGTTCAAAAGGTAGTGGAAGAAGCAGGGGTAGATGCCTATAGTGCAGAAATCACATATCAATGCATAAAGGAGAAGCTGTAACACAATTACTGGACACTGTTTTTCAAGGGAAATGGCACCTTCCTTCATTATGTAGCTCAAGTTCCATTTCCATATTGTTGTCTCCTGTAAATCACATGATAGAAGTTTCTGCATGTTGACTTAATGAGTGAGATCTAGCTCATATTTGTACTCCAGCACTGATCAGAAAAAACAGTCCCCATACAGCGAGGAATAATTTTCTGGTGTATTGTCCTCCTCAGAGTGTCCTTCACCTTCTTGTTCCTCAGGCTGTAGATCAACGGGTTCAGCATGGGGATCACATGGGGATCACAAGGGTATCGAACATGGCCACCATTTTCTCCCAGTCCACTGAGCTGCCAGGTGAGAGACATAAATATGTAAAAATCAGGGTCCCATATAAGATGGAAAGGACAGTCAGATGGGAGGCACAGATGGAGAAGGCTTTGTGCCTTCCTGCCGTGGAGCGGATCCTCAGGATGGCAGGGATAATGTAAATGTAGGAGATGAGGATGGTGAAAATGGTGCCTATTGTTTCTATGGCTGCAAAAATGAAATGCATTAGCTTATCGGTGCGAAAGTAAGAGCAGGAGATTTCTTGGAGTGGGCAAATATTACAGAAGAAATGATTGAGGACACTGGAGTGGACAAAGGACAGAGTGAATACAATACATGTATGCACAGTGGCATTGACACAGGCACATAGGTAAGAGCCAGCCACCAGCTGGAAGCAGATTCTCTTGGACATGATGACATTATAAAGCAATAGGCTGCAGATGGCCATGAAGCGATCGTATGCCACCACAGACAGCAGGCAAAGCTCATTGTTGGCACAGAAAGAGAAGAGGAAAAACTGAACCACACACCCAGGGAACGAAATGTCTTTACTCTTCACTAGGGAAATGACCATTGTCTTGGGGGCAATCGCAGAGGAGTAGACAACATCTAAGAGTGACAAATTGCTGAGGATTAAGTACCTGGAGCTGTGGAGTTGGAAGTCAACCCTAATCAGCACAATCATCCCAACAGTTCCCACCAGGGCACAGAAATAAATGGCAAAGAACACAGAGGGGATGTTTTGCAGCTTTGCACTGTCGGTTATTCCCCGGAAAATGAAGCCAGCCACCATGGTGCAGTTCCTTGGAGCCATTTCTCCTATCATGTGCTCTGTGCCAAAGAAGAGGCAGAGGAGGGTAGGGGATAGAAGCACTAGGTACCACAAAATAAATCTGATGTCCTGTGCAGACTCATGTTAGCTCTTGAGAGATGACGAAAAGGAAATGTAATGTAGTCATAGATTCCAAAGTCTCTGCTGGGCACAATCCAGAGTGGCTGCAGAGCACTGGGGGAAAATGTTTCTGAAAATCCAGCTTTGCTGTTTATCCAAGAGTTCAGAGTATGGGCTGTACAGCTTGTACTGAAGCCCCCTGTCTTTAGCGAGTTCACCAGTAGAAATCAGTGTCCCTCTGCCCATTGCATTGCAGGCAGGCAGGTGGGCGCAGAGGGGTACAAACACCAATTGGATCATTGCTCTCCATCCTAGCTCAGGTTTTGTTTGGTTTCCTTCATTCCCCCCCAATCCTGGTAGCTTATTCTGGGAAGTTTCTCAGGCAGCAGGAATTCTCAATGGCCTTTCAGGAGCACTGGGAGTGCAAACCTGCTAGGGCCTCCATAACAGCCAGGTCCCTATCAAATTCAGGGCTCACTTTGACTAATTTAAAAACCCTCTGGCCTTGAAATTGACCAGTGTCACCATTACAGATGTTTCCATCTGAAATTTCATGGCATTGTAACCATTGTTTTATTCTCTGTTTCCTGGTGTCCTCATATCACTACTGGCTGTCAACTAGAAGGTGCTTTTTAGTGAATTACAAGAAATTGGCCTTAGTATGGTGCTAAGTGTGTGAAATTTCACAGCCCATGAAATAGAGGCAGGATTAGGAGATCGAATTGTTTCACAATCTATGCCTCTATGAAAAACTCAGTGCGCGGTGAGGAACAGACTCTGCTGTTTTACTGGGTGACCAGAATCAATAATGAGCAAGTGGGGTGATCCAGGGTGCAGCTCCAACATCCAACTGGGCCAGCCAGGGGCAGACATCAGGCCTGCAAGGGAAAGGTGACTGTGGCAGTGACTTCACAAAGGCCTTTGTCAGGAACTCAGCCTATTGGGCAAAGATGATGAGGCGGTTGTGACATCCCAGAGCAACCTTAACAACAGCCAGGCAGGACAGGAAGGCAGAGCAGGGGGAACCTCGAAGACCCCTGTAGCATTGCTGCAGCAAGCTTCCATCTCGCAGTCTCTCTGTGAGGACCAAGAGAGGATTAGTGTGGAGGAGATTCTATGGGAGTGTTTTCATTTCTCTGTGGATTTTGTGGAAAGAAATCATCATCTATGTAGAAGGTAAGAAAAAATATAGGCTATATGTACAAGACACGGGACTCTATCCTGGGAAGCAGCAATCCTGAAAAAGACTTGAGGTGATGGGGGATAATCAGCTGATCATGAGCTCCCAGGGGGATGCTGTGGCCAAATGGGCAAATTCGCCCCTTGGAGCCATACATAGATGTATCAGAGGGGTAGCCATGCTAATCTGGATCTGTAAAAAGCAGCAGAGTCATGTGGCACTTCTAAGACTAACAGATGTATTGGAGCATAAGCTTTTGTGGATGCACTATGCGTCTGACAAAGTGAGTGTTCACCCATGAAAGCTTAAGCTCCAATACATCTGTTAGTCTTAAAGGTGCCACAGGACTCTCTGTTGCTGTGTACATAGATGTGTTATTGGCTTTGGATGGGGGACTGTAGCAGGGTCGTCTGCTCGCCCCTCTTTCTGAGGCCCTCTGCTGCCCCAATAAAGCGCAGAGAGGCTTCTTCTGCCGCAACACCCGTGGTTTATTTACACAAGTTCTCCCACCACCAGTGATATACTATTTACAGAGCTTGCAGGCCTGACAATCTCCTCTCCTACCCAGAGTCTGCCCTCAGCCTGGAGACTGACCTTCCCTGGCCATCTCCCCTTCTTCTGGCTGCCAGCCAGCCTTTATAGCCCTTGAATCCTCAGGCCTGCAGGTGCAGCCAATTCTGAAGGCCAGGCACCAGGTTTCTCCCCAGCCCCAATCTATTTCCCCTGATTGGGGCTGGCTGAGCAGGGGCTAATTAGGTGCCTTGCACCAGCACCCTGCTACAGGGACACGTAGCAAATCCGTCGGGATTCTTGCCCCAAACAACAATCACTCATTGTCTTTTAGAGCACAAGGGCTCTAACACGCCTGACATGCTCAAATTGCTCTCCTGCTAGGACTTAGAGAATTTTCTCCATCACCACGATACAGCAGTAAAGAGAAAGGAAGTGACCTCTCTTTGGTCACACAGCAAGGTCATGCCAGAGCTAGAAAGAGAAGCATAAGAAAAAAGTTGTATCAATAAATGTTTTGCATTTAAAACTAACTGATTTTTTAAACAAAGGAAATTTGATGTGTGATTGGTGAACCGAAATGATACCGTCTGGTCAACAGGTGTTTCTAGACTTATGAACTAGTAGATCCATCTCCTCACACCTAGTTTTTATCCATAGGTTGAGGGAGGAAAACGGAGTGTGCCTGTTTTTGAACTCCCAATGGCTTCCTGGAATTTCAACAAACTAGTAAATTGAAATGAACTATTTGAATAAACTGAAATGAGGAAAATATTTTCTGCACCTCTCAAGGAAGCTACTGCTGTCCAAAGCTGGATTAGCATTTCAGCGAACTTTGCTTCCAGGGCCTTAGCTATCACATCAGTGGTGTGACTGCCTTAAAAAGTTGGCAGTCAACAAGTTCCGCTTAATGTTATTTTTTCTCATCTATTTAAATTATTTAAGAGATTGTAATAAAATTTGCCCTAACAAAAGGTTGTCAAGTTCAAATTTAATTTTAAATAGATGATTTTTTTGGGGTCAAGCTGGGCCTTACAAATCTCTGAGGATGACGATTCCAGTACCTCCATAGGTCACACACAGTGGCAGGAAGACTGGGAATAGAAGAAAACCAGCAATGAAAGCCAGGAGTCCTGACTCCCAACCCCCTGCCTCAGTCACTACGACGGGTCATACCCAGAGCCAGGGAGACTAGGAATAGAGTCCTACTGGCACTTCCCAGCTCTGGAAGGGAGTGTTCCTCTAGTGGTTAGTGCAGGGACCTGGACAAAGGACTCCTAGGCTCCATCCCCGGCTCTATCCCTGACTCTCAGTGCAACCCTGAGGTAGCGGCTTCTCCTGCCAAGGCCTCTGTTTCCATCAGTGAGGCTGAGGACACTCCCCTATAGCCCTTGGGCCATCATGCTTCAGGAATGTGCATGAGTTACTAGGAGACCTTGAGCTGGGAGGTGTCCTGCTGGCTGTCAGTCAGTGTTGTGACTCCCTGGCTGCTGGCCTGGGTTTATCCATCCCCTGACAATAAAACATCATCTTGTTTTCACAGCCACTTTTGGTCTCCTGGCTTCTACCCCCTGCCCTGCTGGCAGGGCATTGGGCAGCACCCTTTCCAGCCCACTTGGGTGCGGGAGATCGAGGAGAAGGACCAACACCGAGCATCTGCCATCCAGCTCCATCCCATCTAGAGCAAGTGAGTGGAGGTCACCAGAGCCATCCCCAGTGTGGTGGAATGGCCCAGCAATAGGGCTCCCAGGCCTTCCCTTATAGGAGTTTGTTCCCACGTTGAGAGACTTTGGGGAGGGCAGAACCATCCGTCTGTCCAACCACGGCACAGACCACGCACGGGCATTGAAATAATGACATTTTCATCATTTTATTTCTATGTTTTTTTAAATTTGATTTTTTCCCTCAAATTTGCACCCCATTTAACTTGAAGAAGGAATTGCCTCAGCAGAGGGGATGTGGGCAGGAGAGCAGGCAGGCCCATTAATGAGAGGCTGCTTTGAATCCAGACTCATGTCTGCTCCCCACTCAGTTCCAGGATGGAGCAGCTGAAGTGGATGCTAAGGAGGAAGGCTGGGCAAGTGACTCCAGAGCCGGAGGAGAGCAGCAGCCGGCTTGCCTAGGAGGAGAGCAGTTCCTCTGTTCCTGTGGGCGGGGAAGAGGCTTGTGGCCAGGCAAAGCAGAGGAGCTCCCTGGCATTCTGGAGGAAGAAGACACCAGCTCCCATAGCAGGCCCTGAGGCACCTTCTGGGTCCAAATGGAGGTGGCCCAGGGTGCAGTTATGGAGGGACCCAGGAGATGGCAGGTGCCGGGCAAGGCAGCTGTGGGGCTTTGTTTACAGGAAGCAGAGGAGCCAGGAGCTGCACCCCAGGGCCCATCAGGAGCCATCCACCACTCTGGCCACCGAGGAGCCCCCCACCAGCCTAGAGCAGGAGATGGGAGACTCTGGGACCAGCACCAGCAGCTCCACCTACTCCCAAGGGGTCAGTAGTCCCTCCGTGGGGTCTGACAGCCCTGACGCTGAAGGCTCCCTCTTTACAGGTGAGGGGAGACCCAGGGGAAAGGGAAGAGGACTGGGGTGGTGAGAGAGTAGTAACACCCTGTGCCCATTGACTCACCAAGGCGCCAGGACTGACCCACGTGAACCCCACTGACACAAGTGGGGGTGGCACAGCCATGCCCTGCGACAGGGGATGCTTGGTGGAGTCGGGGGAGCTCCAGCCTCCCCTGATGATGCTGGTGTGGTGGGGACTGACTGCCATGGGGCCCTGAGGCTGATGGGGCTGAGGGCATCTCTGGGAGGGGCAGGGTGGGGCCCTCGTTGCCATGGGGTTCCTTACAAAGAAGGGGGAAACATGGAGCCTTCTCTGTCCACTGCATCCCCCCAGCAGCAGAAGGGATTATACTTTCTCCTTCCCTCCCTGGTGAAGAGACCTTTAGTGCCCAGCTGGAGTGAGTGGAGGAGGAAGAGGATGTGTCCCCTGAACAAGCCACCATCAAGGTCATCCAGCAGCAGCTCCGGGGCAGAGATGAGGTACAAAAATCCCCCAGCTGCACTGCCACCAAGTCTGTCCTGCCTCTTGTTCCATTCCCACCCAAGTAGCAGGGGTCTTGTACCAGAGAATCCCTCACCCCCAATGGTGGGACACAGCTCCTCTGCTATCTGGCACCCCAAAGTGGGGGCATTTGTCCCACACAGGCCAAGGTGTCCGCTCTCCGCGGACACTGTCCAAGTTACAACCCCTGTTTGTGCAGGGCGACACTGGTTTCGGGAAGGGGAGGCTTTCCCTGTCCAACCCGATAGAGGTCCTTAGCCCTGGAGCTGGTTTGGGTTGGTAAGAGAGGTCCCTATGTAACAAGATCGCTCTCTCTTTCCCCCCACCCCACTCCTAGTTGGTGGAGGACGGCCAAACAGCTCTGCTTCCTCCAAGCTATCCCGAGTCTGTGTTTCTCAGCACAGAATCGGGTGGGACACTCTGGAGCCCCACTTTTCAAAAGCGGCTCTCATGGAGAGCATTGCGGTGAGTGGGACCCCATGCCCAGCCCCTGGGGTGAGGGAGCCAGATGTGGGAGGAAGAGTTAGTGGGGCCGGATGGGGAAGCAGAGGACAGGGGTTCCTAGGGTTGAGGGCTGGGGAGCAGGGAAGGGGATAATTGTGACACTGATTGGGAGCTGGCAGTGGGGGAATTGTAAGCCTGGAGGGAGGAATTGGGTGGGAGAGGGGGAAGGAAGTTTGATGGATGGGCTTTTCTGCTCCAATTAACACAGTGACTATGATACAGGTACACAAATGTCACAGTATTTCATCCCTTTTGAGTCATCACTACAAGCAGGTGAGATCTACCAGGAAAGTCCTCTGCCGGGTGGCCAAGCACTTTCTGCAGGAAGCATCATACCACACACTGGCTTACATCCTCTTTGGGCAACTCCTGTTAATAGAAAACAGGTCTAGGAACCTGATGGCAACTTGCTGTGCCCTAGTTTGAAGTCCAGTATCCCATTCTTGCTTGGGGACCGTTCCTTTGTCAGCTGTCAAGGGGTTCATCTTGCTTGCCAAGCAAGGCTTCTCTCTCATCAGAAGTGTGAGGTCTTCTCTTCCAATAGGCAAGGAACTGGAAGGAGATAATCACATCAAGAGACAGAACCCCCAGGCTACCAATCAGCCAGGAGAAGTGATGAATGATGTAGTTGCCTTCAGCTTCACCAAAGCGAAAAGATAGTATGACACCCCTGGGTAGATTTCCTCCCCTGGGCAGATTTCCTCTTGAAGTTAGTGTAGATCTGGAGCACTTGGGAGAACAGAGACAACAAGGAGAAGATAGAGCCAACGGTGAAGCCAATGATTTCCTTCTTGGAAAGGCTCACATCCAGCTGCATCCACTGTGGCAGACAGAAGAGTCTTCCCTTTAAATGTCACTGTTTCAACTGTGCAGCCAGCTCTGCCCAGCAAGAACGTTGCTGACATCATTCCCAGAAAAACGAAGGCAAAGACCTTCCCCATGTTTGATGGATGGGAGGAATAGGGGGGCCAGCTGGTTGGGGTGAGGGTGACACTGGCTGTTTCTGCAGAGCACTTTAGGCTCCTCCCTGGGAAGTGCCTGTGGGTCTGTGGGACCTGAGTCTCTCACACAGTTTTGTTTCCTTGGGGTCTCCCAGGGGCTGATTGAAAATCTCCCCATAGTGTCCGAGCCAAGCTCCATTGTGTCCAGCTCCATGGCTGCAATTTACAATCTCAGGTACCAGGACCCTCCCATCCAGCTGCCCTAACCCTGGTGTTGTTCAGACCCAGAGCCGAGAGTCACAGATCCTTCTCCGGTTAGGTTACCCCAAGCTGTGGCTGTTCGCATCCCCCAGCAAGGGAGGCGAGAATGTCCCCTCTTTCCTGGATGGGCGGTTGATTTCACTCCAGTAACGTTAGAGCGACCACAGGGAGGTGATCACTGCGAGGGAGGGGGTCATGTCCATGGCAGTGCCAGTGCCACTTTGGTGCTGCGAAGTGTGACAGAGGCTCCTCTCTTCTGCCAGCAAACTGAAGCCTCCACTTGCCCTGGAGCTGGAATCTCACATCCTGTGGGCTTTTCTTTACAGAATCTTCACCATGGGCACTGGGAATGACACCACCCACTTTCGGGTAGGTCCTGATCCTACTCTGTTCCAGGACCAGGAGCAGGCTCTGGTCCCTGCTCCCTTGGTATGATGGAGCTGTTGAGACTGTGGGAGGAGTGAGCAGAGCTGGGAACAGGCCTGGGAAAAACTGGCAGGGAGCAGGGCCGGCTTTGGCATTTTTGCCACCCCAAGAAAAAAAAACTCCTGTGGGCCGGCCGGAGCAGCAAAGTCAGGGGACAAACAAACCTGGGGGCCGGCTGGAGCAGCGGGGGAAGGGGGAACAAACAAACCTGCAGGGCGGGCGGAGCAGCGAAGGGCGAGTGCGGGGGGGACACACAAACCTGTGGGCCGGCTGGAGCAGCGAAGTGGGTGGGGGGACAAAAACCTGCAGGGTGGATGGAGCGCGGTGCAGGGGGACTCCTGGCCCTGCAGATGTGCCCCGGGCAGCGGGGCAGGGCCAGGGGGGAGGGAAGGGGGGCAGCCAGGGCTTCCATCCGCAGGACGCTTGCCACGCTGCCTGCCAGGAGGGCTCCGTACCTCTCAGGTCTGTGGGCAGGGAAGGATGTGGGCTGCCCTGCCATGTTTGCTACAGACCTGGCACTGCTCCCAGCAGGGCCTCCTCTCCTCTGCATGTCTGCTCCTTACAGGGCGGCCAAGCAGTGAACCAAAAAGAAAAAAAAAACCTGCAGGGGCGGCCGAAGCAGCGAATGCCGCTTCTTGGAATCTGCCGCCCCAAGCAGGAGCTTGCTCGGCTGGTGCCTGGAGCCGGCCCTGGGAAGAAGCCACAGTGAGGCTATTACAGCATAGACCCAACCTCTCCCACCAGGACTAAACCCACTGGATGCTATTACACTCTCCCAGGAACAGAGTTTGAGCCAAACGCCAGCAAAGAGCAGAATCAAAGGTGCTACTTTGGGGGATCCTCCGACACTGTCCCCCCAGCAGCACATTTCCCTAGCAGCACAGGCACCAAGCAGAGGCAGGACCTGGCTCTTCCTCTCCCTGACCTACTGCTCACCCAGGCAAGTCAATCTGCCCTGGGGAGCTGCAGGGAATGGAGCTGGGAAGGGTTGGAAACTGGGAACCTTCCTCCTCACTTATTGCTCCTGCTGCTTCATTCAGTCTCTCCTGTCTCCTTTCTGCATGGAAGAGCCGGTCACTGTCCTGCATTCCCATGGGTGTTTCACTGCCAATAGCTACAGCCACTGCTAATGGGAGGGTGAGCCTGGGTGCGCTGGGGCAGCAGCTCTGTGACACGCAGATACTTAAGGGCAGAGATGGGGCGAGCAAGAGCCATTTCTGCAGAGTTGCTTTCCAGCCTGGCCTAGGCACTTGCTGAACTGGAGCAAGGCTCTAGGCAGTGATGCAACACATCCTGGCAGGTGGGGTGAAACTCACTGTCAAATAGGCAGTAAAGGGTTAGGAATTTCACCTAGCCTAGCTAACACCTGACCAGAGGAACCAGTGGGGGGACAAGATTTTTCAAGAGGAAGGGGGGAAGTTTTCCTTTGTTCAGTCCATGAAGTTTTGTGCCGGAGAGAAAAGATCCGGGAATCAGCCTGCTATCAGAGTAGTGAGTATTAGAAAAGAAATAAATAGGTTTATGTTTATTTTCTTTTGTGGCTTTGTCTTTTTGCATTAGAGGGATAATCAAGTTGGGTTCTCTTCTGTGTACTAAGGTTTTGCCCAGGGGAATATCCTCTGTGTTTTGAATCTGTTGTCTGAGAGCGTAGTTTGTACGCTAACCTCTCAGAGGTATTTTTTTTCACCCCTTTTCCTTAATTAAAAGTCTTCTTTTCAAGAACCTGATTGATTTATTTCCTTGTTTTAAGATCCAAGGGGTTTGGATCGCTGTTCACCAGGAAATTGGTGGAGAAGTCTCTCAAGGTTATCCAGGGAAGGGTTACAGTACTTGGGAGAGAGAGATTTTTGAGGGGGAGACAAAGTTTCCCAAATGACTCAAACAGCTGTTCTAAATTATTTGAGTGGTGGCAGCAACCAGATCTAAGCTGGTAATTAAGCTTAGGGGTTCTCACATCTGTACCCTAAAGTTCAGAGTGGAGGTGAAACCTACAACACTCACCCACCCCCGCTACGGAGTAAAAGAACTAAGGCCTGGTTGCACAAAGGAACCTGATAGCACCAAACTTTTAGGCAGCTAAAAGTCACTAGAATCCAGAAAGCCTGTGTTAGGTGCCTAGGCTCCTGCACAATCAATGGGAAGAAGGAGGTGCCTGAAAGTAGGATCCGCAAAAGTCAGCATGCTGGGCATCTCCAGCCCAATGGGAAATGCTGATGAGGGGTGTGTACTGAGCCCCACCCCTCTCTGGAGTTTAGGCACCTAGGTTAGGCTTGGAGAGAGGGACCTTTGTCTGGTTGGGAGCCTCTCACCTGGAGTTAGGTGCTTAGGTCATTCTGTACAAAACAATCCACCAGAGGAGGAAGAAGTCATGGTGCTGCTGGCTCCCTTGTGGCATTTAAAGTACTCAACCAGGATGTGGGAGTCCAGGATTCAAATCCACCCCCCCAAAGATTCCTGTAAGCTGCGTGGCTCCATCTTTAGTGCCACACAGGCAGTGGCCAGGGAGGGCCTGGCTCCCACCGTGCAGCTATTTCCCCAGTTCCTGGCCTTACCTGGTTCCAGCCCGGCCCTGCCATGGGGTGGGCCTGATATTGCCACCAGGGCTGTCCCTGGGGGGAGGGTCCAGCCCTGGGACAACTCTCCCCTTCATCCAAGGTCCTATCCCACCCCCGTTCCCCCAAGATCCTGCTTCCTTCCCCTCTGCTCTGTCAGGGCCGGTGCAGCCATTTAGGCGACCTAGGTGGTTGCCTAGGGAGCTGGGATTTGGGGGGTGCCATTTTCTTCGGCAGCGACCTCGGCGGCCGGATCTTCAGCTGCCCCAGTTGCCTCCGGCATTTAGGTGGAGGGAGCTGGGGCAGGGGAGTGCGGAGAGGGCCGCCTGCAGCAAGTAGGGTAACTCCCCACCCCAGCTCACTCCTGCCCCGCCTCCTTCCCAAGCACGCTGTCGCTGCTTCACTTCTCCCGCCTCCCAGGCTTGCGGCGCCAATCAGCTTAGGCGTGGCAAGTCTGGGAGGCAGGAGAAGTGAAGCAGCGATGGTGTGCTCAGGGTACTCGTACGTGGAGCAGAGGTGAGCTGGGGTGGGGAGCTGCCATCAGAGGGGCGCCTCAGGGCGGAGTGGGGGAGCTGCTGCAGGGGGAGGTATGCCTCACAGTGGAAGTGGGAAGCTGCCGTGGTGGGAGGGGGGCGCCTCAGGGCATGGGTGTCGGGAGGGGTGCAAGGTGGAAGTTTTGCCTAGGGCATGAAACATCCTTACACTGGTCCTGGCTCTGCCCCTGCCCCATCCCTGTCTGACGCCGGGAGCCTGCAGAGTGGAACCGGTAGCGCTGCCACTGTCCCCGGCTGTACCACCATGGTCCTGTGCTGGGGCCTGGAGCCGGCAGCAGTGTTGCCCCACACCGTCCATGCGCAGAATGAATTTTGTAATGTGCAGCAATATACAGGTGATGTGTGCACCAATATGGAGGTGAGGTGTGACACATCACCTCCATATTGGTGCACACAACAGAATTCATTCCGCACATGGACATAAATTAGAGGAAACACTGCTCCTGACTTTCAACCTGTCACATCTTGAATTTCATACATTGACTGATCAGAATAAAATGCTCTCAAGTGAGCTACAGACCAACAGAGGTTAATAGTAATTATTCAGCAAGTATTTTAGAAGACCTAGAACATTAGAGGAAATCATGACCTGCTAAGAGACAATTAATGGAGAGAAGCAGCAAGATTAATCCCATACATTGGATTGGTTGTGACTTATTTGCCCGATTTGAAGAGAGACCAAAAGAAACGGATTCTCCTCGCTGTCGATAGCCCCCTGCTTGGCCAATCAGCAACAAGACTCTGAGGGGCAGGAGGCTGAGAGGTCTCACCAGATGTCCCAAAGGATGTCCCAGGTCACCATCAAAGGGGATCACTCTCAGATCCAGCCCCACCTTTTGATGAGGACCTCTGCAATGAGAGCAATACCCCTCCCCTGCCTGCACTCCACACACTTCCCTTCTTGGTAGAGGGAGGGAAGCTGGGAAAAGGGAAAAAAGAAGCAAGAGAAGAGGAGAAAGGAGGGAGGAAAGAGGAAAAGAGAAACCAAAAAGGACAAACCCCAATGTCCCCAGGGATTCCAACCATCAAAGCCTAGGTAGGAAATCAAATTCTGCCACTTGAAGCCAGTGTTTTCTGGGCCTAGAATGCTGCCTGCACCAGGTGGATCAGACTGAACAGGTTCCAAACCTCTCTGAGCCTCTTACCTTGTCAAAGGGAAGTTTGTTTTTGGCACAATCAGTGGTAGGAAAGGAGAAAACTCCACAGAGGTTCCTCCTCATGCTCACATCCGTAAATTTTAATTCTCTCTCAGCCCTCGAGGAGAGGCCTTGCGCAGGAGACTTGCAGCAGCAAAGCCGGGGAGGGGGTGGTCTCAGAGACTGGCCTGGCCCTGCACCTCTGTCCTTCCCGGCTGATGTCAGGGTCTCTCTCTCTGTGAGGTCACACCCTCCCCACCACCTTTGCCCAATAGGTGGAGTTCCTGCAAAAGGCCTTTATGATGTTACTGCCACACCCACCCCTCCCCTCAAAGCTGATGTCCTGCCCTGGCCAGCCTCGTTGGGTGTTTGAGTTGTTTCCCCTGGATCACCGCACTCAATGACTGTTTATCGGTGGATGGAGCCAGCTACACAATAAAACATCAGTTTTTCCATAAATTAGTAGACTTAAGGTCAGAAGGGACAATTACAGCATCTAATCGGACTCCCTGCATATCCCAGGCCTTCTGTTTAACAAAATAGGTGCTTTTTGACTAAAGCACCTTCCTGAAAGACATCTCATCTTCACTGGAAGACATCAAGAGATGGAGAATCCATCACTTCTCTTGGCAGCTTGTTCCAGTGATGAATCGCACTCTCTTACAAATCTCTGCCTTGTTCTATTGAGAATTTTTCTGATTTCTGCTTCCAACCACTGGTTCTTGTTATGCCTTGCTTTGCAAGACTAAAGAGCCTTTTAAATACTTGGTGTTTTCTCTTGCGAAGGCACTTGTACACTGCAATCAGCCTACCTCTCAATCTTTTTAAAAAACTGAACAGATTGAGCTTTTCAATGCCTCCTTGTAAGACATCTTCTCCATCCCTCTAATATGGCTCTTTTCTGCACCCTCTCCAATTTTTTTAACAATATTTTTGAAATGTGGACACCAGAAGGGGATGCAGTGTTCCAGTATCACCACAGCTGAATCACTTCCCTTTGCATCCTCTGTTTATCTATCCATGGATAGTGTCACTAACCCCCAGGACTTGTGCTGTCTCTCAGCCCTGTACAGTCCTTGGGAGGAACCTCCTTCAGTGTGACAGCCCTTCTTGGAGATTCACTCTCTCTCGAGGGTTAAGGCCTCCTCTGCCTCCTTGAAAGGCATTTCTCTGAGAAGTGGGCATGCTTGTCTGCCATGGACCCCCTCAGGGAGTCACCTCCCTCTGGACCCCGGGGCTTCTACTCCCAGAGGGAAGAATGCAACCCCGATCTCTAGACTGCAGTGACTCTCAGCCAGTGTAAAAGAGAGGGGTTTATTGAGCATCTGAACACAGCATAGGAAACTCTCAGGGCCTCAGGCCTAACCTATCATAGAATATCAGTGGTGGAAGGGATCTCAGGAGGTCATCTAGTCCAACCCCCTACTCAAAGCAGGACCAATTCCCAACTAAATCATCCCAGCCAGGGCTTTGTCAAGCCTGACCTTAAAAACCTCTAAGGAAGGAGATTCCACCACTTCCCTAGGTAACCCATTCCAGTGCTTCACCACCCTCCTAGTGGAAAAGTTTTTCCTAATATCCAACCTAAGCCTCCCCCACTGCAACTTGAGACTATTACCGCCCTTTGCACCGTCCATCTAGATCTCTCCTGCATCCATGTGGGCTCTGGCTGTTTTCTCTCCCCAGTTCAGAAGCCCCTCTCTTTCCAGCTAAACATCCAATATCATCTTCTCACAAGCCTCTGTCCTTTGTCTTCTGTCCCAGATAAACTGGCTGCCTGGGTCTCTTCTATCTCTTTAGCGCTAGGGGAGGGGGAGAGAGAGCTGAGATTTCAGGCTGCTGTGTTATGGCGGGATTGCTGCTATTATTTGACAGAACCTAATAATTCTATGGAACAAACAGGGGAACGGGGCAGAGATACAGAGTCAAGGAGTGAATTGGAGAAAATACAGGAAGAATTTCTAGCAAGGGCAAAGAGTAACTAAACAGAATTAAGAATATTCTCTGCCCACCTCGTCTAACTCTGGGCCTGATTCTCTTCCCTGTGTCTGGCCATGTCTGGGGGGCTTTATGCCCCTGTAGAGCCCCTTCACTCTGCCACGAAGGAAAGTGTTATGTAGCCTCAACCCAAAGAAGAATCAGGCCTTGTGTCACTTTCATCATGGCCCTGCCGCACAGGGACGGCTCCAGCAATTTCGCAGCCCCAAGCACGGCGGCATGCCACGGGGGGCGCTCTACCTCTCGCCGGTCCCGCAGCTCCGGTGGACCTGCCGCAGGATTTTCGGCAGGAGGTCCACCGGAGCCACAGGACCAGTGGACCGTCCGCAGCCACGCCTGCGGCAGGTCCACCGGAGCCGCCTGCTGCCCTCCCAGCAACCAGCAGAGCGCCTCCTGTGGTGTGCTGCCCCAAGCACGCGCTTGGCATGCTGTGGCCTGGAGCCGGCCCTGCTGCCACAGAGGCCCCGCCCCTGGTCATCCTCTTTCCCCGAGGCCCTGCCCACCCACTGTTCACTCCCCTCCGGCCCCTTCCCCAGACCCCCCTACCTGCCCCTCACTCTTCCTCCAAGACTCCACTCACCCACTGCTTGCTCTTCTGTATCCCTTTCCCTTAAGGAGGGGCTACCAGGTGGCCATGGAGCCAGGCACCCATCACTTTTTCCTGCCTTTGGTGAGTAGGGGGAGTCCTTGGGGAAGGAGGCGGGGCAGGAAGAGGGAGAGAGTGGAAGGGAACTCAGAGGAAAAGGCTGAGCAGGGGTGGGGCGCAGGCCTTAGGGGAAGAGAGGAGGCAGAGCAAGAGCAGGGCATTGGGTTAAGAGGCAGGGCGGAGCAGGGTGCAGGCAGGGCTCCCACTTCTCTGGAGTTTTGCTTCCAGCACTCGAAATATGATAATGGGCCCATGGAGGGATGACCTGCCCCACATCCCCAGCTTTCCCTTCTGTATGGGAAGCCTTTTGGGGGAGGCTCAGCCTCTCCTGGTCTCAGGCATGCTGCCCATGTTCAGCTGCTTCTGCACCCAGGTGGCACTGGGTGAGTGGCAGAGGCTTTGCCTGGGACCTCAGGAACACACCCTGAGGCACTATCCCAGCATCCCTATGAAAGGAGCAGAACAGGATTTACTTGGGGTGGGGAGTGTATTGAGAGTGCGCCACGAGTCTGTAGAGATGCATTGCCCTGGTGAGCAAGTGTGGCTAAAACACAGGCTTTGAACCTGTGCACGAAAGCCCTAGGGGATTTCAAGTCCAATGCCTTAACCACTCAGCCATCACAGCTGTGAGCAAAGCAACCTCCTAAATTCAGAGAAACTGGTAAATAATCATGACACTCAGGCCTGATGTCATCTGAAATACAGAATTTAAACAGCAAACTTGGCTCCCAGAGCACCAGAGGGAATTTGAGGTTCTCCTTGCTTAGCCATGTGGTTAAACATCAAACCAGCACCCTCCTGTGGGGGCTGTAATTGTTGCTATCCACACTGTAAAGATAGAGACAGGGAGAGGTTAACTGACCTGACCAAGGTCAGACAGTGAGTTAGAATCCAGCTCTGCCCCCCACCAGCTCCCTGCTCTATCCTCCAATGTACTGATTTCTCACTGTATTAAACTGTTTGTATTGGACTCTTCTCTATTGTGACAAAGCTCCAAGTCTGTATTGGTGGGTCCTGCACTTCCTAGCAGATTCAGTGGCCTCAGAAGCTCACTAAGGCCTCAGTATAACCTCCCTTTCCTGGTATGGCAGCAAAGGTTACAGCTTATTGAGCTATTTTCATCACAGGCTGGTATGAGAGATGAAGGTGGAATACTCACAGTCTCTGTTGCTCCTTAGAGCTCCATAGGCACCATTTGGTCTCCTGCCTGGACCAAAGTTTGTTTCCCCTCCCAAAGGGATCTCTGTAGATCATGGGAGGAGGAAGGGGGAACCCAGGCCTGCCCTCTATTCTGGGTTCCAGCCCAGGGACCCTAATGATAGCAGCTGTTAGTAGCTTCCCTCATCTACTGACACTGCTTTGATTCCCTGGGCCACTTCCCTATACTCCCCTTTCCCAAGCTTCACCCTTATCTCAGGGCTCAGTAATGCTTCCTCCTCTCCAGCTCCTTTCCTCTAGACTCCTCTCAGGAGAGCTGGAAGGAGAGCTTTTAAAACAGTATAAGTGGGACCTGAATTGGTCCCAGCTGTCTCCATTAGCCTATCAGCCTTAACTGACCCTTTGTCAGTTAATTGAGGTCAGGTGCCAGTATTAGCCTAATGACCTTAACTGGTTAAATTGGCCTCAGGTGCCTTGATTTGCCTGGAGTAGCCCTTGTTTGGCTATCCAGGGAACAGGCCGCTGCTCCTTCTGAGGCTAATCTACTTGCCTTCCACTCTTGTGAAGCTGGTTTGCTGGATGGTTTCCCCCCCGGCTGCTGTGGGGAGGACCCTGCTGGTGTGACTCTCAGAGTGGAGTGTGAGGCCCCACTTTTGCTATTGTTTTTGGGGCCCCCCTGGCTGGGTTGCTGCTGCTGCTGAGGAGGCTTTGTTTTGTGGAAGGGGTTTGTTACATCCCTGCTTCTGTGGTGGTAGGTGCTTTTGCTGTGGGGAGCTGGGAGAGTGGCCTGGGACCCTCCCCCTAGTCCATCTGTTCCACTACTGCCACCACCACTGTCCCCTCCACCTTTCTACCTGCCTTCTGGCTCTGTTCTCTGCTCTCCAGCCTAGCAGTTTGTTCTGTCCCTCTAACCATTCAGAGAACATAGCAGCAGCAAATAGGCATTTGTCTTTCAGATGCCCATGGGTGCTCATTTCCCTTCCCTTCCCTTCCCTTCCTTTGGTCTTGTCTTCGCTCCCCTGCTGCATTTGGCCGGTGGGCCCCCTTTTCCTCTGCCTCGCCCACTGCCCTGTTTTTGCAGCTGCTTGGCCCCTCTCCCCTTGCTGCCTGCCCTGCCCGTCCCCCTTTTAGCTGTCCTGTTTGCTCTGATTTGCCCTGGTTTGCTTTTTGGTCCTTGACTAGTTTGTTTGCCCTGTCCTTGTCCTGTGGTGCAGGCCTGGTTGCCAGTCCCATTCCCCCCCTTTTTTTGGTTTGGTTGTTTTTGACTCCACCCTGTTCTTTGCTTTGTGCCTCAGACACACCTGCTTCAGCCCCCCTCTGCATTCTGCCCCCTTGCTTCTTGCCTTCCCCTTGGGTCGGCCCTTATTGCCTGTGTGCCCACCTTCCGTTGTTGGCATTTGAGATTCCTCCCTTCTCCCCTTTTTTCATTAGTTCTTTCACTGACACACTCTCCTCCATGATGTCTTCATTTTCCCTTCTTTTCCTTAGTGCAGCCAGGGGAGCCGATTTCTTTTTCATCTTGTGCTGGAGTTGTGTTCCTTGTTTCCCTTTGTTCCTTTCTGTTGGTGCCCCCTCGCCTTGCTTTCAGCCTAGTGGGTGGGGTGTGGTAACCGCTCCTCCCCTCCCTCCCTGCCCTTCTCTTTTTTCTCATCCCTCCCTCCCCTTCCTTCCATCTCCCTGCCCTAGTGGCTGTCCCCTTCCCTCCCTTTCTGTGGTGGGTGATTCAGGGGGTGGGACTTCTCTGAACGCCCCTGCAGTCCCTTTTCGGTCCTCCTCCCTTGCGATGGCCGCCTTGACTGCCGCTGCCGGGCTGCCTGCCATTGCTACCATTGAGACACGGGCAGGCACGGATAGGGGTTCCCGAGACTTCGCTGTTGCTGCCCCCACCTTGGCTTCCTCCACTTCTGAGACAGCTTCCTTGGCTGGTGGGAAAGGCTGGGGGACGAAGAAGGGCAAGGGCCCTGCCCAGAAGGTGACATCCCCCATGGCAGTGGTTCCTTCTCCCACTGTGGCCCCACCACTGGCTCCCCCTTTTCCCTTGCCCGTTGTTCCCTCCACCAGCTCTGGGGGTGCCACTCCTTCAGCCCCCAGGGTGTATGCACAGGTGGCTGTGACCCCTCCGCTCGCCATCTGCTCCAGCCGCCTCCCGGAATACCATTCCTGGCGGCCGGGGCCCCTTTCCCACTCTCGCCAGGGAGCATGGGGTGCATTGCCTCCTGGTGCCGGCCTCGCCCCATGTGGAAACCTACATGCGGGCATTGGCGCAGGTGGTGGGGCCCACGGCTGTGGTGGCAGCCTCTAAGATGTTTGGGAAGGCAGTGTTCTTCCTGGCATTGGAGGCCGCTGCCCAGGAGGCTGTGGAGAGGGGCTTGGCGGTGGGGGGCGTTCATGTCTCCCTCGAGCCTTTGGAGGACCTGGGTGGTTCTCTCTTCTGTTCCTCCCTTCCTCCCCAATGCTGCCCTTTTGCCATTCCTCTCCACCCTGGGGAGGCCCCTGTCCATCCTCAGCCCCCTTTCGTTGGGCTGTAAGGACTCCGTCACGTTTTGTCGTTCCGCTGGCAGGTGCAAGTTCAAGTTCTGCAGACGGCACGTGACGGGGAGGCTTTGGAGGGGTCCTTTCTGGTGCCCCATCGAGGGGCCCAGTACCAGGTTTATTATTCATGAGGGGTGGCCCGGTGCTTTCTCTGCCAGGTGGGGGGGCATGTCCGGAGGAACTGCCCCCTGGCCCGGCTTGGAGGGGCGCCGGGACCCCCGATACCCAGAAGGGCGTTGGCTCTATCATCACCAGTGGCCCTGATCACCTGGTCTCTGGGGTCACCCCTCCTCTATCATGACTGTTGTCAACTCCGCTCGGGTCTTGGGGGAGGCCCCCCCTGAGATGCCTAGATGAGCGTGCGGGCCCTGCCGCTGAGGTGGGTAGTAGACCGGGGCCTGCAGAGGAGAGGGTGGCAGGGCCGTAGCAGGACTTGAGCGGGGCTTGCCTCAGGGGAGTTTGTTCGTTTCCCTGTTGTCCAGCCCTTGTCTTCCCTTGCCCTCCTATCATTGCCCTCACTCCCTGGCCCTGATCCAACTGGCCAGCCCTCCTCTTCAGGGAGCTGGGAGGTTGTGCGGAGGAGGGCCTCTGTTCTAGCAATTCCTATCTGGCTCCCCAACTCCTCCTTTTCCCTCCATCTCAGGTGGTTGCCCCTGATTTGGCCTCTGCAGTGCCCCAGGCCCTGACCACCTTCCTGGCCGCGACTGGTAATCTGGCTGACGTCACCGTGCCCATTGTGTGATGCTGAGTGGCCAGGCTCTGAGCCTATGGGTGTCCTAACCCATGGGTGCTCTGCCCCATGAGATGGGACTGCAGTTTTCGCCTCCTGTCAGCGCTGTAACTGAGGGTGCCTTGTTTAGTCAGGCACCTGAGGCTTGCGCTGTGGAGGCACCTCATTCCCTTGCTGTCCCTTCAACTGCTGTGTCGGGTCAAGAGGCACCGTGCTTCGGTAGCTCTATCACCCAGGCCCTAGATGTTGCCCCCATTCCCTGCCCCGACCCTGTTCCCAGCCTGGATCTGTGTCCTGTCCCTGCCCCTGCCCCTGTTCCCGCCCTTGTTCCTGTCCTTGACCTCTCTTCCCTCCCTCCTTCTGTTGTTGCTGCCCCAAAGGTTGCCTAATTTTCTTTTTATACAGGCTCCCAGGAGGCGGTCTTTGTTTTTCCTTCTCCCGGCCCATCTAGGGCTGCAGTTATCCCTCTGCCATTGTCCTTGGGGCTGAGTGTTGCGTCAGGTGGTGCGGTGCCGGACGGATGGGCGCCGCGATGGGGCTTTGATCCCTGCGTGCCCGTCTCTATAGACCATGGGGCTGGCAGGGGGTCCAATAGAGACATGCCCTTGGGTCCGTGACCCAGGTCCCACGCAGAGGAGTGAGATGTGCTCTTTCTTGGAGGACGCTCGTGGCTCCTCAAACAGAGTGCATCTCACTCTTCAGCACTGGGACGATTTCCATCTTGTTCTCCAAACTGTGAGGGCCATTATGGAGGAGGGCAAAAGAAGTGGGATGCTGCGGCTTACTAGCAGACCCATTGCTTCTGTGATGCCCTCCTGGCTTTCGGGGTTGGTCACAGTTTGCTGCGGGGTCCAATGGGCTCCACTAGCACCCCAGACCACAAGGATCATCCTCAGCCCCTTTTATGTCGCCGTCCATCTTTGCCACTTTGAACACCCACGGCTGTAGGTTGGGTCTTACTTGTTCTTTTTTTTTCTAAAGAGTCACATTACAGTAACTAAAGATCCCAAGTTGTTTCTGCCCCCCCCCCACCCCCTCAGATAGCTAAGGTAGACCAGGGGGAAAATGTCAGGCAAAGGGAAAAAAAAACCATACAACAGCAGCTAGAATTAGCCAAACTCCAGGCTGAGGAGAGCCAAAAGGAACATGACAGAGAGATGGCCAGGGCTGAGGCTGCACACAGAAGAGCTATGGAGGAGAGAGAAAAAGCCAAAGAGGCTGACCACCAGAGGGCGGCCCAGAGGCATGCACTGGTATTAGCAAGGGCTAAGCAGGATATACCAGCCAACCCTAACAACCCTTCTCCACATACTGCTTCCCATCCCAGAAAATTCCCCACATACATGGCAGATGATGATACTGAGGCCTTCTTAGAAAATTTTGAATGGGCCTGCCTTGGGTACAGCATCCCTACAGACCAGTACATGATAGAGCTGAGGCTGCAGCTCAGTGGACCCTTAGCAGAGGTGGTTGCTGAAATGCCTAAGGAACGCATGAACGATGATAAACTTTTTCAAACCAAGGCCAGAATCGGAATGGGGCTAACACCTGAGCATGCCCGGCGGCAGTTCAGAGGCCTAAGGTGGAAACCAGATGTGTCATTTACCCGAATGCCCACCACATTGGAAAGAATTGGGATGCCTGGATATCAGGAGCAAGTGCTGAATCTCTGGAAGCTCTGTCCTTTCTAATGCAAAGGGAGCAGTTCTTAGAGGGTGTTCCTGAGGAAATAGAAGGGTACATCCTAGATGGGAAGCCCAAAACTGTAACCGAGGTGGGGGAGATTGGAGCCAAATGGGTGGAAGTGGCTGAAAAGAAAAAAGCTACTGTCAAGGGGAGCGAATACCACAGGGGGCAACCCAAGGCCCCACCTACAACCCAAGGAAAGCCCCAGACACCCTATTGTCCCACCTCAGCAGTCTCCAGCAACCCACCTCAGCCCAGTGACCAGTCAGCTGGGCTATATTTTAAATGTAATGAACTGGGACATATAAAGGCCAACTGCCCCAAAAACCCCAGCCGATTTCAGTTCATTACACCACAATCACACCAAACATCCCCAGGCCCAGATGCCTCTCAAATACCCTCGGAGTGAAGGAAAACCTTGAGAGTGGGCTGAAAGAAGGTTATTGCGTGGAGAGACATTGGGGCACAAGTGTCAGCTATCCACCAATCCTTAGTGGATCCCCAATTCATCAACCCAGAGGCCCAAGTGACAATTCACCCATTCATGTCAAAATCTTTAAACTTACCTACCGCTGAGTTGCCTGTCAAGTATGTCTCCATGGCCACAGATCAGATGGTATTCCTGACGTGTCTGTAAGGGCAGTGGGCCAAGCCTGGTGTTCAAAATCACTCCGAATGGCCATCAGCTGGTCATTCAGGAAATCCTGAATTTCTAAACATACTAGATTCCACTGCAATGCCTTCCCAGCCTCAGTGATATTCAATACTATCTCTTTCAGTAACTTCTGGGTCATAGAACTAAGGGCGGAAATGACATGTAACTCACCCACTTCAGCCTCTACTTGGGTTAGTTGAGCTCCAGAAATAAGGCCAGTAGCCTTCTGTAGTTGACCCAATTGCTCATCATGTTCTTGGTTCTTAAAAATATTCCAAACTGCTGCTGCACTGTTGGCCCCATCCCATAAGGATCCAGTCTGGTCCCTTTCCTTTCTAGAGGAAATAACCCAGGCCCTCTGTTGTGCTAATCTAATGGCAGCCCCTTGTGAACAATTTGGATATGTAGAGGTGATCTGGAAATTAGATAAGGGCAATGTAAACTTAACAGTCCCTAGTGTAGTGTTGATTACAGTCCATCGATATTCTGCTACATCTCTCTTTGGTGTAGGGTTATACCACATCTGTTGGTTGTATAACTTTATATATTTCCGGGAGGCATTAATATTAATAGCATAAGAGGGTGTGTATTGCAATAAGGTACAGGTTACATTATCAATCACTGGAATGGTTTCAATACAAGTAAAATTTCTAGTGGCAGAACAAACTCTTTGGGTATTCGTTTGATCATTCACTAATTGGGTGACCAAATAACAATAAGGGCCTTTTTCAGGTAGCATAGTACAAATTCCAGGGATAGCCATCATATCTACTTCACTATGAAACCCATCTATTCCAATTATAAATTTTTGGGATTCATTTGCAGTAATGTTGTGGATCTTTATTTCTACTGATCCATTTGTTTTCCACTCAATTATTTGCTCATATGAATTCCTGTGAACCTTAAAAAATAATCTTTCTGAGCAATATTCTAACAGGTCACTAAGATGAGAAGGCCTTGGCCAATAAATTTCATTAGAATGTACAATTTTGTTTGTATCTGGATAAATTACAGAGGTGATGGCAAGGGTTGAGGAGCTAGTGGGGGTAACAGTTGTGGTAGCAAGGTGGTTTCGGTATTCATCATCTGAAAGCCAATTAAGGAGGGCAGTGCATCCTCGAGGTACTTGTCCATAAGCACAAAGCCCTTCCCCTGGAAGAAATCCAAACCATCATTCAATCCCACATTCCCAAGAATGATCACCACAGTTTCCTCCTTGCCAAGTAACAATGCTTTGTTTCTTCCACCAGGGCCAGTTCTTAATGTCTCTTGTAGTCAGTAATCCCTGGACTTTGGAGGTTTCTGCAGAACGAATGTTTCTTTTTTTCTTTTCTCAGGATAATTGTGGTTTAGCATGATACAGGGGAGAGGTTGCTAGCACTTCACCCTGTAATGTTGGAATTCCTTTAGAAAAATTCAAAGGCACAGTAGGTCTGTCAGTGGACAAGAGAGAAGTTACTAGCACTTCACCTTGTCCTCTTTCCTCGCTGTCCAGTAGGTACAGTAGGGCTGGAAGAAGGAGTACGTTGGTCATCAGTAGGAGTGTCCTCCCGAGGTGGAGGGGTCTTTTTGCAGTGAGACGCATGGGTCCAGGCAGGCAGTCCTTGACACTTCACAGCAGTGGTGGTGGTTAACAGGACTTGGAAAGGGCCTTTCCAGCGTGGAGCCAGAGCAGTCTTTCGTTGATGGACCTTTATGTAGACCCAGTCTCCTGGTTCCAACTAGTGGCATGGTTGTACAGGATCCTTGGGTAGTGCTTCTTTCACCTGTGTATAAAAAGACTTAACACATTTCATTAGTGCCTGACAATACTTAAGCATTATGTCATCCATCAAATGAATGTCCATCTGAGCTAGGGTAAATGAGGGTGCAGCTGGTAATCGCATCGGGCGCCCTGTTAAAATCTCATGAGGGCTGAGTCCAGTCTTTCGATTGGGAATGGCTCTTATACTCATCAGTGCTAGAGGAAGAGCATCTGGCCATTTTAAGTTTGTCTCAGCACAAATCTTGGCTAGTTTATTTTTTAAAATCCCATTCCGGCGTTCCACTGTCCCAGCAGACTGTGGGTGATGAGGGCAGTGAAGGTTTTGCTGGATCTGCAAAGCTACACATAACTCCTTTACAATTTGTCCAGTAAAATGAGTTCCACGATCATTGTTGATACTCACAGGGATGCTAAACCGTGGTACAAAATCTTTAAGCAAAAGTTTCACAACAGTCCTGGCATCTGCTTTCCTGGAGGGAAAAGCTTCAACCCAATTGGTAAATACATCAACTAAAACTAACACATATTCATAACCACAACATTTAGACATTTGAATAAAATCAATCTGAATATTTACAAAAGGTCCCCAAGGAGGAGGGTGAGCTGCCCGCGTAGCTTTAACAGCTTTACCAATGTTGTGTTGTTGACAAATCACACAGTGTTGACAGTAGGAATGTGCTACAGATGGGAAACTGGGTGCACACCAATCTCGGTTAACTGCAGCAATCATCCCCCCTTTGCTCACGTGTGCCATTCCATGGTATATGCGAGCAAGATAGGGCATTAACATCTTCGGTGCTACCAAGCGACCATCTGGGGCACGCCAAAGATGATCAGTATGTAGAGTGCATCCAGCAGCACTCCAAGAGCGTTTCTCAGTTCCTGATACTGCCTCCTGGATCTTAGCCAGATCCTCAAGGGAGGCTAGTGGAGGCTGCTCAATTAAGACACAAGTATGTTCAGCCTGAGGTGCAGAAAGGGCCGCTGCTTTGGCTGTAGAATCTGCCAAAGCATTTCCACGGGGAACTTCATCATGAGGGGTTTTGTGAGCAGCACATTTGACAACAGCAATAGCTTTAGGCAATAAAAGAGCATCCAAAAGAGCAGATACATAAGAACTATTCTTAATAGGAGAACCAGTGGATGTAAGGAAACCTCTATATTTCCAGAGCAAACCATAATCATGTACCACTCCAAAAGCATAAAGAGAATCTGTATAGATAGTAACTGTTTGATCTTGAGCCAAAGTACAAGCTTGAGTTAAAGCCACAAGTTCAGCCACTTGAGAGGAAAACACTGAAGGAAGAAAAGCACTTTCAACAACAGCATAAGCAGTACATACAGCATAACCAGCAACCAATTTACCCTTAGAATCCCGTAAACACGAGCCATCCACAAAATAAAGGAGATCAGGATTTTGCAAAGGCACATCTAGCAAATCATCTCTAGGACGGGTGAGGACAGATGTTACAGACACACAGTCATGTGGTTCTCCATCTTCTGACCCTGGCAATAAAGAGGCCGGATTAAGAACAGGGCAGCGAACCAAAGTAATATGAGATGAAGATAGTAAAATAAGCTCATATTTTGTAAGACGAGAAGTGGATAAATGCTGTGTCCTAGATTGTAACAGAAGTGCAGCCACAGCATGAGGAACAGCAACAATCAAAGCAGATCCTAAAACAATAGATTCAGATACCCGAACAGCAAGGGCTGCTGCAGCCACAGCCCGAAGGCAAGGGGGAAATCCAGTTGCCACAGCGTCTAGGGCAGTACTGTAATAAGCAATGGGACGGTGTTTATCTCCGTGCTTTTGCGTTAGTACAGCCAAAGCAAACCCATTACGCTCATGACAGAAAAGAGTAAATGGTTTAGCATAGTCAGAAAGTCCCAGGGCCGGTGCACTGGACAGTCTCTGTTTGATAGTAATAAAAGATCTCTCAGCTTCTGGTGGCCAAGGAAGTGGCTCAGGGGTACCTGACTTAGTCAGATCTTGTAAAGGTTTAATTACTGTTGCATAACCCAAAATCCACTGTCTGCAGTATCCAGTCATACCAAGAAAAGTACGCATTTGAGAAACAGTACCAGGCCTAGGCGTATTTAGAATAGCTGAAATACGAGAATCCGATAAATGACGTGTGCCATGGGAAATATCATGACCAAGATAATGAACTTTAGGTTTACATAATTGGAGTTTTTCCTGGGATGCCTTGTGACCTTTGGCAGCTAAAGCAATTAAAAGTATTAAAGTATCAGCTTTACATGATTCAAAAGAGTAAGATGCAAGCAAAAGGTCATCCACATACTGTACAAGTACTGATTTACCAGGGAAGATCACATCATCCAGATCCTTCTTCAGGATCTGGGAAAACAGAGATGGAGATTCAGTATATCCTTGGGGTAATCTGGTCCAGGTATACTGACATCCTTTGCAAGTGAAGGCAAATAAATACTGACTGTCTGGGTGAATGGGAATAGAAAAGAAAGCTGAACACAAATCCACGACAGTAAAATAAGTGGCTGATGGGGGAATACAAGAAAGAATTGTAGCTGGATTTGGAACCACAGGGAAAGAAGGCAAAACAACAGCATTAATCGCGTGAAGGTCTTGGACAAAACGATAAGTGTTCTTTCCTGGCTTCTTTACAGGAAAGATAGGAGTATTACAAGAACTAACTGTGGGAATAATAATACCCTGTTGTAACAGAGACTCTATGACTGGAGCTATTCTTTCCTCCGCTTCAGGACGGAGTGGGAATTGTGGAACCTTTGGTAAAGCTTTAGCAGGATCAACAAAAATTTTTACAGGCTCGGCTGTCCGAATCTGTCCCACTTCGTTTGCATGTTGAGACCAGAGATGGGAGGGTACTTGTAATAGCAAATGCACAAGATCGGGGCTGAAAGCTATCTTTGATTTAGGTGGCTCTGCTATATGGAGTGTGGCCAACACCAGATTAGTATTCTCATCAGGAACTTGTAAGAATACGCCATCTGGTGTACAATAAATGGTACAACCTAATTTACACAACAGATCTCTTCCCAGCAAATTCACGGGAGAGGAGGGGCTGAGCAAAAACGCGTGCTCATCGGCGAGGGGCCCGAGCGAAACAGCAAGGGGTTTTGTCACAGGATGCGAAACAGGACAGTTTGAAATGCCTACAGCATTAACAGACAAAGTTGACAAAGGAACAGAGGGAAACTCTGAGGATCTTAAAGCAGATCTACTAGCTCCGGTATCCACAAGACAAGTGACAGATTGTCCTGCAATTTTACAATCAACATATGGGCCTTCCTGATTAATAGGAATTAAAGGATTCATGATGCAGTTACGTTCCCTCAGGCTGTCCTAGTAAGTGGTATTTTGTGGTGAAAAAGCAGGCGCTTCAGGATTTGAGAACGAAGGGTTTTGAGACAATCGGTTTGGACACTTATTTTTCCAGTGTCCCTCCTGACCACAAAAGTGGCATGCAGTGTTCCCTGTCGGGGCAGGATACTGGGTAGGATATGAGGGACCCTTCCCTCTGCCTCGCCTGCGACCTAGTCCTCGTCCTCCTCTCATTCCCCCACGGCCCCTGTTTTGATAAGTCTGTAATTGCAAAGCCATAAGTTTTGTTTCAGTATTTTCTTTCTTCTGCTCTATGCAAGCAGTACAATGATTGGCAACTGTCACCAATTCAGAAAGGGGTTTCGTTTGCCAGCCAGTACAAATAGTTCTTAACTGTAGCTGAACTTTTGGTAAGAGTCCCTGAACAAAAGCAGCTCCTACTGCTTCTCTGGCATTTTCAGCTGGCTGAGCAATTCCCGAATGCTGTTCAAAGATCTTAGTCAGTCTATCTAGATAATCAGCAGGGGACTCTCCTTTGTTCTGTTTGCAGTTAGTAATTTTTGTCCAATCTGCTTTCTTAGGACAAACCTCCGTAACAGAGGTTAAAAGATGGTTTCTAGCCTCTTTCAACTCACGCTCAATTCCAGGGTCGGCATCAGGCCAAGCAGCCTGTCTGCTAAGCCGTTTATGAACTTCAGCTGGCAGAACTGCCCTCAAGAGTTGATTAATATCTGCCCAAGATGGATTATAGCACTGAATTACTGTTTGAAGCTCTTCTCTAAACTTTTCCGGCTCCTCTCTAATCTTAGGAAATTCCTTTACCAAGTTTCTAAGATCTCCGGGTGTTCAAGGGGCATGCACTGTAACTAACCTCCCATCTCCAGGCAAGTCTCTCAAAGGAGCCTGGAGTGCCTGTGCCCTGCTTCTAAGAAAGTAGTGGGCATTTTCATCAGAAGGATCAGATTCGGGTGGACTAGTGGGAGGATCAGAATCACTCACAGGTGGAGAAGAAACTCCTTCCATAGGAGAGGAAAGAATTTGTGTAGGGGAAACTACCGGGGCAGGGGGATGTGACGGCTGTGGCCGTGGAATGCTGCTGAAAAAATCTACTATGTCTTCAGCAGTCTCCTCCTCACTATCAGCTTTAACTAATTGGGGATAAAGAGGAGCAGAGGGATTTGCTCGAGCAGAAAAACTTTCAGACATCTTACATTTATGTATCAAACCCTGTACTTGAGTTTTTAATTTTTCTTGGGAGTCCTTTAGACTCCGCACTCGAGACTCATGGAGTCTCTTTGTTGCTTCCTCCCACCAATACATAAACTGCTCCTGCTGTGTATCAGAGGCTTTTTTTGAAGTTAGGATTCCTCTGAGGTATGTAAGTTTATCTAAATCGAAGGTACCTTCTAATGGGCATTGTTTAGATGAATTTTCACACATGTTCAGATTCCAATTGTCTAAATGTCTGCAGGTTTCAGGACCATAATGTAGGTACATGTAATATGCTGGGGTACCCTTAGGGGGTGAGGTGGAATATTTAGACTGTCCCCCACCCATTTTCCACTTACACACACACAGGGAGGGTGCCCTGTCCGCACTAGCGGCTCATAAACTAATGATCTCTCCCTACAGGGTACTCACACAGGAGAGGCTAACGAGGATGGCCACGACCCTCCTACACCTCCTTTCAGCAAAGAGCGTCGGCTAGTCTCTGGGAGACGGCGCCGCTTACTCTGATTGCATCCAGTGAGATGATCAGACTGTCAGTAGCCCACACAGAAAAGGAAAGGGGAAGGGAAGAAGGGTACACACGCTCCTAGACCCAGGTAGCTTCCTCACCGGACGATGCCAGGTCGAGTCAGCCCACCATGGGTCGGATCTCCTAAAGATCCACTAGTTACCGGGCTTGCGTTAGAGTAGTCCTGGTTACGAGCTTTCGCTTCACAGGGTACTCTGGGCGTCTTCCAGTAACAGTCACTCACACTGGTGTACACACACACACACCAAGGCCTTTATTTCCTATTACCACGATGCATCTGTACCATATGTCCAGACCCAATACTATGAGGCGGTATGACAACCCCTCTTGAGGCAGTAAAAACCCCTCAGCACCGGTGCATCTCTAATGCATCTCACTATGCATTACCTAATGCATTACCTTGTTGGCCAACCCAGCCGTTTTTCAGTACTGCTATAAACTAACCTGATTGGGGCTTTCCCCCAATACCACTCTGCATCTGATCTTGCTGCACAGTCAATAAGTTCAGATGGCGTGAGCCCAACAGACACAGACGTCCCCACAGACAGTCCTCATCCGAAACCCAGATTTCAAAAGGTCTCTTACCTCTATTGTGGCGCCATGGGGTTCGAAGGGGAACGATCCGTAGCAGCTGCCTGTGGGTCCATGGGCGTTGCCATCCCAGACGAGCCCCCAAATTGTCGGAGAAAAACTCTGTTCTCGCTTTTAGTTTGGGTGCAGCAAAATCAAATACTTTATTATTTCTCAAGCAATATTAATTGAGGGAGGGAGTGCCCTAGGACACTGGGTTGCCCCAGTCCTGGACAGGTCTCTCCACAGGTAAACAATTACAGCAAGCATTTATACCTTTGTTACAGACAATAGCAAACAATATTACAGACAATGGTGAGCAACAGATGCATTTTGTTTATGCATAGGCTATCCTGCTATCTTATTTTTCTCAGCTTCTGGGCGCCAGCCTACAGATTTAATTATCAGTGCAAGGTCGTAATAACTTCTCACACAGTTCTTTTCTGCTCGCCTCACACAATCCTCGCTTCTACAAGTCTCACGTCATTAGGGTTACAGCTGGCCTAACTCTTGTTAACAAACTGACATGCATTAAGATCCCCTACAAATTCTTGTCAATTCTTTCCCTTCTTCCACAGTAACGAGTGAAGGGGACTGACCAGGATGTCTCCCTTTCTCAGGGTCTTCTGAGCTGGAATTATATTTTCCACAGGGCAGGATAACTGGTTTAAACCACCTAGGGCTGGAGCTTCTCAAGGGTGAGCTTCAGGTGTCTCTTAAGAGGAATAGGAGGAGAAGGAAGTGTCTCTTCCATTTCTGTCTAGCCCCACCTGTCTCTTGTCCTCCTTCAGCCTCTCTTCTTCCCTGCTGGGGCGATGCAGAGACAAGCCCCTAGCTGGGGGAGTCCCAGAGCAGCTGGAGCCAATGGAGTGTGTGTGGACACAGAGAGAGTTGTGACTGTGTGTGTGTGTGTAGGTCTGGTTAGGGAATGAGTGATGGAAAACAAAGGGGAAGTGAAAGTGAGGCCCCTGTCTGAGTATTATGACCCTGTGTAGCACTGCCATTCCCCTTCCAGAACCTTCCCGACCTCCTCTGTCATTGAACCCAGCAGTTTTAACCTGTCCTCATCACAGATGTGCTGTGTAGCTCTGCCTCAGATAGCGAGCGTCCCTCTCAGACAGCAGAAGCAGATCACAGACTCACGTAGGAGCGATGGGCAGATCCCCTCTCAGTGCTGCATTCACCTGGAAGGTGCTTCCCAAAATGCAACACTTCCCCTGTGTAAGAGAAACACCCTTCTCTTGCACACCTCTCGCTGCCACCACCTTACTTTGCTCTCTGTGGGGCTGTTTGTCCTGTGGGATCTGGCTCTTTCTGGGAGGTCCACGGTCAGTCTTCAAAGAGCATTTGGGGAATAGGAGTTATCCCCATGGAAATCACTTCACTTCTTTCTCAGGGCCACCTTCTTAGCCCTGGCTTTGGGGTTGGGTTTAGCCTTGCTCTCCTCTGTCTTGCTTTCTGGTGGCCTCTCGACCACCTTCTCGGGTTTGGCAGCTTTGATCTTTGGGTTTTTTCTGTTCTTCCTTTTCTTGTCCCTGCTGCAGCCACCACTTTCTTAGGACTATTCCTGGACATGGGCATGGTGGCCTTTCTGGGGTCCTGGCAGCTCTAGCCAGCTTCTTGGGGGCTATTTTCCTGCTCAGAGCCATTGGCTGGTTCTTGTGCCTTGTCCTGGGACCCAGCTACTGCATGCTGACTGGGAAGGAGCCAAGGTGCTGCTGATCTCTGCTAACTCCTGAGCCCCAACTAGATGTGGTTATAGACTCATAGACTTTAAGGTCAGAAGGGACCATTATGATCATCTAATCTGACCTTCTGCACAATGCAGGCCACAGAATCTCACCCATCCACTTCTATAACAACCCCCTAACCTATGTCTGCATTATTGAAGTCCTCAAATTGTGGTTTGAAGACCTCAAGCTGCAGAGAATTCTCCAGCAATGACTCGTGTCCCATGCTGCAGAGGAAGGCGAAAAACCTCCGGGGCCTCTGCCAATCTGCCCTGGAGGAAAATTCCTTCCCGACCCCAAATATGGCGATCAGTTAAACCCTGAATATGTGGGCAAGACTCACCAGCCAGCACCCAGGATATAATTCTCTGTAGTAACTCAGATCAAAACCCATCTAACATCCCGTCACAGACCACTGGGCATACTTACCTGCTGATAATCAAAGATCAGTTGCCAAATTAATTGCCAAAATTAGGCTATACCATCCCCTCCATAAACTTATCAAGCTTAGTCTTGAAGCCAGATATGTCTTTTGCCCCCACTACTCCCCTTGGAAGGCTGTTCCAGAACTTCACTCCTTTAACTGTTAGAAAACTTTGTCTAATTTCAAGTCTAAACTTCCTAGTGTCCAGTTTATATCCATTGGTTCTTGTTCTTCTTCACAGCATCGCTCGTGGAGAACAAGGACCTGCAAATGTACAGTCATATTCTATCTTTGTTTAAAGAATGAAAACAACCTAGCGCCTCAGAGGACCGGAACGGATTTCAGCTGATGGACAGGTTTGCTCAGTGTTTGTACATTTTAACAGGAAAATGTTGAGTGATTAAATTCATTTCATGTCTCCGTTCAGCGGAACTCCTGAACGTACAGGAGATGGATATGAAAATATATTTGAATGAAAGAAGAGGACATTTAAGAGAGCAGCTGGATTTGAACCAGAAACCTCTTGATCCGCCATCAAATGCACCACCACTAAGTTCTCTCAGGCAGTTGAGTGTTGGAGCCGGTGATCCTGAAGAGTGTGAAGGGGACACTTATTTCAAAGAGCTTCTCTTACATTCCCAGACATGGGTGGTTTTAAAAATGGGGTTTTATTACATTTTCTATGGGCATGTAAACACCACAGCTTGCTCAATCCCCACAACTGCTCAGTCTCACCAGAGCACAATAACTTTGGAGGCCCCACACCCAGCTACCCACCTCTGCGGTCTTTAACCTCTTCAGCAGTTCTCCAATGCCTTAAAGTCACAGGGCACATCATGTAACTTGACCCCATTAATCCCTATATCATTAATGACTGAATTCCCAAAGAATTCCCTTCTGACCAGAAGCAGAGAGCTCCTGGGCGCATCAGCCACCCCGCTGTGCCCTGGAGCAGAGGGGCTCTGGCAGCGAGCAGGGCCCATAGTGCACAGTCACTTTGTTCTATTTTGCACACCTTCTGGCTCTGCAGGAGAATTCTTGTCTCCAGTACAGCAGGTCTGGGCTTAATTCGTGGCCAGTACAGACCTGAGTTTCATGCTTAGGTGTAGAAATTGCAGAATGTAAGCTTGAAAGACAGGCCAGTTCCCTCCCCTGCCCCCATAGCATTTCACATCTTTACATCCAAACTTGATGACTTTCTGTGTGATCTGTCCTAGTTCAACCCTACGGTGCTGGGGTCCATGTAGACTCACTGGGTAAAATTGTCTGGACGGTTATGGCAGGTCAAGTAGGGATAGGGAGGGGTTCACTGGAGGCACTTAGCCCCCTGCCTGGCAGTGCTTTTAAAAGGAAGGTAGAGGATGGGAACACTCCTGCCACTGAAGAATGGGGCCATTGATCCCACTGCCTCTCGTGTGCAAAGCGAGCACTCAACCACTTGAGCTAATTCCACTGTACACAAGTAGATATTCTCAGCCCCCCGTCTCATTCCAGAGGCCACAAAGACCCTGCGGCTGCCCATGGCTCCTTTCCGAAAGGGCCGCTTGGCAGGCTGTTTCCTGTGGGCCGGCCAGCTCAGCTGGGGAGAGCGTAGGGCTAATAATGCCCCAGAGCGGCAGGTTTGTAGAAATTCTGGTGGTGTCCAGAACCTGCCCCTCAAAATTCCCCTCACCTCTCCCCCGACCTCTGTAAGGCTTTGGGTTTGGGTGGGGCTCTGGAGTTCAGGATCTGGGAGGGAGTTTGGGTGTAGGGGGTGAGGGGTCAGGCTCTGGGAGGGAGTTTGGGTGCAGACTCTGGGCAGGGGATTGGGGTCCAGGGGGGGTGAGAGGTGCAGGCTCTGGGCTGGGCAGGGGATTGGGGTGCAGGAGGGGTAAGAGGTGCAGGCTCTGGGAGGGAATTTGGGTGCTGGATGCAGGCTCTGGGCTGGGGCAAGAGGTGAGTGTGGTGGAAGGAGTGAGGGGTGTGGGCTCTGGAGGGAGTTTGGGGGCTAGACGGGGTGGGTGTGCAGGAGGGAATTTGGGGACAGGAGGCTGTGTGTGGATAGAGGATGTGGGTGCAGGATCTGGAAGGGGTGGAGGGGTTTGGTGCTTACCTGGGGCACCCGTCCGGCAGCGGTTCGTAGGTAGGGCAGGCCAGGAGGTGTCCATGTGATCATGTCCCCATCGCCCACGCAACGTCTCATTGGCCTCAGCAGATTTGGGGCAGAGGCAGCATGTGGCGACACAGCCCCCCACCCCCTCAGGCCACAGGGACGTGGCACCAGACACGTGGAGCGCGTGCACAGGAAGCCGCTCAGGCCAACTGTCCTGCCAGTGGTGGCAGTGGGGCCATTTTCAATCGCCCAGGGGCAGCTGGCACGGCTGGGAGATGCACAGGGGTGGCAGATGGGGCCGGGGGAGAGACCTGGCCCCAAACTTTGCTGGAGCCAGGCCCCTGGGCCAGGAATATCTCTGGTGCCCAGCACCATGGTCCCATATAACTCACCACCTATGGCTTAAGGCCTGGGGCTTTTGGAGCTGACAGACCAAAGGTCTATTCCCCTCCCCTTAGGGATGTCTCTAGTCACTGGGTCTGGCGGCTGCAGCCCATGGGTTTGTTCTGAGGGGAAGTCAAACTGCAGAATGACAAGGACAATGTGGCCTCACCCAATAGGCTCCTGGAAGAGGACGGGAAGTCTGCTCCCAGACTTGTGGTGGCACTGGGCAAACCTCACCCCTTTTCTGGGACTCCCACAAAGATCTGCTCAGGCAATTGCTGGGTGTGTCCTACCCACTCACAAACCCACCGGCTCCCCTTCCAGCCAGGGAGACAGGGACAGGAGCTAGGTCTCCAGAGACAAAATCCTGCAGTAACTCACCCACCCGGGAATTCTTTTCATGCCATGTAGCAGTGGATCCATGGAACACAAGACCATTAGCAAGGCTCCAAGCCAGGACCTTGAAAGCCGTCCTCTCCCACTGGATGAATGAGGAAGTCTGGAAGCTAAAAATAAGGGGTAGGACCTTGGCCAGTCTCCAGGATGCAGTTTTCCATATTAACCAAACCACCAATGCACATGGGTCCACAAGCTGGTGATTTCTCCTGTGGCTCCTGGATGGCCCAGTCTGGAGCTCCCGACAACAGAAAGGATGGCCTGCCCTGCTCAAAGGCCATCAGGACTCAGTGGCCAGGAGGGGCTCTTGGGGACAGGAGCTCTCTGTTGCTGCAGGAGAAGGAGACCCACAGCCTGTTAAACTCCCTAAGGTGTCAGGGAAGCTGAAGGTGTAGAAAGGGGAGAGCTTTAGCCGCCAGCTCAGCCAATCACACTGAGACTCCGAGGGGTGGGAAACTGATATTTCCCCCTAGATGGCTCAGGGATGGGTCAGGTCACCTGTGGGGATCACTCTCCGATCAGCCTTCCTGCCCCATCTCTTTGTGAGGACTTCCCACAATGCAATGAGGGCTAAAGAGTAGTGGAGATAGGGGAGCAGGTAAAAGGGAAACCAAAACTGATGAACCTCAATGTCCCCAGTAATTCTGAGGGACAATGGCTTAAGGTGTGTGTCGGGGGAGGGGGAATTCTCTCACCTTAACCTAGTGTTTTCCATGCCTTGAATTTGGCCAGCACCAGGGGGCTCAGGCTCCCTAGGTACCAAACCTCTCTGGGGCTCTTACCTGCTCCACAGGGACTTCTGTCTTCTCGCTCAATTAACAGTGGGAAAGGGGAAAATCCCAAGGAGGCTCCTCCTCGCGCTCATAGGCATGCCCCTGTATTCTTTCAGTCCTCAAGAAGAGACCTTGAGAAGGAGACTCTCTGCAGCAAAGCCATTTCCCCCACCTTGCAGCCTCTTTACCTGCCCGTTGTCATAGACTCTCTGTGAGGTCACTGCCTCCCAACCTCCTTTGACCAATCAGCCGAGGTCCTGCAAAAGGCTAGTATGATGTCACTGCCCTGGCCAGCCCCTTTGCATGTTTGAGCTGCTCCTGCTGTGTCACACCCCCAACCCCACTCACTCAGTGTTAGTTCTGGAGATCAAGCAGGTGACGCGTGAAAACATCAGAGGCTGCTCAATGCGCCACACTTAGTTTTGCAGAGATTTGTAGACGTTAAGGCAAGAAGAGAACTTTGGATCATCCAATCATAGAATCGTAGGACTGGAAGGGGCCCCAAGGGGTCATCGAGTCCAGTCGCCTGCACTCTAGGTAAGGCTAAGTACTATATAGATCATCTCTGACAGGTGTTTGTCCAACCTGCTCTTAAAAATCTCCAATGATGGAGATTCCACAACCTCCCTAGGCCATTTATTCCAGTGCTGAACCACCCTGACAGTTAGGAAGTTTTTCCTAATATCCAACCTAAATCTGCCTTGCTGCAATTGAAGCCTGTTACTTCTAGTCCTATCATCATAGGTTAAGGAGAATAATTTTTATTCCTCCTCCTTGTAACAACCTTTTAGATACTTGAAAACTGTTATCATGCCCCCTCTCAGTCTTCTCTGCTCCAGACTAAAGAAAACTAATTTTTCAATCTTCCCTCATAGGTCATGTTCTCTAGACTTTAATTATATTTATTTCTCTTCTCTGGACTTTCTTCAATTTGTCTGCATCTTTCCAGAAATGTGGTGCCCAGAACTGTACACAATAATCCAGTTGAGGCCTAATCAGCATGGAGTAGAATGATGTTGGCTTCTTTTCAACAGCTTTACATTGTTGACTTTTATTTAGCTTGTGGTACACTATGACCCTTGGTTCCTTTTCCGCAGTGCTCCTTCCTAAGCAGTTATTTCCCATTCTGTACGTGTGCAACTGATTGTTCCTTCCTACGTGGGGCACTTTGCATTTGTCCTTATTGAATTTCATCCTATTTACCTCAGACCATTTCTCCTGTTTGTCCAGATCATTTTGAATGTTCATCCGATCCTCCAAAGCACTGGCAACTCCTCCCAGCTTGGTTATCATCTGAAACTTTGTAACTGGACTCTCTATGCCACGATCTAAATCATTGATGAAAATATTGAATAGAACCAGACCCAGAACTGAGCCCTGTGAGACCCCACTTGTTATGCCCTTCCGGCCTGACTGTGAACCACTGATAACTACTCTCTGGGAACAGTTTTCCAATCAGTTGTGCACCCACCTTAGAGTAGCTCCACCTAGGCTGTATTTCCCTAGTTTGTTAATGAGAAAGTCATGTGAGACTGCATCGAAAGCCTTACTAAAGTCTAGATAGAGCATATCTGCCGCTTCCCCCCATCCACAAGGTTTGTCACCTAGTCAGAGAAAGCTGTTAGGGGCTGGTATGACATGATTTATTCTTGGTAAATCCATCCTGGCTATTGCTTATCACCCTATTATCTTCTAGATGTTTTCAGATGGATTCCTGAATTATTTGCTGCATTATCTTTCCTGGTACAGAAGTTAAGCTGACTGATCGGTAACTGCCTGGCTTGTCCTTATTTCCCTTTCTATAGATGGGAACTACATTTGCCTTTTTCCAGTCTGCTGGAATCTTGCCCATCTTCTATGACTTTTCAACTATAATAACCAAAGTAACACTAGCTCATTGGTTCTGTGAGCAGGTGAATCGCCTTCCTCACCCAGCAGCTCCTCCAGGGCAATGACCCAATGCCTCCACCTCCACACAGGGACAGAGGCTGAAAGTCCATCCGATGGTGGATCAGGGGCTGGGGTGGAATGTGCTGGGATCTCAGCCTGGGCCCTAGTGGGGTAGGTGACCCCATCACACACAACCACACCCAGCAAGGCCTGCACCGATTTTCTCCCTGTCTGTGAGTCACAGCAGAGAGACCAGGGACTCATTGGTCCATGGAGAATGAGCTCCTCTCCCCCAGCTGGGGGTTGCAACCCAATGGTCAAGGGCAGCTGGTGAGGGGAGCTTGCACTAGCGCTCCTGCAGGGTCCATGGTGTGGGATGAACAGAGAACTCCAGTGTCCAGGGCTCTCAGGCCACTTGTCCATTCCACTGCAGGAGGGGATCAGGGAGCAGCCTGCGGGGGCCTGGGGCAGGAGCAGGGAAAGCTGCTGTCTGGGAGAAGGAGAGAATTCAGCTGTGCTGGGGAAGCTGGGCTAAGCAGAGATGCTGCCGCAGATGCAGCTAGTTCCCTGGATACGACACTACAGCACTTTAACTACATGGTTAATACAGAGGTTGCAGCTCAGCTGAGTAAAGTGCTGCACCCATTGTAATGGTGTTAGGGGCTTTGCCAGGGTATAAGACTGAGGTGTAGCTTCATCCTGGTCACACTCCTTTATCCCTGCTCCACCTCCTCCCCCTCCTCCTCCAGCCTGTCCATGCCCCCCCACCCCCACCCCCACCCAAACACTCCTTGTGCCTGCAGCTGCTGGGGGGAGGCACAAGTGGCACCTGTATTGGAGGAATTTCCCAGGGTGGGGGAGGGCTTTACACCTTCTCTACAGCCCCTTTGGCCCAGGCTAGGCAGCATGGGAGCCAGAGCACAGTGGTGGGCTGGGGCCAGATTTCAAGAATGTCTCTCGCTGTAGGGTCCAAATTTGAGATCCTGCCTGTAAGTGCGGAGGGGCTGGACAGCTGTAGTGCCCAGGGGCTGGACACCTGTAAGTGCGGGGGGGCTGGTTCTCTGAGGGGCTGGACACCTGTAAGTGCGGAGGGGTTGGTTCTCTGAGGGGCTGGACACCTGCAGTGCCCAGGGGCTGGACACCTGTAAGTGCGGGAGGGCTGGTTCTCTGAGGGGCTGGACACCTGTAAGTGCGGAGGGGCTGGTTCTCTGAGGGGCTGGATACCTGCAGTGCCCAGGGGCTGGACACCTGTAAGTGCGGGGGGGCTGGTTCTCTGAGGGGCTGGACACCTGTAAGTGTGGGGGGGGCTGGTTCTCTGAGGGGCTGGACACCTGTAAGTGTGGGGGGGGGCTGGTTCTCTGAGGGGCTGGACACCTGCAGTGCCCAGGGGCTGGACACCTGCAGTGCGGGGGGGGGCTGGTTCTCTGGGGGGCTGGAGACCTGTAAGTGCAGGGGGGCTGGACACCTGCAGTGCATGGGGGCTGATTCTCTGGGGGGCTGGACACCTGCAGGCCCACGGGCTCCAGATGCAGCTGTGGCTGCAGTTAGAACACGTTCCATGCAGTCCTGTAGCTCAAAGAGAGAAACTGAGGTCCCCAGAATTAGGCCATTGCTGTAAATTGAGGCCTTTCCGCCTGGCCCGTTGGCAGCAGTGGGTGGTCTCAG